>NC_134693.1:2996171-3346171 GCF_050947455.1 Rhinoderma darwinii
AACAGTGCGTGTGAACATACCCTTAGTCTGCAGTAGTAAGACGCAGGGCCGGCTCCAGGCTTATGTGGGCCCTTTTGCGGTGGAACTCATGGCGGCAGTAAAATGTCATAAAATGTCCCTTTGTGCCCACATATAGACGTTAGACCTTTATGCCCTTATATAGAAGTTAGGCCCCCAGTTTGTATCCCCATAAATTTAGTGCCCTCTGTAGATAGTGCCACACAGCCCCCCCCCCCCCCCTGTAGGTAGCGCCTTTGGGGTTCCCTCTAGGAGTATTGCCGATACTCTTGCTGGGGATTCTGCTTCAGGAGAAGCCCCTGGCGTCACTATACATATATGGACAGTGTTGTCAGGGGAAACCCCAGAGCCATAGTCCTGGGCAGAGCGCTACTAGCTTTCTGCCTGGGACTCCTGCTCTGCTCCTGACATCACTGTCCATATATGGACAGTGTTGTCCGGAGCGAAGCTGAAGTCCCAGGCAGAGTGCTCCGGGACTCCACCTCTGGGGAAGCCCCTGACATCACTGTCCATACGGCTAGTGATGTCAGGGGCAATACCAGAGCCAAAGTCCCAGGCAGAGCACTACTAGCACTCTGCCTGGGACACTGGTCTGCTCCGGACAACACAGTCCATATATGGACAGTGATGTCCGGGGCTTCCCCAGAGACTGAATACCGGAGCAGAGCCGCTAGCAGCTCTGCTCTGGGACTCAGTCTCTCCTACTCACATCACTGTCCATCTATGGACAGTGATGCTGTGACGACGGCAGCGGCCGAGTGGGCCCCGGCACTTGCCCGATCCGCCGGGTGCTGACACTGGCCCTGGTAAGACACCACTAATTTATTCAGAGACGCACGCCCCCTAATAAATGAGTTGTATCTTGTGCTGTCTGTTCGCCAGAAAGTGAAATCTTAGCTGACGTTGATTCCCGCTGTCATATATGCAAAATATTCGACTTTTTTATAAAAAGTGTCGAACAGTGAAAACGGTAAAGTCCAAAAATGTTGCGCATTTACGGCGTGCGTCATAGTTTGAGATTTTTTAATGCCACTAAAGTGGTGTCAACATTTTGGTATATTCCCCCAAAGTTCATTAGAAAGTATTAGAAGTTCTGTTTTCTTTCCTCTGATCTCCCCCGCAGCGGTCGTTACAAGGTGGAGTTTGTGGAGGTTGGAGGGATCCTGACATTACTGGAAATACTGGGCTTAAAACAGTTAAATGAAGAACACAAGATGGAGGCACTGAGGATCCTCCAGATCTTGGCAAGAGCCGGACGCAAATACAAAGAGCTGATAAGCGAGAGCTACGGTGAGTGACGAGGTCGGGGGATCACCGCACATCACCTTCTTATACTCCCATATCTCAAAAACGCACAAGTTGTCTGCCACGTGAATGATGTGGGGGCAGTGAAAGTGGGGGTCCTTCTGTGCCTGCACCCCTCCTGCTTCTTACTCTTCTGCCTGGCCCCCACAGTGCTGGTGATTTCAGACTGGGCAAGATATGCCCGCGGGTAGGCAGTTATTAGACTAGTCCAGGACTTGCAGGGCGCACACTGGGGGGGGGGGGGGGGATAAGAGGTGACACCCGTGTATTGTGATGACACCACTTGTTATATGCTGGGGAAGTCCTGGATCTAATATAACCCCCATTCTTTCTCTCCTGGTAGGAGTGCGTGCGGTCGCCGAATGTCTTGCGAAGTCCAGCATGGAAGACACTCAGGAACAGGCGCAGGTCTTACTGGAACTGCTGGCCCATGGCAACCCCAAATACCAGACACAGGTGTACAAGGGTGTGATTGCTCTCTTACCATGTGCCTCCCCCAAAGCTCAGCACCTGGCGCTCCAAACCCTCCGCATCGTCCAGGTGAGGTGATGCAACGCTGCACGTAATACCCTGCCCCCGGCTCTCAACCCCCCCAACCCCAACCCTGCACATAATACGCGGGTCCTCGTCCTCGGGGCTACACTGAGACTTTTTGTAGCGCTACTGATTGATTTGGACTATTTAGGAGCCCCACACACGAGCGGGTTCAGTCCGTGATATACGGTACGTCATCGGCTGTATTTCCCGGTCTGAACACCCTGCAGGGAGCGGCACTCCTAGGGTCATAGTTATCTATTCTGCTAGGAGTCCCTGCCTCGCTCTGGGACAACTGTCCCGTACTGAGAACATGATTACAGATGGATAACGATGATGCGAGGAGCCCGGCTCCCTGCTGTGTGTTCGGTCCGGGAAATGCGCCCGACATGCGGACCGTATATCACGGACTGAACACGTTTGTGGGAATCCGGCCTAAGCTGCAGTCCACCTGAATATATTGAGTTGTATGTGATCTTGTGGGCTGCAGCTGTCACTAAATTGATCAGTGGCTCTACAAAAAGTCTCCGTGTAGCCCCGGCCTAAGGCCTCATGCACACGACCGTAGCCGTGTGCACGGCCGTGATTTTCGGGTCGGCCGGCTGCGGACTGTCAGCCGCGGGCCGCCCGCAAATCGTATGACATGCACATGGCCGCCGTCATTGTTTTCAATGAGCCCGGACCGCAGAAGATGTCCGTAATAGGACATGCCCGTTCTTTCTGCGGTGCGGGTTCCCGGGCCATGCACGGACCGTAAAAACTACGGTCGTGTGCATGGCCCCATAGAAAAGAATGGGGCCGCAATTCTCCCGTGGATTTTCGGGGGAATTGCGGCCGCAAAAACACGTTCGTGTGCATGAGGCCTTAGACATTCTTCAACTATTGCAGAAATTACAGGAAGTTCCTCCCCTAGTGCTGGCAAATACGGCGCGGCCCAAGTATTTCATGTGATCGCAGCGCGACACAAGACGGATGATCTGTTTATGGGCACGGTCCCGCGTATCGGCTCATTTGCAGAGGCCAATGGCCGCACTAGTTTTTCTTGGGTATTACTGGCACCATTGTGCGGGCATTGGCCTCTGCATGCAGGTTGGTTTCAGCAGCATGTGGCCGCACCATCATAATGTCTCCCACGCACCCCGCCAATGTTTCCCAGCAGGCAACGCTCTCTGACCAGATTTTGTGCTGCAGGCACCTGGGCTGGATTGATGGGTCGTTACCCAGATGTTCCCTGCTTATCGGTTCAGTGGCTCCTGGAGTTGGGGCGCAGGATCTGATAAATTGGGGAACATTCGGCCACGTTCACACATAGTAGTCGGAGTATATTCCAAAAACCCATCGGTAAACTATATCGTATTTTGCTGAAACTACTTGCATTTTTTATTGCATTATTTTATTTATTCTTTTATAGCTGTCATTTAGCGCGGTTGTTTTTGCGGTTTTGAATGTGGTTATATAAACTTTTCAGTGTACTGACGGGCTGACCCACCGGTTTTTAAAGTGGTTCTGCATTAGAAACTCCAACCTGCGGTTTCGTCAGTGGTGCGTGATCGCCTATGAAAAATAATAGGAGCAAAACCGCAGTTACCGGCGCAAGACCGCATTGTCTTCTGACTTAGGTGTTTGTTGTTTGTATTATTTCTTTTTTACCTCTACAAATACAAAATAATTAACCCTTTACCTGAGAAATCAATTGCAGACAATTTCACTGTTTCAAAAAATACAAAAAACGCTCTCCTCAACCTCTGCCCGTTCAGAAGAATACATAATCCAGGGGCAGCAGCCGCACCCTAATACATGTGACACCCCTGACTATATCACTGAGGGGCTATAACTGCACCCTGTGTGCCCCCCCCCCATACACCAGAACTGCGCCAGTGATCACCTGTTCTCCTGATTCTGGAGCTCCCCAACTTCTGCATTTCCCTGAACCCCGGATTCTGTTCTGATTTTCTCATGTGCAGGACATTGTACAGAAGGCTCATCCGGCCATAGTGGAGCCACTGCTGGGGGTGCTGCGGTCCATGCACATGGAGGTGCAGTATGAAGGTAAGCAGATAGACTTACAATTGATATTACATTATATACAGTGCAGCTATAATAACCGGTGTTGTAGTGTCTGATTACATTATATACAGTGCAGCTATAATAACCAGTGTTGTAGTGTCTGATTACATTATATACAGTGCAGCTATAATAACCAGTGTTGCAGTGTCTGATTACATTATATACAGTGCAGCTATAATAACCAGTGTTGTAGTATATGATTACATTATATACAGTGCAGCTATAATAACCGGTGTTGTAGTGTCTGATTACATTATATACAGTGCAGCTATAATAACCGGTGTTGTAGTGTCTGATTATATACAGTGCAGCTATAATAACCGGTGTTGTAGTGTCTGATTATATACAGTGCAGCTATAATAACCAGTGTTGTAGTGTCTGATTACATTATATACAGTGCAGCTATAATAACCGGTGTTGTAGTGTCTGATTAGATTATATACAGTGCAGCTATAATAACCAGTGTTGTAGTGTCTGATTACATTATATACAGTGCAGCTATAATAACCGGTGTTGTAGTGTCTGATTACATTATATACAGTGCAGCTATAATAACCAGTGTTGTAGTGTCTGATTACATTATATACAGTGCAGCTATAATAACCAGTGTTGTAGTGTCTGATTACATTATATACAGTGCAGCTATAATAACCGGTGTTGTAGTGTCTGATTATATACAGTGCAGCTATAATAACCAGTGTTGTAGTGTCTGATTACATTATATACAGTGCAGCTATAATAACCGGTGTTGTAGTGTCTGATTAGATTATATACAGTGCAGCTATAATAACCAGTGTTGTAGTGTCTGATTACATTATATACAGTGCAGCTATAATAACCGGTGTTGTAGTGTCTGATTACATTATATACAGTGCAGCTATAATAACCAGTGTTGTAGTGTCTGATTACATTATATACAGTGCAGCTATAATAACCTGCGTTGTAGTGTCTGATTACATTATATACAGTGCAGCTATAATAACCGGTGTTGTAGTGTATGATTACATTATATACAGTGCAGCTATAATAACCGGTGTTGTAGTGTCTGATTACATTATATACAGTGCAGCTATAATAACCAGCGTTGTAGTGTCTGATTACATTATATACAGTGCAGCTATAATAACCGGTGTTGTAGTGTCTGATTAGATTATATACAGTGCAGCTATAATAACCAGTGTTGTAGTGTCTGATTACATTATATACAGTGCAGCTATAATAACCGGTGTTGTAGTATCTGATTACATTATATACAGTGCAGCTATAATAACCGGTGTTGTAGTGTCTGATTACATTATATACAGTGCAGCTATAATAACCGGTGTTGTAGTGTCTGATTACATTATATACAGTGCAGCTATAATAACCGGTGTTGTAGTGTCTGATTACATTATATACAGTGCAGCTATAATAACCGGTGTTGTAGTGTCTGATTACATTATATACAGTGCAGCTATAATAACCAGCGTTGTAGTGTCTGATTACATTATATACAGTGCAGCTATAATAACCGGTGTTGTAGTATCTGATTACATTATATACAGTGCAGCTATAATAACCGGTGTTGTAGTGTCTGATTACATTATATACAGTGCAGCTATAATAACCGGTGTTGTAGTGTCTGATTACATTATATACAGTGCAGCTATAATAACCGGTGTTGTAGTGTCTGATTACATTATATACAGTGCAGCTATAATAACCGGTGTTGTAGTGTCTGATTACATTATATACAGTGCAGCTATAATAACCGGTGTTGTAGTGTCTGATTACATTATATACAGTGCAGCTATAATAACCGGTGTTGTAGTGTCTGATTACATTATATACAGTGCAGCTATAATAACCGGTGTTGTAGTGTCTGATTACATTATATACAGTGCAGCTATAGTAACCGGTGTTGTAGTGTCTGATTACATTATATACAGTGCAGCTATAATAACCGGTGTTGTAGTGTCTGATTACATTATATACAGTGCAGCTATAATAACCGGCGTTGTAGTGTCTGATTACATTATATACAGTGCAGCTATAATAACCGGCGTTGTAGTGTCTGATTACATTATATACAGTGCAGCTATAATAACCGGTGTTGTAGTGTCTGATTACATTATATACAGTGCAGCTATAATAACCGGTGTTGTAGTGTCTGATTACATTATATACAGTGCAGCTATAATAACCGGCGTTGTAGTGTCTGATTACATTATATACAGTGCAGCTATAATAACCGGCGTTGTAGTATCTGATTACATTATATACAGTGCAGCTATAATAACCAGTGTTGTAGTGTCTGATTACATTATATACAGTGCAGCTATAATAACCTGCGTTGTAGTGTCTGATTACATTATATACAGTGCAGCTATAATAACCGGTGTTGTAGTGTCTGATTACATTATATACAGTGCAGCTATAATAACCGGTGTTGTAGTGTCTGATTACATTATATACAGTGCAGCTATAATAACCGGTGTTGTAGTGTCTGATTACATTATATACAGTGCAGCTATAATAACCGGTGTTGTAGTGTCTGATTACATTATATACAGTGCAGCTATAATAACCAGCGTTGTAGTGTCTGATTACATTATATACAGTGCAGCTATAATAACCGGTGTTGTAGTGTCTGATTACATTATATACAGTGCAGCTATAATAACCGGTGTTGTAGTGTCTGATTAGATTATGTACAGTGCAGCTATAATAACCGGTGTTGTAGTGTCTGATTAGATTATATACAGTGCAGCTATAATAACCGGTGTTGTAGTGTCTGATTACATTATATACAGTGCAGCTATAATAACCGGTGTTGTAGTGTCTGATTACATTATATACAGTGCAGCTATAATAACCAGTGTTGTAGTGTCTGATTACATTATATACAGTGCAGCTATAATAACCAGTGTTGCAGTGTCTGATTACATTATATACAGTGCAGCTATAATAACCAGTGTTGTAGTATATGATTACATTATATACAGTGCAGCTATAATAACCAGTGTTGTAGTGTCTGATTACATTATATACAGTGCAGCTATAATAACCGGTGTTGTAGTGTCTGATTAGATTATATACAGTGCAGCTATAATAACCAGTGTTGTAGTGTCTGATTACATTATATACAGTGCAGCTATAATAACCGGTGTTGTAGTATCTGATTACATTATATACAGTGCAGCTATAATAACCGGTGTTGTAGTGTCTGATTACATTATATACAGTGCAGCTATAATAACCGGTGTTGTAGTGTCTGATTAGATTATATACAGTGCAGCTATAATAACCAGTGTTGTAGTGTCTGATTACATTATATACAGTGCAGCTATAATAACCGGTGTTGTAGTATCTGATTACATTATATACAGTGCAGCTATAATAACCGGTGTTGTAGTGTCTGATTACATTATATACAGTGCAGCTATAATAACCGGTGTTGTAGTGTCTGATTACATTATATACAGTGCAGCTATAATAACCGGTGTTGTAGTGTCTGATTACATTATATACAGTGCAGCTATAATAACCGGTGTTGTAGTGTCTGATTACATTATATACAGTGCAGCTATAATAACCGGTGTTGTAGTGTCTGATTACATTATATACAGTGCAGCTATAATAACCGGTGTTGTAGTGTCTGATTACATTATATACAGTGCAGCTATAATAACCGGTGTTGTAGTGTCTGATTACATTATATACAGTGCAGCTATAGTAACCGGTGTTGTAGTGTCTGATTACATTATATACAGTGCAGCTATAATAACCGGTGTTGTAGTGTCTGATTACATTATATACAGTGCAGCTATAATAACCGGCGTTGTAGTGTCTGATTACATTATATACAGTGCAGCTATAATAACCGGCGTTGTAGTGTCTGATTACATTATATACAGTGCAGCTATAATAACCGGTGTTGTAGTGTCTGATTACATTATATACAGTGCAGCTATAATAACCGGTGTTGTAGTGTCTGATTACATTATATACAGTGCAGCTATAATAACCGGTGTTGTAGTGTCTGATTACATTATATACAGTGCAGCTATAATAACCGGCGTTGTAGTGTCTGATTACATTATATACAGTGCAGCTATAATAACCGGCGTTGTAGTATCTGATTACATTATATACAGTGCAGCTATAATAACCGGTGTTGTAGTGTCTGATTACATTATATACAGTGCAGCTATAATAACCTGCGTTGTAGTGTCTGATTACATTATATACAGTGCAGCTATAATAACCGGTGTTGTAGTGTCTGATTACATTATATACAGTGCAGCTATAATAACCGGTGTTGTAGTGTCTGATTACATTATATACAGTGCAGCTATAATAACCGGTGTTGTAGTGTCTGATTACATTATATACAGTGCAGCTATAATAACCGGCGTTGTAGTGTCTGATTACATTATATACAGTGCAGCTATAATAACCGGTGTTGTAGTGTCTGATTACATTATATACAGTGCAGCTATAATAACCGGTGTTGTAGTGTCTGATTACATTATATACAGTGCAGCTATAATAACCGGTGTTGTAGTGTCTGATTACATTATATACAGTGCAGCTATAATAACCGGTGTTGTAGTGTCTGATTACATTATATACAGTGCAGCTATAATAACCGGTGTTGTAGTGTCTGATTACATTATATACAGTGCAGCTATAATAACCGGTGTTGTAGTGTCTGATTACATTATATACAGTGCAGCTATAATAACCGGTGTTGTAGTGTCTGATTACATTATATACAGTGCAGCTATAATAACCGGTGTTGTAGTGTCTGATTACATTATATACAGTGCAGCTATAATAACCGGTGTTGTAGTGTCTGATTACATTATATACAGTGCAGCTATAATAACCGGTGTTGTAGTGTCTGATTACATTATATACAGTGCAGCTATAATAACCGGTGTTGTAGTGTCTGATTACATTATATACAGTGCAGCTATAATAACCGGTGTTGCAGCGTCTGATTACATTATATACAGTGCAGCTATAATAACCGGTGTTGTAGTGTCTGATTATATTATATACAGTGCAGCTATAATAACCGGTGTTGTAGTGTCTGATTACATTATATACAGTGCAGCTATAATAACCGGTGTTGTAGTGTCTGATTACATTATATACAGTGCAGCTATAATAACCGGTGTTGTAGTGTCTGATTATATACAGTGCAGCTATAATAACCAGTGTTGTAGTGTCTGATTACATTATATACAGTGCAGCTATAATAACCGGCGTTGTAGTGTCTGATTACATTATATACAGTGCAGCTATAATAACCGGTGTTGTAGTGTCTGATTACATTATATACAGTGCAGCTATAATAACCGGTGTTGTAGTGTCTGATTACATTATATACAGTGCAGCTATAATAACCGGTGTTGTAGTGTCTGATTACATTATATACAGTGCAGCTATAATAACCGGTGTTGTAGTGTCTGATTACATTATATACAGTGCAGCTATAATAACCGGTGTTGTAGTGTCTGATTACATTATATACAGTGCAGCTATAATAACCAGTGTTGTAGTGTCTGATTACATTATATACAGTGCAGCTATCATAACCGGTGTTGTAGTGTCTGATTACATTATATACAGTGCAGCTTTAATAACCAGTGTTGTAGTGTCTGATTACATTATATACAGTGCAGCTATAATAACCAGTGTTGTAGTGTCTGATTATATACAGTGCAGCTATAATAACCAGTGTTGTAGTATATGATTACATTATATACAGTGCAGCTATAATAACCAGTGTTGTAGTGTCTGATTACATTATATACAGTGCAGCTATAATAACCGGTGTTGTAGTGTCTGATTATATTATATACAGTGCAGCTATAATAACCAGTGTTGTAGTATCTGATTACATTATATACAGTGCAGCTATAATAACCGGTGTTGTAGTGTCTGATTACATTATATACAGTGCAGCTATAATAACCGGTGTTGTAGTATATGATTACATTATATACAGTGTAGCTATAATAACCGGTGTTGTACTGTCTGATTACATTATATACAGTGCAGCTATAATAACCAGTGTTGTAGTGTCTGATTACATTATATACAGTGCAGCTATAATAACCGGTGTTGTAGTGTCTGATTACATTATATACAGTGCAGCTATAATAACCGGTGTTGTAGTGTCTGATTACATTATATACAGTGCAGCTATAATAACCGGTGTTGTAGTGTCTGATTATATTATATACAGTGCAGCTATAATAACCGGTGTTGTAGTGTCTGATTACATTATATACAGTGCAGCTATAATAACCGGTGTTGTAGTGTCTGATTACATTATATACAGTGCAGCTATAATAACCGGTGTTGTAGTGTCTGATTATATTATATACAGTGCAGCTATAATAACCGGTGTTGTAGTGTCTGATTACATTATATACAGTGCAGCTATAATAACCAGTGTTGTAGTGTCTGATTACATTATATACAGTGCAGCTATAATAACCGGTGTTGTAGTGTCTGATTACATTATATACAGTGCAGCTATAATAACCGGTGTTGCAGTGTCTGATTACATTATATACAGTGCAGCTATAATAACCAGTGTTGTAGTGTCTGATTACATTATATACAGTGCAGCTATAATAACCAGTGTTGTAGTTTCTGATTACATTATATACAGTGCAGCTATAATAACCAGCGTTGTAGTGTCTGATTTATATACAGTGCAGCTATAATAACCAGTGTTGTAGTGTCTGATTACATTATATACAGTGCAGCTATAATAACCAGTGTTGTAGTGTCTGATTATATACAGTGCAGCTATAATAACCGGTGTTGTAGTGTCTGATTACATTATATACAGTGCAGCTATAATAACCGGTGTTGTAGTGTCTGATTACATTATATACAGTGCAGCTATAATAACCAGTGTTGTAGTGTCTGATTACATTATATACAGTGCAGCTATAATAACCAGTGTTGTAGTGTCTGATTACATTATATACAGTGCAGCTATAATAACCAGTGTTGTAGTGTCTGATTACATTATATACAGTGCAGCTATAATAACCAGTGTTGTAGTATCTGATTACATTATATACAGTGCAGCTATAATAACCAGTGTTGTAGTATCTGATTACATTATATACAGTGCAGCTATAATAACCGGTGTTGTAGTGTCTGATTACATTATATACAGTGCAGCTATAATAACCAGTGTTGTAGTGTCTGATTACATTATATACAGTGCAGCTATAATAACCAGTGTTGTAGTGTCTGATTACATTATATACAGTGCAGCTATAATAACCAGTGTTGTAGTGTCTGATTACATTATATACAGTGCAGCTATAATAACCAGTGTTGTAGTGTCTGATTACATTATATACAGTGCAGCTATAATAACCGGTGTTGTAGTGTCTGATTATATACAGTGCAGCTATAATAACCGGTGTTGTAGTGTCTGATTACATTATATACAGTGCAGCTATAATAACCAGTGTTGTAGTGTCTGATTATATACAGTGCAGCTATAATAACCAGCGTTGTAGTGTCTGATTACATTATATACAGTGCAGCTATAATAACCAGTGTTGTAGTGTCTGATTACATTATATACAGTGCAGCTATAATAACCAGTGTTGTAGTGTCTGATTTATATACAGTGCAGCTATAATAACCGGTGTTGTAGTGTCTGATTACATTATATACAGTGCAGCTATAATAACCGGTGTTGTAGTGTATGATTACATTATATACAGTGCAGCTATAATAACCGGTGTTGTAGTGTCTGATTACATTATATACAGTGCAGCTATAATAACCGGTGTTGTAGTGTCTGATTACATTATATACAGTGCAGCTATAATAACCGGTGTTGTAGTATCTGATTAGATTATATACAGTGCAGCTATAATAACCGGTGTTGTAGTGTCTGATTACATTATATACAGTGCAGCTATAATAACCAGTGTTGTAGTGTCTGATTACATTATATACAGTGCAGCTATAATAACCGGTGTTGTAGTGTCTGATTACATTATATACAGTGCAGCTATAATAACCAGTGTTGTAGTGTCTGATTACATTATATACAGTGCAGCTATAATAACCAGTGTTGTAGTGTCTGATTACATTATATACAGTGCAGCTATAATAACCAGTGTTGTAGTGTCTGATTACATTATATACAGTGCAGCTATAATAACCGGTGTTGCAGTGTCTGATTACATTATATACAGTGCAGCTATAATAACCAGTGTTGTAGTGTCTGATTACATTATATACAGTGCAGCTATAATAACCGGTGTTGTAGTGTCTGATTACATTATATACAGTGCAGCTATAATAACCGGTGTTGTAGTGTCTGATTACATTATATACAGTGCAGCTATAATAACCAGTGTTGTAGTATATGATTACATTATATACATTGCTGCTATAATAACCGGTGTTGTAGTATCTGATTACATTATATACAGTGCAGCTATAATAACCGGTGTTGTAGTATATGATTACATTATATACAGTGCTGCTATAATAACCGGTGTTGTAGTATCTGATTACATTATATACAGTGCAGCTATAATAACCGGCGTTGTAGTGTCTGATTACATTATATACAGTGCAGCTATAATAACCGGTGTTGTAGTGTCTGATTATATACAGTGCAGCTATAATAACCGGTGTTGTAGTGTCTGATTACATTATATACAGTGCAGCTATAATAACCGGTGTTGTAGTGTCTGATTACATTATATACAGTGCAGCTATAATAACCAGTGTTGTAGTGTCTGATTACATTATATACAGTGCAGCTATAATAACCGGTGTTGTAGTGTCTGATTACATTATATACAGTGCAGCTATAATAACCGGCGTTGTAGTGTCTGATTACATTATATACAGTGCAGCTATAATAACCGGCGTTGTAGTATCTGATTACATTATATACAGTGCAGCTATAATAACCGGCGTTGTAGTGTCTGATTACATTATATACAGTGCAGCTATAATAACCAGTGTTGTAGTGTCTGATTACATTATATACAGTGCAGCTATAATAACCAGTGTTGTAGTGTCTGATTACATTATATACAGTGCAGCTATAATAACCGGTGTTGTAGTGTCTGATTACATTATATACAGTGCAGCTATAATAACCAGTGTTGTAGTGTCTGATTACATTATATACAGTGCAGCTATAATAACCAGTGTTGTAGTGTCTGATTACATTATATACAGTGCAGCTATAATAACCGGTGTTGTAGTGTCTGATTACATTATATACAGTGCAGCTATAATAACCAGTGTTGTAGTGTCTGATTACATTATATACAGTGCAGCTATAATAACCAGTGTTGTAGTGTCTGATTACATTATATACAGTGCAGCTATAATAACTAGTGTTGTAGTGTCTGATTACATTATATACAGTGCAGCTATAATAACCAGTGTTGTAGTGTCTGATTACATTATATACAGTGCAGCTATAATAACCAGTGTTGTAGTGTCTGATTATATACAGTGCAGCTATAATAACCGGTGTTGTAGTGTCTGATTACATTATATACAGTGCAGCTATAATAACCAGTGTTGTAGTGTCTGATTAGATTATATACAGTGCAGCTATAATAACCAGTGTTGTAGTGTCTGATTACATTATATACAGTGCAGCTATAATAACCAGTGTTGTAGTGTCTGATTATATTATATACAGTGCAGCTATAATAACCAGTGTTGTAGTGTCTGATTACATTATATACAGTGCAGCTATAATAACCAGTGTTGTAGTGTCTGATTACATTATATACAGTGCAGCTATAATAACCAGCGTTGTAGTGTCTGATTATATACAGTGCAGCTATAATAACCAGCGTTGTAGTGTCTGATTACATTATATACAGTGCAGCTATAATAACCAGTGTTGTAGTGTCTGATTACATTATATACAGTGCAGCTATAATAACCGGTGTTGTAGTGTCTGATTACATTATATACAGTGCAGCTATAATAACCAGTGTTGTAGTGTCTGATTACATTATATACAGTGCAGCTATAATAACCGGTGTTGTAGTGTCTGATTACATTATATACAGTGCAGCTATAATAAACGGTGTTGTAGTGTCTGATTATATACAGTGCAGCTATAATAACCGGTGTTGTAGTGTCTGATTACATTATATACAGTGCAGCTATAATAACCAGTGTTGTAGTGTCTGATTACATTATATACAGTGCAGCTATAATAACCAGTGTTGTAGTGTCTGATTACATTATATACAGTGCAGCTATAATAACCAGTGTTGTAGTGTCTGATTACATTATATACAGTGCAGCTATAATAACCAGTGTTGTAGTGTCTGATTACATTATATACAGTGCAGCTATAATAACCAGTGTTGTAGTGTCTGATTACATTATATACAGTGCAGCTATAATAACCGGTGTTGTAGTGTCTGATTATATACAGTGCAGCTATAATAACCGGTGTTGTAGTGTCTGATTACATTATATACAGTGCAGCTATAATAACCAGTGTTGTAGTGTCTGATTACATTATATACAGTGCAGCTATAATAACCGGTGTTGTAGTGTCTGATTACATTATATACAGTGCAGCTATAATAACCGGTGTTGTAGTGTCTGATTACATTATATACAGTGCAGCTATAATAACCGGTGTTGTAGTGTCTGATTACATTATATACAGTGCAGCTATAATAACCAGTGTTGTAGTGTCTGATTACATTATATACAGTGCAGCTATAATAACCGGTGTTGTAGTGTCTGATTACATTATATACAGTGCAGCTATAATAACCAGTGTTGTAGTGTCTGATTACATTATATACAGTGCAGCTATAATAACCGGTGTTGTAGTGTCTGATTACATTATATACAGTGCAGCTATAATAACCAGTGTTGTAGTGTCTGATTACATTATATACAGTGCAGCTATAATAACCGGTGTTGTAGTGTCTGATTACATTATATACAGTGCAGCTATAATAACCAGTGTTGTAGTGTCTGATTACATTATATACAGTGCAGCTATAATAACCGGTGTTGTAGTGTCTGATTACATTATATACAGTGCAGCTATAATAACCAGTGTTGTAGTGTCTGATTACATTATATACAGTGCAGCTATAATAACCGGTGTTGTAGTGTCTGATTACATTATATACAGTGCAGCTATAATAACCGGTGTTGTAGTGTGATGTGGTGATTACATTATATCAGTGTTGTAGTCTGTTTGCGGAGTTGCTACTCATCGGTATCACATATACAGTATGACAGCTGTGACGCCCGCTGCGCCCTGTCCGGGTGAGGAGCTCCGGCCGCCGGTTTATGTTCAGGCTGCAGTTTATACACGCCGGGCAAGAAACAGTTAATCCGACTCTTGTGATCACTACTTCCTGTTCTGGCTCCTCCCCTGGCAGTTTATTTGCATATTCCCATGATGCTCCGGAGGTTTATTTGCTTCTCTCCGGTGTCTCTCTTGATAGATCTGACCGGTTCCCGGTTGTGATTTGATGCGGTGATGTTAGTGGAGGACGGGTCAGTGTCGTGATAGTATCGTGTCGGTAGAGTGCGGAGTCTCTGTGATGTATGCGGGGGGCGGTGGTCCGTGGGGTCACGGCGGTGCGGCGCTTCTATATACTCTGGTTTCTCTTCAGATCGAATAAATCTTTCGCCTTTTACTAAAGATTTCCGTGGAGAGGAACAATTATGAGTTTCTAATAATTTTTTGATGCCCGGCGCTCGCTGGGCTTCCCTCATGCGGTTAATGATAGAGATGTAAATGTGGGCGGTCATGTGGCTGCGGCGTTAGTTCTCTAGCAGAGTGCGTTATTATCATTCTATATTTATAGGATCGCGGGACCTTCGAGTCATCACTTGGCTGTTTCTTTGTTATTAGCGCAACTTCTGAGGGACAAGCAGCGAAGCGAGGAGGTTCATGTGGCGTCCACAAGGGGGAGAAGGAAACCTGGACGCACGTCCTCTGCTATACTTCATCTATACTTCATCAAAATTACAAAAAAATATACGAACATGAGAATCTCATCATCTTATAAACATTTTGAGACCTCTTTGAAGTGGGTCCCTACTCTGTAAAGCGCAGTATTGTATGGCAACCAATGCCACCGCCGCTTCGCACCCGCAGTGTAGCGTCCATGGCCGCCGGGTTCACTCACCTCCCGATGCCCGCAGCCATGGATCCGTGAGCACTGGTCCCCGTCTCCCTCCTAAGAGATGCCAGCGCTCACTTCCGCTCCGTTCGGCTGTGTCCCGTAGGATGCACGCTCGCGCCCGGCCTTAAAGGGCCAGCGCGCAAATAGGAAATCGTCACCATCATCAACTGCCACGATTTCCTGGTCTATAAGAAGGCCCCTGGCCTTCTTAACCTTGCCTGAGCGTTGTTAGTTTTCCCAGTCTGTCTTGCAAATGGTCCCTTAGTGTTTCCCTTTCCTGTTGTTACCCGTGCCTTGTTCCCCGTTCCTGTTTCCCGTGCTTTGCCTTAGTATCAAGTCGTGCCACGTCCTGTCATCTGCCACGTCTGGAGGAATCTGCCACGACCTGTGTCATCTGCCACGTCCGGAGGAATCCGCCACGTCTGGCGCAACTTGCGGCTCCTGTGTCATCCACCACGTTTGGCGCTGTCTGCTGCAACCATCTCCATCTGTGCCAGAGCTGCGGCCACCGTCTGGACTATCCAGGTACCCTTGTGCAGGACATTGTATTTCTGGGGTGTCCTGTTGTTTGGCCTGCTGCCTCCCCGCTACGGCGGTACGGCCTAGTGGGTCCACTAACCCGCTTCGTGACAGTATTCTCAGGCCATGGACCCCGCTGGTCAACCTGAGACTTTGACGACACAAGCCATGCTGGCCGAGATGGAGGATCTCCAGTCACGACAAGACCAGCTCCTCCTGTCGGTGAACGCCATAGCCCATCGGTTGCTCGCTCCATCCACAGTCGTCACCGCACCCATTCCTGCGGTTCCGCCTGCTACACTTCCTGTCTGTACCGGTACCAACCCCCTGTGTTTCTTGCCGCTACCTCCACGCTATGACGGAGATCCGAGGTCCTGCAGGGGATTTTTGAATCAGTGCCTGATGCACTTCAGACTACATTCCAGGTCCTTCTGTTCGGATGACGTCAGAATCGCCTTCATCATCTCTCTCCTTACTGGCAAAGCCCTGGCATGGGCTAATCCTCTGTGGGAACATCAGGGACCAGAGACCCGCGACTTGCAGTGCTTCTTACAGGCCTTCCGCTCGATCTTTGAGGAACCTGGGAGAGTTTCTTCGGCTGCTGCATCCTTGCTGACCCTACACCAGGGAGACCTCTCCGTGGGCGAGTATGCCATCCAGTTCCGTAACCTAGCTGCTGAATTGACCTGGAACAACGGGGCTTTGGTGGCTTCATTCTGGCAGGGACTGTCTTCAGGGATTAAGGACGAGCTGGCTGCTCGCGATCTGCCATCTACCCTGGACAATCTTATCCTACTCGCCTCCCGTGTCGACATGAGGATCCGGGAACGTTCCCAAGAGGTTCTCCGGGAGAGGGAACTTCTCAGGCTGGATTCTGCTGTCCCGCAATCCTCCTCAGTCGTCCAATCAGAGGATCCGATGCAGGGTAATTATGTCAAAATGTCTACCCAGGAGAAACAACGCAGACGCACTTCTGGACTTTGTCTGTATGGAGGCCATATTGTGCGTCTGTGCCCCCAGAGGCCGGAGAGACCCCATTGCCTGGGATTGGTTGGAGAGACAACACTAGGTGAAACGGAATCTGACAGCATTCGGTTCCAAGCTGACTATTCCTGTGACCCTGGTATCCAGCGAGAGGACGCATCAAGTTTCTGCCTATCTTGACTGCAAACTTCATCCAGAAAGAGCTTGTGGATCATCTTCAGTTGCCAACAGTTCCCCTGGAGACATCTTTGGCTGTTGCCTCAATTAATGGACTGCCTCTGCCTGATCCCATTATCTCTAAAACCAAGCCGTTGAAGCTCCAGGTTGGAGTACTTCATTCTGAATTTCTTTCTTTCCTTGTTTTGCCCAAGGCCATCAACCCTGTTCTGCTGGGCCTGCCTTTGCTTCGACTACATGCCCCAGTCCTGGACTGGCATTCTGGAGAGGTTCTCCAATGGGGCTCCAAGTGCCATGGTCGTTGTCTGTTGCAGATCCTTCCTGTCAAGCCTCCTCTGCCTCAGTCGTTGGCGGGACTGCCTCCCCATTTTGCTCAGTATGCAGATGTTTTCAGAAAAAAGGAGGCTGAGATGCTGCCTCCACATCGCACCTATGACTGCCCCATTGAACTGGTTCCTAATGCCTCTCTTCCCCGTGGTCGGGTATATCCTCTCTCCTTGCCAGAGTCTCTATCCATGTCGGCCTATATCAAGGAGAATCTGGAGAGGGGTTTTATACAAAAATCTTCCTCCCCGGCCGGGGCTGGATTCTTCTTCGTTAAAAAGAAGGATGGATCTCTTCGTCGCTGCATTGACTACCGTGGTCTCAACCAGATCACAGTCAAGAACAAATACCCGTTGCCACTCATCTCTGAGCTGTTTGATCGCATACGAGGAGCCAGAATTGTTTCTAAGCTGGACCTGCGTGGGGCTTACAATCTAGTCCGGATTCGCCGGGGTGATGAATGGAAGACGGCATTTAACAACCGGGAAGGGCACTACGAATACCTAGTGATGCCCTCTGGACTGTGTAACGCTCCCGCAGTGTTTCAGGAGTTCGTTAACGACATCTTCTGAGATCTACTCTATGTCTGTGTTGTTGTCTATCTCGATGATATTTTGATTTTCTCCCAAGATCCGACGACTCATCGGAGGCATGTCCGTCGGGTTCTTCTACGATTAAGGGAGAATCATTTATACGCCAAGCTGGAGAAGTGCGTCTTTGAGAAGAGTTCTCTGCCCTTCCTGGGCTACATCATCTCGGATCAAGGCCTCAAGATGGATCCTGAGAAAGTGAAGGCTGTCCTGGAGTGGCCACGTCCCCAAGGCTTAAGGGCCATACAGCGGTTCCTGGGATTCGCCAATTTCTAGCGGCAGTTTATCCCAAACTTCTCATCTCTGACGGCTCCCATCTCTACCCTTACCAAGAAGGGTGTGAACGCCAAAGTGTGGACTCCAGAGGCAGAGTATGCATTTATTACCCTCAAGAGAGCCTTCACTTCAGCCTCGATCCTCCATCACCCTGACGTGTCTCGGCAGTTCTCGCTGGAAGTGGACGCTTCCAGAGGAGCTCCAAAGGAAAGGCAGTAGTGTGTGGCTACTACTCTACACTGTTTTCTTCTGCTGAGCGCAATTACTCCATTGGAGATCGGGAGCTGCTGGCCAAAAAATTGGCTCTGGAGGAGTGGAGACATCTTCTGGAGGGCGCTGCTCACCCCATCCTGATCTTCACCGACCACAAGAATGTTACTTACCTTCAGTCCGCTCAAAGACTGAATCCTCGTCAAGCCAGGTGGTCGCTGTTCTTCACCCGTTTTTTTGTTTGTGCTCCACTACCGTCCCGCGGACAAGAATGTGAGGGCCGATGCCCTGTCCAGATCGTTTGAGACGGAAGACACAGTGGAGTCCCTTCAGACCATCATAGACCCGTCCTGCATTGTCACTGCTAATCCTCTGCAGGTTAGAGACATCCCTCCTGGGAGGACTTTTGTTCGCTTGGCAGACAGGAGAAGAATTCTCCGCTGGGGACACTGTTCTAAACTTGCTGGGCACGCCGGTGTCCGTAAAACCCAAGACCTGATTGCTTGTCACTTCTGGTGGCCCACGCTAACTAAGGATGTTCTGGACTTTGTCTCTGCTTGCACGGTCTGTGCCTCTAATATAGTGACTCACTCCAAGCCTGCCGGCCTGCTTCAACCTCTGCCTGTACCCTGTGCCCCCTGGCAGCACATTGCGATGGACTTCGTCACAGACCTTCCCCCCTCAGCAGGATGTAACACTGTCTGGGTGGTGGTGGACCGGTTCTCTAAGATGGCTCATTTTATCCCGCTGACCGGCCTACCTTCTGCTCCTCGTCTGGCGAGTCTCTTCATTCAACACATCTTTCGCCTGCATGGCTTGCCTCTTCACATTGTGTCTCACCGGGGGGGTTCAGTTTACTTCTAAGTTCTGGAGAGCCCTCTGTAAACTCCTGCATGTGAGTTTGGACTTTTCCTCAGCTTATCACCCCCAGTCCAATGGGCAAGTTGAGAGGATCAACCAGATCATGGAAAATGATCTCCGCTACTTCATCTCTCCACAGCAAGATAACTGGGTTCAGCTTCTTCCATGGGTGGAGTTTTCATACAACAACCACACAAGTGAGTCCACCACTTCCACTCCGTTTCACATCGTGTACAGTCAACATCCCAGAGTTCCTCTTCCTGTATCAACTTCATCTCAGGTACCCGCTGCTGACTCTGCATATGGAGACTTCCTGTAAATCTGGCAACAGACCCGGACCCGCTTCATCTGGGGCTCGAAAATGGACAGAGTAAAGCGGACTGTTATGTACAAGGAGCCCCGCAAAGGTGGGAAGGGTATACCCGACATTCCCACTCTGCTGCGGATCGCTTTTGTATGTGACTGTGTTCGTAGGACTCTGAGGACAGCAAACGGCTCTGCGGGCAAGGCCATGTCCCGCTACTTCCTCCTTCCCCTCTGGCGAGGTTTTGGCTGGGACAAGTGGGACGCTCCCTGCTTCTATGGAGATGTTGTCCGGTTTGTGAGGGAGCATCAACTGGAGGGTCTTAAGCCCGACTTGTGGAAACCTAAGACGATCCACAAGCACATCAGAGCAAAGGACTCGCTGGAGACTGTTTGGACTAACGTGTCATCCGGCAATTTGACCAACGGGCACAAGGACATTTCATGGGTGGCCATCCAGGGAGGACTGCCTCTTCAGTCATTCATGCATGCTCGCAACCTGTGCAAGACCCGGTACTGCCCCAGGTGCCCCTTCATGGAGGAAACATCTTTGCACACTTTCTGGCAGTGCCCCTTTGCACAGGGTCTGTTGAAAGCCTTGGAACATGAACTCAAGGACTCAGTCCCCAGGAACAGACTGTCGTACCGCTCTGTACTTTATGGACTATTCCCTGGGAGTAACACGGATGGAGCAATCCAGGAGGCCTGGCGCCTTATGAACTGTTTTAAGGACGCTATATGGTTTGCCAGGAATTGTCTAGTTTTGCGGGGAGAGAGTGTGTCCGTCCAGGACTGCCGCAGGCTGATCCACAGCCTGATCAGGGACTATTCCACCTGGGACAGCCCGGACGTCGATCAGGAAGAGGACTGATACTCCCCTTCCCCCCCACTCTCCCTTCTTGTGTGTTGTCTCCCAATAAAGCTTCGGGCCTGTGATTCCCCCCCCCTTCCCCTACCCCCCCCTTCCCCTACCCCCACCCCATCACTTGTCTGTAATGCTTTGTTGTTTGACTTTAGTGAATGCAGGAATGTTAGTGTAGCATGTGGTGTAATGTATAGCATAGGTCAGCCTGTACTGTGTATTATACTGCCATGTTATGTTTGACGACTGTTATTATTTGCTGCTTCATGGCTGGCGCTGCGTCGCAGTAATGTTTGTATGATGACGATTGATTGTCAATAAAGTATTTTTCAATCAAAAAACAGACCCGGTCCTCTATTTTGCTGGCAGTAGATCGCATCAAGCGAAAGGCAGATACTAGGAGAAGAAAGCCGCCTCAGTATCTTCCTGGGACTACAGTCTGGCTGTCCTCTCGGAACATTCGCTTGAGGGTGCCTTCATACAAGTTTGCTCCCAGGTTCCTTGGTCCTTTCGAGATTCTGCAACAAATAAACCCTGTCTCCTTTAAGCTGTGGCTGCCCCCTACCCTCAGAATCCCTAACTCCTTCCATGTGTCCCTCCTGAAACCAGTGGTCCTGAACCGCTACAGCAAGACTTCTAGTTCCACAGTTGCCCCCAGCGGTCCTTCTGATGTATTCGAGGTAAAAGAGATCCTGGACTGCAAGAGGGTAGGAGGAAGGACTTTCTATTTGGTGGACTGGAGAGGGTTTGGTCCTGAGGAGAGGTCCTGGGAGCCAGAAGAAAACCTCAGCGCTCCTGCTCTTATTAAAAAATTCCTCTGTCAGTCTGGCCCCAAGAGGAGGGGGTGTAAGAGGGGGGATACTGTAGTGTCCATGGCCGCGGGCCGCCGGGTTCACTCACCTCCCGACGCCCGCGGCCATGGATCCGTGAGCGCTGGTCCCCGTCTCCCTCCTAGGAGACGCCAGCGCTCACTTCCGCTCCATTCGGCTGTGTCCCGTAGGGTGCGCGCTCGTGCCCGGCCTTAAAGGGCCAGTGCACGCAAATAGGAAATCGTCATCATCATCATCAACTGCCACGATTTCCTGGTCTATAAGAAGGCCCCTGGCCTTCTAATCCTTGCCTGAGCATTGTTAGTTTTCCCAGTCTGTCTTGCAAATGGTCCCTTAGTGTTCCCCATTCCTGTTTCCCGTGCTTTGCCTTAGTATCAAGTCGTGCCACGTCCTGTGTCATCTGCCACGTCCGGAGGAATCCGCCACGTCTGGCGCAACTTGCGGCTCCTGTGTCATCTGCCACGTTTGGCGCTGTCTGCTGCAACCATCTCCATCTATGCCAGAGCTGCGGCCACCGTCTGGACTATACAGGTACTCTTGTGCAGGACATTGTATTTCTGGGGTGTCCTGTTGTTTGGCCAGCTGCCTCCCCGCTATGGCGGTACGGCCTAGTGGGTCCACTAACCCGCTTCGTGACACGCAGAGGGAGCAACTCAGGAGACCAACAACACCCATGCTGCCAGTCTAAGCCACACAACACTCATGCTGCCAGTCTAAGCCACCTTGGCCCTGGACCTCTTACACGCACACGTCCGGTGTTTACTCTGAGCTGGCTTGTTCGGTGATCAGTCCAGGGAAAGGACCACAAAATCGTGCGGCTGTCGGGAACTTCTGCTCCAAGTGACAGGAGCGCAGACCACCATTGTGTAACCAAATATGGGTGTAACGGCTTGTCGTTAGTCATTTGCATATTTTCCCAGAATGCACCTGCTTCGTAACTGAATTGCAATAAAAAAGACAAAGATACAGAAATTTGCTTTTCTCCGGTAACTTATTTTTTTTATGCCTCATAATGACTGATGATCGCCCCGCCCCCGTCACATGTGTGATAGAGAGATATATATATATATAATCGCCTATATGTCCTCTCCGCAGGTGTGATGGGAGGAGCGCGGGGCCGGTGTAGTGTCCGGTGATCTCTGCTGTATACTCTGGTTTCTCTTCAGATTGAATAAATCTTTCGCCTTTTACTAAAGATTTCCGTGGAGAGGAACAATTATGAGTTTCTAATAATTTTTTGATGCCCGGCGCTCGCTGGGTTCCCTTATTGTACAAATAATAGATTGGGCTTTTATTTCTGTAAATGTTTCTTCTGAATTGTGAAGCTTTTCTGCTCATCTGATAGTAAACCTGTCGTAGTTACATGTTGTGCTGCGCTGTCAGAAGATGTTGCTGCCTGAGATCTGGTATTTGGCAGTTTTCGGGGCACATCGGATCCTTCTTCAGGCAGTTTACACATCCAGGGTCCTGCGCGCTCTGAGAACTTGCAAACATCGTATTCCTGGGAAGCCAATAAAGGAATCGCACCTGGAAAACGTTGCTGTTTTATGGCTCGTCGTGCACTGGATATCGATAAACCTTCTCATTTACTTCCTGTTAGAATGGAGATGTTTTATCCACGCAAATTATGTGTGAAGTTATTCAGATCCTTTTCCACGAGCCAATTGTCCGGCAAACAAGTGTTCACAGAACGTTCCCGTCCGTTGCGTTGTGTAACCAGGGAAACGATCAGTCGCTGAACGAGCAAACGCCGACATGATGGAAACGTACGGGCGCGAGCGATTCTTGTAATATTTGCTCGCCCCATACAAATGTATTTTCCTCTTCGTCCTACAGGCAGCGCCACTGGTTTCCCTCTTCATCCTACCAAGTGGGCAGATCCTGTAAGGGGCGCCCTGTACCAAAAAATACTCTCAAATGAGACATGAGGAGCCCAGCGTCTCCGGCCTCATTATTTCCTATCTGACCCCGAAGTCATCGTCTGTTCAGTATTGCGCTATATTCCTATCTGCTGCCTTATCAGAGTCTACAGGACAAAAACTGTTATATCTCCTGCACAGGGGCGTCTATCAGAATACAGGGGTCTATGGGCCGTACTGTACCCCGTGTGTCTCTGATTTCATACCACGATACAGTGCAGTACAGGGGCGCCGTGCGGTTCGTGAATAGGATCGGGCGCTGCCTGTGGACATATCGCTAGATCTCATGCACCGGCCGTATTATTATTACATATCTGTGATGAGGAACAACCAGGAGACGATTACACCGAAGAACCGGCCAAAACTAGCAGAGAAATCCCCCCGCGTTACATACAAATTTTGCTGCGGATTTTGCTGCGGATACAGCCGTGGATTTGCTTTGTATACGGATATATGAAATCTGCGCCATTTCTGTAACAGACAGGACAGGCCTAGAATACGCGGTGGATTTTCTACGCTGCGAGTGAATAAGGTTTGATGAAATCCCATTACCTTCTATTGTCCTGGACTGTGGTGTGGACTCTGCTACCGGAATTCAGCAACAAATACGCGATGTGTGAACAAAGTCATAGAGCAGCGATTGTGTCAGGAAAACACGGCAAAACCGCGAGTAGCATTGTGTGATTTTCACTTCACGTCTTGTGCTGCGTTTTCTCTATTTCCACACCTTGATTTCCATCTTGATTGTTTCCCATTTGGATCTGGATTTTTAGATTTTTTTGTTCCTTTTTAATTCTGATTCCAGTCATGTGACGCTGCTGGGTTCGGCTATAAGGGGGTTCTGTATTGTACAATATATTACCGGTCCAAATGCCCATCAGGCCGATCACAATACAGTGGAACCCACAGGAAATAACATCTACAGAAGAGGAAGCCCCGCCCACAGGAAGTGCCTCATCTACATACCCATGATGCATCAGGAGGAACATTTACAATATTTGAGCTGGTTTTACATGTTTCTCTTATGACTTTTACCTCGTGGTGTGCGGAGTTACCGGGATTACAGGGGACGTTGTGGGGGAAATTATTTTATATTTTTTTAGTTTTTTTGCACTTTGGTCTCTCTTAGCAAAGAAACATTTCTCTGCAGCCGCGGTTCATAGGAAACCGGCACAAGTTATACTCTGGTTTCTCTTCAGATCGAATAAATCTTTCGCCTTTTACTAAAGATTTCCGTGGAGAGGAACAATTATGAGTTTCTAACAATTTTTTGATGCCCGGCGCTCGCTGGGTTCCCTTATATGGTGAAAAGTAGATTGTGGAATAAAGCGCAGGTGTGAACGGTGTCGGGCTGTGATGTGTCTTTTCTGGGTCCGGACGTAATGCCGTGAATTATTATATCCGAGAGCCGATACGTAACATTAGATAAATCCGCTTCGTGTCTTATCGGTCACAGTTTTTACTTTTCATCGTGGAGATTTTTTTTTTATTTCACTCATAAGACAAAATATGGCGCAAGATACGGATGATCTTCTCGTCACCTGTCTCCATATTAACGCCGTTAATTGGTTTTATAAGGAGATTTTCCCACCAATGACGCGGTGCACAAGTAGGACACGTGACAAATGTCTGACAGCGACGCGGTTTTTGTGATGTTTTTTCCGTAGACATCGCAGGTTTCTTTTTTTTTAGCATTTTTATATATTTTTGCTGTTTTAGAATTTTTAGGTTTAAAGTTTGAAAATAATTGTAAAAAACATCTGCTCTTTGACTTTTCAGCTGTTTTTGGGGGGTATTTTCTGTGTATTTATTACGTTTTTTTGCACTTGTTTTAGTTTTGTTTTCTTATTATTATTGTGGCCGGTCCTATAATTATATTTTCTTTTACACCTTATTTTTCCAAAGTAACTGAAGCTGCACGGCAGCCCCAATTCCAGGGGAAATCAGCCCTCTTATAGTCCCTATTGTCAGTACTAGGGCTGTGCTGGGTCTAGTTATCCGCAGCTGCCACTAACGGCATCCCGGCGATCATGTGAAGCAGTAACGCGATCACCAGGACCAAGCCTGTATTTTATATCAGAGAAAGCGGCTTCTGTCCTCTCTTCAGGGTCCCCGACATTCAGCGGATCGCTTGAACAGCCAACTATAACCTGTTCCGTATCTGCTATGGCGCGGGTTTTATGGACCTCAACCGCCAGACATTTATATACAGCCATTGTTCGGGAACCGGTTAAAGTAGAACTCCGGCAGACATATGACAGTATTATACAATAGTCCGGACCTGCCCCTAGATATCGTATAAAGCAGCGTATGAATGGAATACAGGACGATTCCCACCGCTTTACAGTCACACATTCTCCTCTATCGTTATACAATCAGTGGGTCGGGCAGATCACGGCTCCTGAAGGTTCTGCAAAGTAGGCAAATCCTCCACGGGGCGACCTGTGCCCATTCAAAAATTCCTCTCACATGATATGCGAGGAGCCAGGCATCACCCTGCCTCGTTATTTTCCTTACTCAGAGAATAAGGGGGGATTCACACGAGCGTGTATTGGGTCCGTGCGGGCCGCGTGGTTTTCACGCGCCACGCACAGACCAATACAAGTCTATGGGGCAGTACAGACAGTCCGTGCTTTTTGCGCAGCGTTTGTCCGCTGCGCAAAAAGCGCGACATGCTCAATATCTCAGCGTATTTTGCGCATCACGCACCCATTGAAGTCAATGGGTGCGTGAAAACCACGCAGGTCTCACGGAAGCACGACTGAAACAGCGCACCAGCTGTCAAAAGGATGAATGTAAACAGAAAAGCACCACGTGCTTTTCTGTTTCCAACCATCCAAACGGAGCGTCTTTGAGATGAGCGAAGCCGGACAAGCGAACCGAACTTCACCGGGTTTTTTTAACAGGTTTCTCGATGTTGTGTTCGGCATTCACTGTCGAGGGTGCTGAAAGAGTTACTGCCGATCAGTTAGCTCTTTCAGCACCTTGGACAGTGACGGGCGTCGACTAGCCTCATCTCTATGATGGCGGCTGCGCGAAAATCACGCAGCCGCGCATCATACACGGATGACACACGCAGCTGTCAAGTGTTTTTTGCGCGCGCAAAAACGCAACGTTTGATATACAAAAAAAAATGGGACATAGAATGTAATTAAAACCACAGAAAAGGCCATACTCACAGATTAGGTGGTGGGTAAAATACCCGTTCCAAACGGGACGCAACCAGGTCAGAGAATGCTGTTGATGGGAAGTGCCCAGGTGTGTTTAAATAATGATAGCCACTCCCACTTACCTTGAGGGGAGGGGTGTGTTGGGCATGGAAGTAAATGTGTAATAATAATAAATAAATAATAAAGTACTGTGTATAGTGCACATGTGAGGTATAGGGGACATGACTAAGTGTAGTGTGTAGAGATCAGGGCTGTGAGTGAAACAAAAACGTGAGTGTAGTGTGTAAACATGGAGGCATAGTGTTTGGATAGTGAGGCACAGCATATATCGCCGAATAGCAGCCTATTTATAACGCCCATATTGTAAGAGAGCGGGCTGCCCTGCATGCAGTGCCAAACATCCGCACACCAGGCTATCCCAGCATCATAAGACCCGGGCGCGTCCTGAAAAAAAGTATGTACAATGTAAGTAACCATGAGAAAACATGGGGTATTAGTTGTTGTTTTGGCCAAAAAAACGCAAGCTCGCAATCCACGTCACGGATCCCCACACTTGCGAGTCCCTACCTAGAACTTTGTCTGAATCTGCCCTAAGGGAAAGGCTCTGGATATGTTTTTTAGCACCACAAAAAGTGCGTAAGGGCATACCGCAATACAGTGCAGCTATAATAACCAGTGTTGTAGTGTCTGATTATATACAGTGCAGCTATAATAACCGGTGTTGTAGTGTCTGATTATATTATATACAGTGCAGCTATAATAACCGGTGTTGTAGTGTCTGATTATATACAGTGCAGCTATAATAACCAGTGTTGTAGTGTCTGATTACATTATATACAGTGCAGCTATAATAACCAGTGTTGTAGTGTCTGATTACATTATATACAGTGCAGCTATAATAACCAGTGTTGTAGTGTCTGATTACATTATATACAGTGCAGCTATAATAACCAGTGTTGTAGTGTCTGATTACATTATATACAGTGCAGCTATAATAACCAGTGTTGTAGTGTCTGATTACATTATATACAGTGCAGCTATAATAACCAGTGTTGTAGCGTCTGATTACATTATATACAGTGCAGCTATAATAACCGGTGTTGTAGTGTCTGATTATATACAGTGCAGCTATAATAACCGGTGTTGTAGTATCTGATTACATTATATACAGTGCAGCTATAATAACCGGTGTTGTAGTGTCTGATTACATTCTATACAGTGCAGCTATAATAACCAGTGTTGTAGTGTCTGATTACATTATATACAGTGCAGCTATAATAACCGGTGTTGTAGTGTCTGATTACATTATATACAGTGCAGCTATAATAACCAGTGTTGTAGTGTCTGATTACATTATATACAGTGCAGCTATAATAACCAGTGTTGTAGTGTCTGATTACATTATATACAGTGCAGCTATAATAACCAGTGTTGTAGTGTCTGATTACATTATATACAGTGCAGCTATAATAACCAGTGTTGTAGTGTCTGATTACATTATATACAGTGCAGCTATAATAACCGGTGTTGTAGTGTCTGATTACATTATATACAGTGCAGCTATAATAACCAGTGTTGTAGTGTCTGATTACATTATATACAGTGCAGCTATAATAACCGGTGTTGTAGTGTCTGATTACATTATATACAGTGCAGCTATAATAACCAGTGTTGTAGTGTCTGATTACATTATATACAGTGCAGCTATAATAACCAGTGTTGTAGTGTCTGATTACATTATATACAGTGCAGCTATAATAACCGGCGTTGTAGTGTCTGATTACATTATATACAGTGCAGCTATAATAACCGGTGTTGTAGTGTCTGATTACATTATATACAGTGCAGCTATAGTAACCAGTGTTGTAGTGTCTGATTACATTATATACAGTGCAGCTATAATAACCGGCGTTGTAGTGTCTGATTACATTATATACAGTGCAGCTATAATAACCAGTGTTGGAGTGTCTGATTACATTATATACAGTGCAGCTATAGTAACCAGTGTTGTAGTGTCTGATTACATTATATACAGTGCAGCTATAATAACCGGTGTTGTAGTGTCTGATTACATTATATACAGTGCAGCTATAATAACCAGTGTTGTAGTGTCTGATTACATTATATACAGTGCAGCTATAATAACCAGTATTGTAGTGTCTGATTACATTATATACAGTGCAGCTATAATAACCGGTGTTGTAGTGTCTGATTACATTATATACAGTGCAGCTATAATAACCAGTGTTGTAGCATCTGATTACATTATATACAGTGCAGCTATAATAACCGGTGTTGTACTGTCTGATTACATTATATACAGTGCAGCTATAATAACCGGTGTTGTACTGTCTGATTACATTATATACAGTGCAGCTATAATAACCAGTGTTGTAGTGTCTGATTACATTATATACAGTGCAGCTATAATAACCAGTGTTGTAGTATCTGATTACATTATATACAGTGCAGCTATAATAACCGGTGTTGTAGTGTCTGATTATATTATATACAGTGCAGCTATAATAACCGGTGTTGTAGTGTCTGATTATATACAGTGCAGCTATAATAACCGGTGTTGTAGTGTCTGATTACATTATATACAGTGCAGCTATAATAACCGGTGTTGTAGTGTCTGATTACATTATATACAGTGCAGCTATAATAACCAGTGTTGTAGTGTCTGATTACATTATATACAGTGCAGCTATAATAACCGGTGTTGTAGTGTCTGATTACATTATATACAGTGCAGCTATAATAACCAGTGTTGTAGTGTCTGATTACATTATATACAGTGCAGCTATAATAACCGGTGTTGTAGTATCTGATTACATTATATACAGTGCAGCTATAATAACCGGTGTTGTAGTGTCTGATTACATTATATACAGTGCAGCTATAATAACCGGTGTTGTAGTGTCTGATTACATTATATACAGTGCAGCTATAATAACCGGTGTTGTAGTGTCTGATTACATTATATACAGTGCAGCTATAATAACCGGTGTTGTAGTGTCTGATTACATTATATACAGTGCAGCTATAATAACCGGTGTTGTAGTGTCTGATTACATTATATACAGTGCAGCTATAATAACCAGTGTTGTAGTGTCTGATTACATTATATACAGTGCAGCTATAATAACCGGCGTTGTAGTGTCTGATTACATTATATACAGTGCAGCTATAGTAACCAGCGTTGTAGTGTCTGATTACATTATATACAGTGCAGCTATAATAACCGGTGTTGTAGTGTCTGATTACATTATATACAGTGCAGCTATAATAACCTGCGTTGTAGTGTCTGATTACATTATATACAGTGCAGCTATAATAACCGGCGTTGTAGTGTCTGATTACATTATATACAGTGCAGCTATAATAACCGGTGTTGTAGCATCTGATTACATTATATACAGTGCAGCTATAATAACCAGTGTTGTAGTGTCTGATTACATTATATACAGTGCAGCTATAATAACCGGTGTTGTAGTGTCTGATTACATTATATACAGTGCAGCTATAATAACCAGTGTTGTAGTGTCTGATTACATTATATACAGTGCAGCTATAATAACCGGTGTTGTAGCATCTGATTACATTATATACAGTGCAGCTATAATAACCGGTGTTGTAGTATCTGATTACATTATATACAGTGCAGCTATAATAACCAGTGTTGTAGTGTCTGATTACATTATATACAGTGCAGCTATAATAACCGGTGTTGTAGTGTCTGATTACATTATATACAGTGCAGCTATAATAACCGGTGTTGTAGTGTCTGATTACATTATATACAGTGCAGCTATAATAACCAGTGTTGTAGTGTCTGATTACATTATATACAGTGCAGCTATAATAACCGGTGTTGTAGCATCTGATTACATTATATACAGTGCAGCTATAATAACCGGTGTTGTAGTATCTGATTACATTATATACAGTGCAGCTATAATAACCAGTGTTGTAGTGTCTGATTACATTATATACAGTGCAGCTATAATAACCGGTGTTGTAGTGTCTGATTACATTATATACAGTGCTGCTATAATAACCGGTGTTGTAGTGTCTGATTACATTATATACAGTGCAGCTATAATAACCGGTGTTGTACTGTCTGATTACATTATATACAGTGCAGCTATAATAACCAGTGTTGTAGTATCTGATTACATTATATACAGTGCAGCTATAATAACCGGCGTTGTAGTGTCTGATTACATTATATACAGTGCTGCTATAATAACCGGTGTTGTAGTGTCTGATTACATTATATACAGTGCAGCTATAATAACCGGTGTTGTACTGTCTGATTACATTATATACAGTGCAGCTATAATAACCGGTGTTGTAGTGTCTGATTACATTATATACAGTGCAGCTATAATAACCGGTGTTGTAGTGTCTGATTACATTATATACAGTGCTGCTATAATAACCGGTGTTGTAGTGTCTGATTACATTATATACAGTGCAGCTATAATAACCGGTGTTGTACTGTCTGATTACATTATATACAGTGCAGCTATAATAACCAGTGTTGTAGTATCTGATTACATTATATACAGTGCAGCTATAATAACCGGCGTTGTAGTGTCTGATTACATTATATACAGTGCAGCTATAATAACCAGCGTTGTAGTGTCTGATTACATTATATACAGTGCAGCTATAATAACCGGTGTTGTAGTGTCTGATTACATTATATACAGTGCAGCTATAATAACCGGTGTTGTAGTGTCTGATTACATTATATACAGTGCAGCTATAATAACCAGTGTTGTAGTGTCTGATTACATTATATACAGTGCTGCTATAATAACCGGTGTTGTAGTGTCTGATTACATTATATACAGTGCAGCTATAACAACCAGTGTTGTAGTGTCTGATTAGATTATATACAGTGCTGCTATAATAACCGGTGTTGTAGTGTCTGATTATATACAGTGCAGCTATAATAACTGGTGTTGTAGTGTCTGATTACATTATATACAGTGCAGCTATAATAACCGGTGTTGTAGTGTCTGATTACATTATATACAGTGCAGCTATAATAACCAGTGTTGTAGTGTCTGATTACATTATATACAGTGCAGCTATAATAACCGGTGTTGTAGTGTCTGATTACATTATATACAGTGCAGCTATAATAACCGGTGTTGTAGTGTCTGATTACATTATATACAGTGCAGCTATAATAACCAGTGTTGTAGTGTCTGATTATATACAGTGCAGCTATAATAACCGGTGTTGTAGTGTCTGATTACATTATATACAGTGCAGCTATAATAACCGGTGTTGTAGTATATGATTACATTATATACAGTGCAGCTATAATAACCGGTGTTGTAGTGTCTGATTATATACAGTGCAGCTATAATAACCGGCGTTGTAGTGTCTGATTACATTATATACAGTGCAGCTATAATAACCGGTGTTGTAGTGTCTGATTACATTATATACAGTGCAGCTATAATAACCGGTGTTGTAGTGTCTGATTACATTATATACAGTGCAGCTATAATAACCGGTGTTGTAGTGTCTGATTACATTATATACAGTGCAGCTATAATAACCAGTGTTGTAGTGTCTGATTACATTATATACAGTGCAGCTATAATAACCAGTGTTGTAGTATCTGATTACATTATATACAGTGCAGCTATAATAACCAGTGTTGTAGTGTCTGATTACATTATATACAGTGCAGCTATAATAACCAGTGTTGTAGCGTCTGATTACATTATATACAGTGCAGCTATAATAACCGGTGTTGTAGTGTCTGATTACATTATATACAGTGCAGCTATAATAACCGGTGTTGTAGTGTGATGTGGTGATTACATTATATCAGTGTTGTAGTCTGTTTGCGGAGTTGCTGCTCATCGGTATCACATATACAGTATGACGGCTGTGACGCCCGCTGCGCCCTGTCCGGGTGAGGAGCTCCGGTCGCCGGTTTATGTTCAGGCTGCAGTTTATACACGCCGGGCAGGAAACAGTTAATCCGACTATTGCGATCACTACTTCCTTTTCTGGCTCCTCCCCTGGCAGTTTATTTGCATATTCCCATGATGCTCCGTAGGTTTATTTGCTTCTCTCCGGTGTCTCTCTTGATAGATCTGACCGTTTCCCGGTTGTGATTTGATGCGGTGATGTTAGTGGAGGGCGGGTCAGTGTCGTGACAGTATCGTGTCGGCAGAGGGCGGAGTCTCTGTGATGTATGCGGGGGGCGGTGGTCCGTGGGGTCACGGCGGTGCGGCGCTTCTGTATACTCTGGTTTCTCTTCAGATCGAATAAATCTTTCGCCTTTTACTAAAGATTTCCGTGGAGAGGAACAATTATGAGTTTCTAATAATTTTTTGATGCCCGGCGCTCGCTGGGCTTCTCTCATGCGGTTAATGATAGAGATGTAATTGTGGGCGGTCATGTGGCTGCGGCGTTAGGTCTCTAGCCGAGTGCGTTATTATCATTCTATATTTATAGGATCGCGGGACCTTCGAGTCATCACTTGGCTGTTTCTTTGTTATGAGCGCAGCTTCTGAGGGACAAGCAGCGAGGAGGTTCATGTGGCGTCCACAAGGGGGAGAAGGAAACCTGGACGCACGTCCTCTGCTATACTTCATCTATTGCGGCTCAGCAAAATTACAAAAAAATATACGAACATGAGGATCTCATCATCTTATAAACATTTTGATCAAACGGTCACGGCGACCTCTTTTAGGTGGGTCCCTTCTCTATAAAGCGCAGTATTGCATTACCACCAATGCCACCGCAACCCCGCACCCGCAGAGGGAGCAACTCAGGAGACCAACAACACCCATGCTGCCAGTCTAAGCCACACAACACCCATGCTGCCAGTCTAAGCCACACAACACCCATGCTGCCAGTCTAAGCCACACAACACCCATGCTGCCAGTCTAAGCCACACAACACCCATGCTGCCAGTCTAAGCCACACAACACCCATGCTGCCAGTCTAAGCCACACAACACCCATGCTGCCAGTCTAAGCCACCTTGGCCCTGGACCTCTTACACGCACACGTCCGGTGTTTACTCTGAGCTGGCTTGTTCGGTGATCAGTCCAGGGAAAGGACCACAAAATCGTGCGGCTGTCGGGAACTTCTGCTCCAAGTGACAGGAGCGCAGACCACCATTGTGTAACCGAATATGGGTGTAACGGCTTGTCGTTGGTCATTTGCATATTTTCCCAGAATGCACCTGCTTCGTAACTTTGAATTGAAATAAAAAAGACAAAGATACAGAAATTTGCTTTTCTCCGGTAACTTATTTTTTTTCCATGCCTCATAATGACTGATGATCGCCCCGCCCCCGTCACATGTGTGATAGAGAGATATATATCTATATAATCACCTATATGTCCTCTCCGCAGGTGTGACGGGAGGAGCGCGGGGCCGGTGTAGTGTCCGGTGATCTCTGCTGTATACTCTGGTTTCTCTTCAGATCGAATAAATCTTTCGCCTTTTACTAAAGATTTCCGTGGAGAGGAACAATTATGAGTTTCTAATAATTTTTTGATGCCCAGCGCTCGCTGGGTTCCCTTATTGTACAAATAATAGATTGGGGAATAAAGCGCAGGTGTGAACGGTGTCGGGCTGTGATGTGTCTTTTCTGGTTCCGGACGTGATGCCGAATTATTATATCCGAGAGCCGATCCCTATCATTAGATAAATCCGCCTCGTGTGTTATTGGTCACAGTTTTTACTTTTCATCTTGGAGATTTTTTTTTTATTTCACTCATAAACCGTCATCACGGTGCTCAGAATAAGGAAAAATATGGCGCAAGATACGGATGATCTTCTCGTCACCTGTCTTCATATTAACACCGTTAATTGGTTTTATAAGGAGATTTTCCCACCAATGACGCGGTGCACAAGTAGGACACGTGACAAATGTCTGACAGCGACGCGGTTTTTGTGATGTTTTTTCCGTAGACATCGCAGGTTTCTTTTTGCTATTTTAGAATTTCTAGGATTAAAGTTTGAAAATAATTGTAAAAAACATCTGCTCTTTGACTTTTCAGCTGCATTTATTTCTGCTAATAATATCGTTTTACCCTAAAATAGACCTTTCATTTGTGATCGTCATTGTCTACCGCAAATTGTGATATTTTACATGTTTATTTTAGGGTGATGGGGTCAGGGCTGGTGTTACGTCGATGATTGGGGGGGGGGCGTTGTTTTTGGGGGGTATTTTCTGTGTATTTATTAAGTTTTCTGTACTTTTGTTTTCTTATTATTATTGTGGCCGGTCCCATAATAATGTTTTTCTTTTATTCCTTTTTTTTCCAAAGTAACTGAAGCTGCACGGCAACCCCAGTTACAGGGGAAATCAGCCCTCTTAGGGCTTATTCAGATGAACGTGTAATACGTCCGTGCTCCGCACGTGATTTTCACGCGCGTTGCACGGACCTATGTTACTAAATGGGGCCTTTCAGACTGTCAGTGAATTTCACGCTGCGTAAAACTCACGGCATGTCCTATATTTGGTCATGTTTCACGCTGCACGTACCCATTGAAGTCAATGGGTGCATACAAATCGCGCTCGACATACGGAAGCACTTCCGGGTGCCGCGTGTGATTCGCGCAACAGTAGTAAAATGAATGAATGAAAACAGAAAAGCACCACGTGGTTTTCTGTTTACAAACATAAAACCAGAGTGTCTTTATGATGCCGCACACCATATGCTGATGACACACAGACCTTTTGCGCGAGCAAAACGCACAAGCTCGTCTGAATCCGGCCTTATAGTCCCTATTGTCAGTACTAGGGCTGTGCTGGGTCTGGTTATCCGCAGCTGCCACTAACGACATCCCGGCGATCATGTGAACCAGTAACGCGATCACCAGGACCAAGCCTGTATTTTATATCAGAGAAAGCGGCTTCTGTCCTCTCTTCAGGGTCCCCGATCGCTTGAACAGCCAACTATAACCTGTTCCGTATATCTGCTATGACGCGGGTTTTAAGGACCTCAGCCGTCGGACATTTATATATATATATATATACACACACACATATATATACACTACCGTTCAAAAGTTTGGGGTCACCCAGACAATTTTGTGTTTTCCATGAAATCTCACACTTATATTTATCAAATGAGTTGCAAAATGACTAGAAAATACAGTCCAGACATTGACAAGGTTAGAAATAATGATTTTCTCCTTCAGACTTTGCTTTGGTCGCTCCATTTGCAGCAATTCCAGCATTGCAGACCTTTGGCATTCGAGCGGTTAATTTGCTGAGGTCATCGGGAGAGATTTCCCCCCATGCTTCCAGAAGCCCCTCCCACAAGTTGGATTGGCTTGATGGGCACTTCTTGCGTACCATACGGTCAAGCTCCTCCCACAACAGCTCTATGGGGTTGAGATCTGGTGACTGCGCTGGCCACTCCATTACAGATAGAATACCGGCTGCCGGCTTCTTCCCTAAATAGTTCTTGCATCATTTGGAGGTGCTTTGGGTCATTGTCCTGTTGTAGGATGAAATTGGCTACAATGAAGCGCTGTCCACAGGGTATGGCATGGCGTTGCGGAGTGATCGCCTTCCTTATTCACAATCCCTTTTACCTTGTACAAATCTCCCACTTTACCCCAGACCATCACATGACCTCCACCATGCTTGACAGATGGCGTCCGGCACTCTTCCAGCATCTTTTCAGTTGTTCTGCGTCTCACAAATGTTCTTCTGTGTGATCCAAACACCTCAAACTTCCATTCGTCCGTCCATAGCACTTTTTTCCAATCTTCCTCTGTCCAATGTCTGAGCTTTTGCCCATATTAATCTTTTCCTTTTATTAGCCAGTCTCAGATATGGCTTTTTCTTTGCCACTCTGCCCTGAAGGCCGGCATCCCGGAGTCGTCTCTTCACTGTAGACGTTGACACTGGCGTTTTGCGGGTACTATTTAATGAAGCTGCCAGTTGAGGACCTGTGAGGCGTCTATTTCTCACACTAGAGACTCTAATGTACTTGTCTTGTTGCTCAGTTGTGCAGCGGGGCCTCCCACTTCTCTTTCTACTCTGGTTAGAGCCTGTGTGTGCTGTCCTCTGAAGGGAGTAGTAGACACTTGTAGGAAATCTTCAGTTTCTTTGCAATTTCTCGCATGGAATAGCCTTCATTTCTAAGAGCAAGAATAGACTGTCGAGTTTCACATGAAAGCTCTCTTTTTCTAGCCATTTTGAGAATTTAATCGAACCCACAAATGTAATGCTCCAGATTCTCAACTAGCTCAAAGGAAGGTCAGTTTTATAGCTCCTCTAAACAGCAAAACTGTTTACAGCGGTGCTAACATAATTGCACAAGGGTTTTCAAGTGTTTTCTAATCCATTAGCCTTCTAACACAGTCAGCAAACACAATGTACCATTAGAACACTGGAGTGATGGTTGCTGGAAATGGTCTCTATACACCTATGTAGATATTGCATTAAACACCAGACGTTTGCAGCTAGAATAGTCATTTACCACATTAACAATGTATAGAGTGGATTTCTGATTAATTTCATGTTATCTTCATTGAAAAAAACTGGGCTTTTCTTGCAAAAATAAGGAAATTTCTAAGTAACCCTAAACTTTTGAACGGTAGTGTATATACAGCCATTGGTCGGGAACCGGTTAAAGTAGAACTCCGGCAGACATGTGACAGTATTATACAATAGTCCGGACCTGCCCCTAGATATCGTATAAAGCAGCGTATGAATGGAATACAGGACGATTCCCACCGCTTTACAGTCACACATTCTCCTCTATCGTTATACAATCAGTGGGTCGGGCAGATCACGACTCCTGAAGGTTCTGCAAAGTAGGCAAATCCTCCACGGGGCGACCTGTGCCCATTCAAAAATTCCTCTCACATGATATGCGAGGAGCCAGGCGTCACCCTGCCTCGTTATTTTCCTTACTCATTAGTTTAAGGCACACCCTCCCTGTGTGACCCGGAGCTATCGCCCTGCAGAGCCGCCCTGTCTGTATCGGGGAGAGGTGATTGGCGCCTGCTGTGTCACATGGTGTAATTACATAGAATTATTGGTGCCCAGTTATTGAGTGGAGATTTTTTTATACAATTCTTCGATGAGATATTAGTAACTGACCGGCGCTGGTGAAATGCATGATGGGTAGTAAATATCTGGACGTGGTGATGTCATCTCGGGTTGACTCCACCCACTTTATTACTGCGGCACTTGAGACTGTACGATGGCTGCACTCTGTCCCACCACGCGATCATGGCACCGGATCAGATGGAATTCACTAATGATCTACAATTTTCTACTGATTTTATTTTTTTTGTTTGGGCTTTTTCGTTCCTTTTATTTACGACGTCTTTTTCTCCATAAGAAAGATCTTATTAGGACATATGGACGTCCTAGAGGGGGAGGGGGGATCCACAATCGGGTATAGAGAATAGACGCTGGATATGTGGTTTAGCACCGCATGTGGAGCCGCTCAGAGACTGCAATGCAAAAAGTGTGTTAGGGCTCATGCACAGGGGCGTATGTCTGAATACAGGGGTCTATGGGCCGTACCGTTCCTCCGTGTGTGTCTAATTTCATACCGCAATACGGTTCGTGAATAGGATCGGGCGCTGCCTGTGGACATATCGCTAGATCTCATGCACCGGCCGTATTATTATTACATATCTGTGGTGAAGAACAACCAGGAGACCATTACACTGTAGAATCGGCACAAAACTTAGGGGATGTTCACACGGCTTATTTTAGGGCCGAAAAATCGTAAGCAGAACCCCTCCAAACATCTGCCCATTGATTTCAATGGGAAATACGGCGTTCTGTTCTGACAGAGCATATTCTTACACGGCCGTTTTTAAAAACAGCTGCATATAAAAAACGGCCGCGAAAAAGAAGTCCCTGTCACTTCTTGAGCCATTTTTGGATCCGGTTTTTATTAACTCTATAGAAAAACAGCTCCAAAAACGGATGTTGAAAATGCCGCGAAAAATGTGACTTTGAATAAAAAAAACTTTGTAATATCAGGATCTGTTTTCCCTTTTTGCTAAGCGTGTGAACGTTCCCTCAGGGTTCTGATTCCAGTCATGTGACGCTGCTGGGTTCGGCTATAAGGGGGTTCTGTATTGTACAATATATTACCGGTCCCAATGCCCATCAGGCCGATCACAATACAGTGGAACCCACAGGAAATAACATCTACAGAAGAGGAAGCCCCGCCCACAGGAAGTGCCTCATCTACATACCCATGATGCATCAGGAAGAACATTTCCAATATTTGAGCTGGTTTTACATGTTTCTCTTATGACTTTTACCTCGTGGTGTGCGGAGTTACCGGGATTACAGGGGACGTTGTGGGGGAAATTATTTTATATTTTTTTGTTTTTTGCACTTTGGTCTCTCTTCGCAAAGAAACATTTCTCTGCAGCCGCGGTTCATAGGAAACCGGCACAAGTTATACTCTGGTTTCTCTTCAGATCGAATAAATCTTTCGCCTTTTACTAAAGATTTCCGTGGAGAGGAACAATTATGAGTTTCTAACAATTTTTTGATGCCCGGCGCTCGCTGGGTTCCCTTATATGGTGAAAAGTAGATTGGGGTATAAAGCGCAGGTGTGAACGGTGTCGGGGTGTGATATGTTTTTTTCTTGTCCGGACGTTATGGCGTGAATTATTATATCCGAGAGACGATCCGTAACATTAGATAAATCCGCTTCGTGTCTTATCGGTCACAGTTTTTACTTTTCATCGTGGAGTTTTTTTTATTTTTATTTCACTCATAAGCCAAAATATGGCGCAAGATACGGATGATCTTCTCGTCACCTGTCTCCATATTAACGCCATTAATTGGTTTTATAAGGAGATTTTCCCACCAATGACGCGGTGCACAAGTAGGACACGTGATAAATGTCTAACAGCGACGCGGTTTTTGTGATGTTTTTTCCGTAGACATCGCAGGTTTCTTTTTGCTATTTTAGAATTTCTAGGTTTAAAGTTTGAAAATAATTGTAAAAAACATCTGCTCTTTGACTTTTCAGCTGCATTTATTTCTGCTAATAATATCGTTTTACCCTAAAATAGACCTTTCATTTGTGATCGTCATTGTCTACCGCAAATTGTGATATTTTACATGTTTATTTTTTTTAACAAATGTTTTTATTGTGATTTTCACCATAAACAATTCTTTTACAATGAAACAGAAACATCAAAGCAACAAGGGCATTGTGATAATAACAACGATTGATATTATAGCAGAAGATACAGCTAATCCTGTACATAAAAATCAGAAATATATGGGTGTCCGCCATGTCAGTAGCTAGGTAAGGAACAATGCCCCTATCAGTACAGTAAATCATAAGAAATCAAATAACAGCAAATCAAAAATAAATCAGCACTTTGCTCAAGTGCAAACAAAAGTTCCTATGTGGAACTTAGAACCAGCCATGCTCCCCACATTCCCCAAAACACCGCCACCCAGCAAATATTGTATCCCCTATTCCCTTGTGGTAGGCACAGGCATAAATGCCCCAGAGTGGATTAATGGGAAACCTGCGGTCCCGCCTAACAGGTTCCAAAACGTAGGTCCGGGTTTCACATATATTGTTGTTATGACATCAGTGGTGACCCCATCAATACCCTTTCCTGGTACCACACAGTGCTCTGGAAATTGGTCTTGATAGCCTCCCTGGAAGAACAGAGATAAAATTTCCCAAGTGTCAAAAAAAGATTCTATGAGCGCCGTCTTACGTATTGAGGTTTCCGTCCAGTCCATCCTGAACAAAAATGTGAATTTATCCAAAAACAATTGGAACGGCGGCGCTCGTTTTTGCAACCAAGTGTGCAAAATAGATTTTACATCCGCTGCTGCTATCATGTGCAATCATTTACCTGCTCCCCATGTATAGTTATAACATCTTTTGTCCAGATATCCAAAAATAGCCCACAAGGCATCATTAGGAACGAAGTTAGTCAGGTGTGTTAAAGTAAAAGTTCTTATTCTATCCCAAAATTGTTGTATCACCGGGCATGTCCGCAGGCAGTGATATAGATTTGCGTCAGCCTTGCCACATTTAAAGCAATTAGAGTTAGTATATATGCCCATCAGATACCCCCTTGAAGGAGTAAGGTCTGCTCTGTGACATATCTTTATTCTCATCTCCAAATACCTGGCAGATGGTAAATACTTATAGACTTGCTCTAACGCTCACAGTATATTCCCATAAGTTAGAGCGGAGTCATCTAATACCCATTTGGAGAGGGAAACTTCAGTTTCCGCATAATCTATAAGTGTGTGTAGAGCTTGATAGTGTCGAGATATCGCTCCCCTAATACTCAGGAGTTTGTTGAATTTTGCATGTACATTGGGGTTCCAATCCCGATCAGTCGGTTTATGTAGCAGAGTGTTAATATAACTTCTCGCCTGAAAATACATGAAGTGAGGGAACGGTACGGCCGGATATTTTTGCAGAAGTTCTGTTCTCGTGTACATCCTTTTTTCCGCAACATGAAGCAGACAATGTACGTTCTGGATACCTGCCCTGAACCAGTTACTAAATATAGCATGGGACCCACCATCCTGAAAGCCGGGATTCTGGACTAAAGTCACATAAGGGGAGACCAGCGCAGAAACTCCCAATATGTGTCTGATTTTATTCCACCCCTTCCATGTAGATAGCGAGAGAGGGTTATCCTTCATTTCTTCCGGCAGCATATGATGCTGTACATGAAGCATGGCGGGCAGTGCACAGTCCGGGAGAAGCTTTTGCTCCAATCCTGTATCTGAAAAGTGTGATGTAGTATTTATCCAATCCCTTATTACCCGAAGTAAGGACGCTAGGTTATATACTCGGATGTTAGGGAAAGCTATCCCTCCATTGAGTTTGGGTTGTTGTAACAATTTGTACGCTATCCTCGGTCTCTTCCCCCCCCAGATAAAAGTACGATATAAGAAATTGATGCGTTTTTCATCCCCAGGGGTGAGATAAATATGAAAGTCAGGGCAATTCTGTCATTTTTAGTAAGTCTGCTCTCCCCAGGTATGAAAGGGCCAAGGATCCACAAATCTTCAGTGTAACCTCCAACTTTTGTATATATGGGCGGATATTAAGTCTATATAAATCCCATGTATTTTTTGTTATCTGTACCCCCAAGTATTTCAGCGAGTTAGGTTGCCATCGAAAAGGGTAAGCAGAAGACCATAAAGGCTTTGACGGCCCCTTAAGCAAAAGTGTCTCAGTTTTATCGATGTTGAGCGTGTAACCCGAAAGGCGTCCAAAAGTAGTCAGGTCCCCCATTATCTGAGGTAGGGCTTGTTTTGGGTCGGAGATCATCAACAGTATGTCATCCGCAAATGCTACAATTTTGATTTCAGCCCCGTCTGTTTTTATGCCCTGAAATACTGGGGAGGTTTGTAAATGTCTCAACAAAGGATCTATTGACAAATTGAAAAGTAGGGGTGAGAGTGAACATCCCTGACGTGCCCCCCGGAATATATCTAAATGAGGTGTGTTATGTCCGTGAACCGTAATTGTGGTCCTGGTGTCAGTTTGTAGTAGCGCTATGTAGTTCAGAAAAGTAGCACCGAATTTGCGCTGCATTAGGGCTTCGGTCAGGAAAGGCCACGCCATTTTATCAAACGCCTTCTCTGCGTCTAAACTCGTAAGCATAGTTACCGGACTCTGTGGGCTCCGAGCCATCACCGTGGCCGCCACTGCCGCGCGGACATTTTTTATGCATTGCCTTCCCTGAGTGTAGCCTGTTTGTGCCGGACTGAGTATATGTGGTAGGATAAGCTGTAATCTATTGGCTAGGATTTTAGACAAAAATTAATAATCAGCGTTTAGCAATGAGATGGGTCTGTATGACTGAGGGTTTACCGGATCTTTGTTGGGTTTCGGTAAGAGAATAGTCCTGGAGTCCGTGAAATAATCTGATAAAGCCGACTGTGTGTAAGCGGAATTATAAAGGTCAGTTAAGGTCGGAATTATTTCTGGAGACAGCATTTTATAAAATTCAGCCGAGAAGGATATTTTACATGTTTATTTTAGGGTAATTGGGTCAGGGCCGGTGTTACGACAATGATTGGGGGGGGGGGGGACGTTGTTTTTGGGGGGTATTTTCTGTGTATTTATTACGTTTTCTGCACTTTTGTTTTCTTATTATTATTGTGGCCGGTCCCATAATTATTTTTTCTTTTACACCTTATTTTTCCAAAGTAACTGAAGCTGCACGGCAGCCCCAGTTACAGGGGAAATCAGCCCTCTTTGGCTAAGTTCACACAGAGTTTTTTGACGCAGAAACCGCACCAAAAAGCTAGTCAAAAACGGCCCAAAAATGCCTCCCGTCAATTTCAATGGGAGGCAGGGGCGGTTTTCTCCCGCGAGCGGTAAAACCGGCTCACGGGAGAAAGAAGCGACATGCCCTATCTTCGGGCGTTTCCGCCTCTGACCTCCCACTGACTTCAATGGGAGGCAGAGAAAGTGTATTTCGCTGCGTTTTATGCCCGCAGCGCTCAATGGTCGCGGGCGAAAAACGCCGCAAAAATCGGCGTGCAGGGAGAGGAAAATCTGCCTCAAACTTCCAAACAGAATTTTGAGGCAGAAAATACTCCGTGTGAATCCGGCCTTATAGTGCCTATTGTCAGTACTAGGGCTGTGCTGGGTCTAGTTATCCGCAGCTGCCACTAACGGCATCCCGGCGATCATGTGAAGCAGTAACGCGATCACCAGGACCAAGCCTGTATTTTATATCAGAGAAAGCGGCTTCTGTCCTCTCTTCAGGGTCCCTGACAGCCAGCTAAAACCTGTTCCGTATATCTGCTATGGCGCGGGTTTTAAGGACCTCAGCCGCCGGACATATATATACAGCCATTGTTCGGGAACTGGGTAAAGTAGAACTCCGGCAGACATATGACAGTGTTATACAATAGTCCGGACCTTCCCTAGATATCGTATAAAGCAGCGTATGAATGGAATACAGGACGATTCCCACCGCTTTACAGTCACACATTCTCCTCTATCGTTATACAATCAGTGGGTCGGGCAGATCACGGCTCCTGAAGGTTCTGCAAAGTAGACAAATCCTCCACGGGGCGACCTGTGCCCATTCAAAAATTCCTCTCACATGATATGCGAGGAGCCAGGCGTCACCCTGCCTCGTTATTTTCCTTACTCATTAGTTTAAGGCACGCCCTCCCTGTGTGACCCGGAGCTATCGCCCTGCAGAGCCGCCCTGTCTGTATCGGGGAGAGGTGATTGGCGCCTCCCGTGTCACATGGTGGAATTACATAGAATTATTGGTGCCCAGTTATTATGAGTGGAGATTTTTTATATAATTCTTTGACGACATATTAGTGACTGACCGGCGCTGGTGAAATGCATGATGGGTAGTAAACATCTGGACGTGGTGATGTCATCTCAGGGGTTGACTCCACCCACTTTATTACTGCGGCACTTGAGACTGTACGATGGCTGCACTCTGTCCCACCACGCGATCATGGCACCGGATCAGATGGAATTCACTAATGATCTACAATTTTCTACTGATTTTATTTTTTTTGTTTGGCCTTTTTCGTTCCTTTTATTTACGGCGTGTTTTTCTCCATAAGAAAGATCTTATTAGGACATATGGACGTCCTAGAGGGGGAGGGGGGATCCACAATCGGGTATAAGGGAAAGGCTCTGGATGTGGGTTTTTTTAGCACCACAAAAAGTGGGTTAGGGCTCCTGCACAGGGATGTATATCCGAATACAGGGGTTTATGGGCCGTTCCTCCGTGTGTCTCTGATTTCATACCGCGATACAGTGCAGTACAGAGGCGCCGTGCGGTTCGTGAATAGGATCGGGCGCTGCCTGTGGACATATCGCTAGATCTCATGCACCGGCCGTATTATTATTACATATCTGTGGTGAGAAACAACCAGGAGACAATTAGACCGAAGAACCGGCACAAAACTTAGGGGATGTTCACACGGCTTATTTTTGGGCCGAAAAATCGTAAGCAGAACGCCTCCAAACATCTGCCCATTGATTTCAATGGGAAATACGGCGTTCTGTTGTGACAGAGCGTATTTTTACGCGGCCGTTTTTAAAAACGGCCACATAAAAAAAATGCCTGGAAAAAAGAAGTCGCTGTCACTTCTTGAGCCATTTTTGGAACCGGTTTTCATTGACTTTATAGAAAACCATCTCCAAAAACGCAGCGAAAAATGTGACTTTGATTAAAAAAACTTCTGAATATCAGGATCTGTTTTCCCTTTTTGCTAAGCGTGTGAACGTTCCCTCAGGATTCTGATTCCAGTCATGTGACGCTGCTGGGTTCGGCTCTAAGGGGGTTCTGTATTGTACAATATATTACCGGTCGAAATGCCCATCAGGCCGATCACAATACAGTGGGACCCACATGAAATAACATCTACAGAAGAGGAAGCCCCGCCCACAGGAAGTGCCTCATCTACATACCCATGATGCATCAGGAGGAACATTTACAATATTTGAGCTGGTTTTACATGTTTCTCTTATGACTTTTACCTCGTGGTGTGCGGAGTTACCGGGATTACAGGGGACGTCGTGGGGGAAATGATTTTATATTTTTTTGTTTTTTGCACTTTGGTCTCTCTTAGCAAAGAAACATTTCTCTGCAGCCGCGGTTCATAGGAAACCGGCACAAGTTATACTCTGGTTTCTCTTCAGATCGAATAAATCTTTCGCCTTTTACTAAAGATTTCCGTGGAGAGGAACAATTATGAGTTTCTAACAATTTTTTGATGCCCGGCGCTCGCTGGGTTCCCTTATATGGTGAAAAAGAGATTGGGGAATAAAGCGCAGGTGTGAACGGTGTCGGGATGTGATGTGTTTTTTTTCCTGGTCCGGACGTTATGGCCTAAATTATTATATCTGAGAGCCGATCCGTAACATTAGATAAATCCGCTTCGTGTCTTATCAGTCACAGTTTTTACTTTTCATCTTGGAGATTTTTTTTTATTTCACTCATAAGCCAAAATATGGCGCAAGATACGGATGATCTTCTCGTCACCTGTCTCCATATTAACGCCATTAATTGGTTTTATAAGGAGATTTTCCCACCAATGACGCGGTGCACAAGTAGGTCACGTGATAAATGTCTGACAGCGACGCGGTTTTTGTGATGTTTTTTCCGTAGACATCGCAGGTTTCTTTTTTGCTATTTTAGAATTTCTAGGATTAAAGTTTAAAAATAATTGTAAAAAACATCTGCTCTTTGACTTTTCAGCTGCATTTATTTCTGCTAATAATATCGTTTTACCCTAAAATAGACCTTTCATTTGTGATCGTCATTGTCTACCGCAAATTGTGATATTTTACATGTTGGTTTTTGGGTAATGGGGTCAGGGCTGGTGTTACGACGATGATTGGGGGGGGACGTTGTTTTTGGGGGGTATTTTCTGTGTATTTATTAAGTTTTCTGCACTTTTGTTTTATTATTATTATTGTGGCCGGTCTCATAATTATTTTTCTTTTACACCTTATTTTTCCTCTGTAACGGAAGCTGCACGGCAGCCCCAGTTCCAGGGGAAATCAGCCCTCTTATAGTGCCTATTGTCAGTACTAGGGCTGTGCTGGGTCTGGTTATCCGCAGCTGCCACTAACGGCATCCCGGTGATCATGTGAACCAGTAACGCGATCACCAGGACCAAGCCTGTATTTTATATCAGAGAAAGCGGCTTCTGTCCTCTCTTCAGGGTCCCTGACAGCCAACTATAACCTGTTCCGTATATCTGCTATGGCGCGGGTTTTATGAACCTCAGCCGTCGGACATTTATATACAGCCATTGGTCGGGAACCGGTTAAAGTAGAACTCCGGCAGACATATGACAGTGTTATACAATAGTCCGCACTTTCCCCTAGATATCGTATAAAGCAGCGTATGAATGGAATACAGGACGATTCCCACCGCTTTACAGTCACACATTCTCCTCTATCGTTATACAATCAGTGGGTCGGGCAGATCACGGCTCCTGAAGGTTCTGCAAAGTAGGCAAATCCTCCACGGGGCGACCTGTGCCCATTCAAAAATTCCTCTCACATGATATGCGAGGAGCCAGGCGTCACCCTGCCTCATTATTTTCCTTACTCATTAGTTTAAGGCACACCCTCCCTGTGTGACCCGGAGCTATCGCCCTGCAGAGCCGCCCTGTCTGTATCGGGGAGAGGTGATTGGTGCCGCCCGTGTCACATGGTGTAATTACATAGAATTATTGGTGCCCAGTTTTTATGAGTGGAGATTTTTTATATAATTCTTCGATGACATATTCGTAACTGACCGGCGCTGGTGAAATGCATGATGGGTAGTAAACAACATCTGGACGTGGTGATGTCATCTCAGGGGTTGACTCCACCCACTTTATTATTACGCACTTGAGAATGTACTGAAAACATTAAGAGGAAATAGACATGGACTGCACAATCCACAATACATACGTTGATCTGAGCCGCTGGCCATAATTTACAAACATGAACATGAGGTTCTTTGTTAACATTTTGATCAAACTGTATAAGCCACGTCACGGCGACCTCTTTAAAGTGGCCCCTACTCTAACGGTTGCAGCACCGCTCCTGCAGAGGGAGCCACCCAGGGGCCCAAAAGCACCCATTCTATCAGCCCGTGCCAAGCATCCTTGGCTCTGGGCTACGTCCCCCCACAAATCACAATGCTGGACTTGATAATGTACGATGGTTTTTTCGTTCCTTTTATTTACGGCGTTTTTTTCTCCATAAGGCAGGATTTACACGAGCGTGTGCGTTTTGCACGCGCAAAAGGCACTTAACGGTTCCGTGTGTCATGTTCATATGGTGCGCGGCTGTGTACTTTTCGCGCAGCCGCCATCATTATGACACTGTTTGTAGCACGTGGTGCTTTTCTGTTTTCATTCATACTTCTTACTGCTGTTGCGTGAATCACGCTCATCCCACGGAAGTGCTTCCGTGTGGTGCGCGTGATTTTCACGCACCCATTTACGTCAATGGGTGAGTGATGTGCGAACAGCGCAGAAATACAGGACATGAGTGAAAATCACGGACTATCTGCACTGCCCCATAGACTAACATAGGTTTGTGCGACGCGCGTTGCACGGACGTATTACACGTTTGTGTAAATCCTCCCTAAGAAAGATTTTATTATGCCATATGGACGTCCTAGAGGGGGAGAGAGGGGGTGGTCCGCTGCTCCACATTTGGGTATAAGGGAAAGACTCTGGATATGTTTCTTAGCGTTGATTGTGGAGCTGCTCCGAGTCTGCACCACAAAAAAAACTGGGTTAGGGCTCATGCACAGGGGCGTACTGTACCCCGTGTGTCTCTGATTTCATACCACAATACAGTGCAGTACAGAGGCGCCGTGCGGTTTGTGAATAGGATTGGGCGCTGCCTGTGGACATATCGCTAGATCTCATGCACCGGCCGTATTATTATTACATATCTGTGATGAGGAACAACCAGGAGACAATGAGGGTATGTGCACACACACTAATTAAGTCCGTAATTGACGGACGTATTTCGGCCGAAAGTCCCGGACCGAACACAGTGCAGGGAGCCGGGCTCCTAGCATCATAGTTATGTACGACGCTAGGAGTCCCTGCCTCGCTGCCGGACAACTGTCCCGTACTGTAATCATGTTTTCAGTACAGGACAGTAGTTCCACAGAGAGGCAGGGACTCCTAGCGTCGTACATAACTATGATGCTAGGAGCCCGGCTCCCTGCACTGTGTTCGGTCCGGTACTTGCGGCCGAAATACGTCCGTCAATTACGGACGTAATTAGTGTGTGTGCACATACCCTTACACCGAAGAACCGGCCCAAAACTAGCAGAGAAATCCCCCCGCGTTACTTACAAATTTCGTTGCGGATTTTGCTGCGGATACAGCCGTGGATTTGCTTTGTATACGGATATATGAAATCTGCGCCATTTCTGTAACAGACAGGACGGGCCTAGAATACGCGGTGGATTTTCTGCGCTGCGAGTGAATAAGGTTTGATGAAATCCCATTACCTTCTATTGTCCTGGACTGTGGTGTGGACTCTGCTACCGAAATTCAGCACAAATATGCGATGTGTGAACAAAGTCATAGAGCAGCGATTGTGTCAGGAAAACACGGCAAAACCGCGAGTAGCATTGTGTGATTTTCACTTCACGTCTTGTGCTGTGTTTTCTCTATTATTTCCACTCCTTGATTTCCATCTTGATTGTTTCTCATTCGGATCTGGATTTTTAGACTTTTTTGGTCCTTTTTAATTCTGATTCCAGTCATGTGACGCTGCTGGGTTTGGCTCTAAGGGGGTTCTGTATTGTACAATATATTACCGGTCCCAATGCCCATCAGGCCGATCACAATACAGTGGGACCCACATGAAATAACATCTACAGAAGAGAAAGCCCCGCCCACAGGAAGTGCCTCATCTACATACCCATGATGCATCAGGAAGAACATTTACAATATTTGAGCTGGTTTTACATGTTTCTCTTATGACTTTTACCTCGTGGTGTGCGGAGTTACCGGGATTACAGGGGACGTTGTGGGGGAAATTATTTATTTTTTTTTGGTTTTTGCACTTTGGTCTCTCTTAGCAAAGAAACATTTCTCTGCAGCCGCGGTTCATAGGAAACCGGCACAAGTTATACTCTGGTTTCTCTTCAGATCGAATAAATCTTTCGCCTTTTACTAAAGATTTCCGTGGAGAGGAACAATTATGAGTTTCTAACAATTTTTTGATGCCCGGCGCTCGCTGGGCTTCCCTTATATGGTGAAAAGTAGATTCAATTTATATTTGAACTGCTTGTGGTGGGAATTACCATTCTAGTATTGCAGTGTATTGTATCAATGGTTCAAGTCCCCGAGGGGGACTAATGAAATGTTCCCATTTTTAATGCACGGTGAAATCCGTAAAAATGAAACCCAAAAAAGAATGAAGACATTTTTTATTTTTTTTTATCCAATTTCAGCCGGCAAATAGTTTTTTTCAGTTTCCCAGTACATTATATGGTACTTTAAATGGTGCCAATAGAAACTAAAAAATACGCCCTCACACCACGTTATTGACAAAAAAATAAAAAAGTGGCTCTTAGAAGGTGGGGGGTGGAAAAACGAAAAAGCAAAAAATGGCTTCGTCCCAAAGGGGTTAATTATAGAAATATTCCTGCTAATGGCGCATAAATGGGACACGTAATAAATGTCTCATAGGTGGGACGCCGTGTCAAGTGAGGTGGAGCGTCGGTCCAGCATGTGCTGACGTTATATTTCGATAGTCTGCACCGGCCACCGGATTTCACAGGAACGTAGCTGGAGGGCCCAGAAAACAAGTCACTCACGTCGGCTCGAGGAATCAACTGCAGGTCCGAGACAGCAAAGTGAACTATTGCCCCAGATGACGTCAAGTCCAGCAGCGACGCCGGGTATCATATAAAGCAGCGTACAGATGGAAATATAACACAGTCACCCACTATTCTCTGCCATTATACAGTCAGCGGGCCGAGCAGAGCACAGCTCCTGATTTTCAGACTTTTTTTTAACAACTCGCGTTTTTCGCTGCTGTTTTGGAGCTGTTTTTCGATAGAGTCAATGAAAAACGGCTCAAGAAGTGACATGCACTTCTTTTTCAAAACGGCCGCGAAAAAAAACAGCCCGTCGGAACAGAATGCCGATTTTCCCATTGAAATCAATGGGCAGATGTTTGGAGGCGTAAAACACCTGAATTACGTCTGAAAATAGGCCGTGTGAACATACCCTGAGGGGAATCAAAGAAGAGAATGCGCGGCCGGCCATCTCGCCATTCACTGTCCATCTGGCGGTGACTTTTATGGCATAACTCGTGGATATGACATAATGCTACACGAACTCTGAGCTAATGATTAGTTGGGTTGTTTTTTGCGCCTTTTCACTTTTAATACGGTGATCTCTGGCCGTGTGACCCGCGTCACAGCCAAAAATCACTGTGTAATAGTAGCCTAAATACGAACACCCCTTTAACCCCTTCCTGCTGCAGCAAGTTTTGGCCTTTGTGTTGTGGTGATTTTATTGTGTGGGTTTTTTTGTTTGTTTTTTCATCTCTGGCTTCTGGGATCCTTATCTTTTTATATTTTTCTGTTGATATAGCCGTAATAAGTCTTGTATTTTTGCAGACGAGTTCTATTTTGGGGTACATATACTTAATGAGGACCTGTCACCAGTCCAGTAAAGCCCAATGTTATAGGCGCTGCTATACCGATGATGCCTGTAATTTGTATCCCAATCTGTTTTTTACTTTCTGAGTTATGCGCCATTTTCTTCTTATGCTAATTAGTCTATTCTAGCCAAAGGGGCGGTAACGCTGAGGTTCCACTGGGGCGGTGTCTGTGTTGGCTGACCTATCAGCATGATCTCGGGATAGAATCATCAGACTACACTGCGTCTCCTCGTCTTTGCAGCGTTTTCTTCCCAGTGGATCCGACAAGAATTCCCTTTTGGTTTTTATCCATGTCTGTGCCGCGCGGTTATTCTACAAAAATTACTGGTTTCCGACAGACGAGGAGTCCTCGCTGAACTAGCTGGAGATGATACATAATTCTATTATTTGTACAATAAGGGAACCCAGCGAGCGCCGGGCATCAAAAAATTGTTAGAAACTCATAATTGTTCCTCTCCACGGAAATCTTTAGTAAAAGGCGAAAGATTTATTCGATCTGAAGAGAAACCAGAGTATACAGCAGAGATCACCGGACACTACACCGGCCCCGCGCTCCTCCCGTCACACCTGCGGAGAGGACGTGATCCATGTATTGTGTTTATGTTCTATTCTCCATCGTCCGGACACAATGTAGTTCATTTGTTACTAAATGTAAAATAACAAAAAAAATGTAACATTTGAAAAGTTACAATTCTGAAGACTCATCAGATGCATCCTGGGTAAATATGCAAATCAGAGCAGAATTCAACACAGGAACCGATCAGATCTCAACGTTCACTTTTGAAGAGCTACATTTTTTCTTTGTGCTACTTTTTAGGAAACGACCCCCCCCCCCCCCCCACCCACCCCCCACATGTGTTTTCAAAATGCAAAATGTGGAAATGAAATTTCATAAAACATCAGTTTTGAATTTGGTTTTCAAATAGCAAAAAAACCTGAAAGTTTGAACTTCGCCTTAACCGCTCGACTTCCTCGGGGGGCTTCAGACTTAGTAGCAATAAGGCGTCTGCTGTGGGCACTGCGGGCGCTGCCGCACGCTCCTAGGGAAGAATATCTCCGTAATGCGGCTTTGTATAGAAAGTACCAGAATTGATTTTTTTTGAGGATCTGACTGATAAATGTCGCAGTATTTCTCTATATGAAGTCAGAGAACTCGTCAGCCAGCGCCCAATAAAACGTAAAAGCACAAAAATAATCACAGGGCGCCGATTCATATGAACAAAAGGGGAGTTTCTGTCAGGGAGGTGACGGGGAGACGTGGTGTAGTCTGATGCTGACAATTCACTGTTAATAAAGCTATAGGTCATTAAAAAAAAAAAAATTAAAAAATGTCCTAACTGGACCCCCACCCCCTCCACCGATCCTATTAGGACATATGGACATCACAATCAGGTATAAAAGAAAGACTCTGGATACATTTCTAGGCACAAGATGTGGAGCCGCTCAGAGTCTGCGCCTCAAAAACTGTGTTATGGCTCATGCACAGGGGCAAATATCCGAATACAGGGGTCTATGGGCCGGACCGTTCCTCCGTGTGTGTCTGATTTCCTACCGCAATACAGAGGCGCCGTGTAGCGGTGTAGTACGGAGCTGCAAGGACCGCGTGTGCATAGGATAGGGAATGCTGGGATATGCTGCTAGGCCTTATGCGCACGTCTGTATTACGTATCCGTGTTGTATGGCGATGTAATATAATATGTTTATAGTGTGATATGGTCCTGCGTGCTGCATCGGTTGCTGTGTTACGGGCGCAATGTCGCCAGGGTAGAACACATTGTCTCACGGAGACTCCATGCAGCGTCTACAGGTTCAAGATTTGGACTTTTTGTGCCGTCCTAGTTCTCATTTTTAGATGCAATCTTGGTTTGGGCAGTTCAGCTCTGTGTGAACAACTACAAGCGGTCATCATAAACATGTACGCAGGTCCGGGCAGGTCGCAGCTCTCACAAAGCCGGCGGATCCTCCACCGGGCGCGCATAAGGCCTCAGCACATGGTAAATAATATGCGTCAGAAATCCGCAGATGAAACTTGTTATTTCATTTTAATTCAGGAAAATTATCCGCAGCAAAAATGAACACGCCGTGGCTTTTAATAACGACAGCGAGATCATTATTCTGTGCAGATATCGGGTAAAAAATTCTCCATTCACCTCCATTGCCGGTGGAAAGTTAGCAGGTTAGTCAGGATTTAGGAGCAAAATCCAAGCCAATCAGTGTGTTTGGTGCAACTTTCTAATTACTTTTATTAAAAATGATTTTCTTTTTGAGATCCAGCTGCTTTGTATCCTGTATATAGAGCCGCCGTATGTAGCGCTGAGACCTGAAACCATCAGGTCAGCGGGTCCTGCGTGGATCCACCTGTCAATCACATCTAAGTTATGAACTGTCAGAGACACGCAGGTCCGAACCCGTCAGTTCCTGCGGACCTGATGGGTTCAGGTCTTAGGGCGGATTTACACAAACGTGTAATACGTCCGTGCAACGCGCATGTTTTTCACGCGCCTCGCACGGACCTATGCTAGTCTATGGGGCAGTGCAGACTGTCCGTGATTTTTGCACAGTGTGAGTCCGCTGCGTGAAACGCACGACATGTCCTATATTTCTGCGTTTTTCGTGCATCACGCACCCATTGAAGTGAATAGGTGCGTGAAAATCACGCGCACCACACGGAAGCAGTTCCGTGGGACGAGCGTGATTCGCGCAACAGCAGTCAAAAGTATGAATGTAAACAGAAAAAGCACCACGTGCTACAAACAGTGTCATAATGATGGCGGCTGCGCGAAAATCACACAGCCACGCATCATATGTGATGACACACGCAGCTGTTAAGTGCCTTTTGCGCACGCAAAACGCACACGCTCGTGTGAATCTGCCCTTAGTGCAAGATACAGCTGCTCTATATACAGGATACAAAGCTGTATCTCAAAAAGGCAAAATAATTTTTTATAGCTGTAAAGAGCCTTTAAGAGGAGAAAGTTGTATTTTTGTTTGTTTTTTATGAAAGTCCAAGTCGTGCTTTCTGCCACCCAAAGTGCAGAAAGGCTGCGGTCTATCGCAGCACTACTCCTAAAGAAGAGAGGCCCCGAATAACCATTCCCCGACCCTCCAAACCATGGGCCAGGAGGATCGAGGATCAATGCAATGATCCCCCCTCGCCGAAGCTTAGAGGGACCCAACAACACTCCAAGGCTTCTACCCCAGTGTCCATCTTGGAGCCTGCGTCTGGTTGCGCCTCCCTTCCGGAGAAGGGAGGCCGGGTTGCAGGGGAAAAGGGAACCAGAAGGCCACACATTTTCCCCCTAGACCTTGGAAGGGTCCCAAAAGGGCACCGCATCCAAAAATCCTGTGACACGTGACAAACACACAGTGAAGAAACAATATGAAATAAGTGGATGTGCGCGGCGATATCGGCCTGGACATCCGCCAGGTATAAAAACTCCTCATCTCCCAGCCAGAAGGCCGGGAAAATAAAGGTGTGAAAGACAAGTGTACGCAAATGTGCCCTCACTCAGTGGGATCCCACCCCCAGTGTGTTGGGGCACTCAAGGGTCACCCCTCCTGGGGCACTCAGCAACTCAGACTTTCCAGCTACCGGACCGATAGCTTCAACCACGTGGTTCTCTGCCCCTCTCCTTGGCGTTCTGTCATCACTCTACGATGGGGACGAACCCAGAGGCGGAGATGATCACTAACCGCAGATTAGGACCCGACTACACATGGTCTAAGCCAAAGACCGAGGAGCAAGAACCTGGCAAGAAACTCCCAATCTCACCTTAGTGATCACGGTATCTGCCAGGTAAGTAACCGGAGCTACACGGACGGTGGCAACAATGTAACAGTTTAGTATTGCACCTGCACACAGCGCCACCTATAAGAGGAGAAAGTTACTCTGATTTCTCGTGTATAAATCTTTCGCCTTTTACGTGAGATTTCCGTGGAGAAGACCAACCAGGTTATGTGGAGGGGCAGGGAAGGTTGTAGTGACTTGCAAAGTAGGCGGATCCTCCATGGGGGGTCATGAATGCTTCTATATCAAAATACGGTGGTAGGTGCAGGTTTTCTTTATGCAAAGTACTCACTAAGAAAAAGAAATCGCAGCGCATTCTATCGGATTCTGTATATGAGGCGAGCTGCTTCTAGGGGGTCATTATTTACGTGGAACTAAGCGGCCCATAAGGTGCAAAAAAATAGAATCTACAGGAGGAAGCTCCGCCCACAGGAAGTGACTTATCTACATACCCATGATGCATCAGGAAGAGAGTTACAAAATTTTAACTTGTTTCATATTGTTATGTTGTTCATTTGACCTCGTTGTGCAGTTTCCGTTCTTATTACTTTTTTTATATAGATTTTTTTTCTTGATTCAATTTTTCTTTTCGCAAACAAACATTTCTCTGCAGCCGCGGTTCATAGGAAAAAGTTACAAGTTACACTCTGGTTTCTCTCATGCACGTGACCGTGTGCGCCGGCGGCGTCCTGTCAGTGATCCGAGGAAAGAGAGAACGTGTCCTAACCTTCCTCAGATCGGAGACTCATTTTTCACGGACCCGATTCACCCGCTAAAGTGAACGGGTCCGTGAAGACTATCGGGTGCCACAACGGTCGCGTGCGTGAAGCGTAAATCTTCTGCCATTTACTAAAGATTTCCGTGGAGAGGAACGATTCAAAGTTTCTGATAATTTTTTGATGCCGCTATTTGCTGGGCTGCTTTATACTACAGTGAAAAGAATAAAGTATTTAACTCTTTGCTAGCGGTTGCGCTTCTGCGTTTGGATCATCTTCGCGTTTCTCATTTTAATTCTAATAACTTTGCTCCCGCCTCTTTTTTTTGGGGCACCTTTTGCGCATTTTACATGTTGTTTCCTTTTTCGTTGCAGCTCTGCAGTTGATCAAAGAATTAATGAGGACTGAGGTTCGTTCTGCCTTGTTGCAAGGACTCGTGACCCTACTGAGACCGTCACGGAAAAACGGATTCAAGGCACAACCACAGATCTTAGATGGTGCGCGACCCCTCCGAGGAGGAAAGTGTTATGTCTCTTCTTATCTTATAACTATCAAGACCAAAGTCATTCATGATTGTAGGAGAGTGAGCTATGGCGGCTGTATCATGAACCTCATTATTAATATCATAGATTTTGCTTCTTTCAGATGTTACCGGCATCTCTTGTATTTGTTTTTCTTCACTTTTTTCCCAAAGATAAAACTTTTCCGTACATGACCGTGAAATAGCGCCCCCTACTGTTAGAAATATCCAGAAGAACACATTGGGGAACACTTATAAGAAGCGTCATCCTGCCAGTAGATGAATAGATAAATTGTGCAAAATTTGTGCATGGAGGTTGAGAATTTAGTAGAAGTTCTATATGTGGGAGTAGAAATGATCCAGTCCGAGACCGGTCCGACCTGCGGCTGCTACAACCAGGGCGTAAGATCCCGTCATCATGTCAATACATTGCTATGAATGACTCCGTCTTCTCTTCTAGATCCCGCTGTGCCCCAAATGTCAGACCCTTTACCCTCCTACATTCAACAAGCTGCCTGTGCCAGATCTATAGGGTACGTACAGACGGGTGACACCACAGACCATGTCCCCGCCTCTGACCTGTCCGCCGAGGATCATCAGGTGTCAGGAGGCGACTGCTCCACACACAATGTGACTCCACCTGCGTGTCTCTAGTGCATTAGTCACCAACTGTTGTAAAACTACAAACCCTTAGCTTGGCATGCTGGGAGTTGTAGTTTTGCACCTGCTGGGAAGAAACAGGTTATAGTGTATGAAACGTCCCCCCTGCTGTTCTTACATTGAGCTGCTGTGACGTGACTCTACCTGCAGGATGTTGGCTCGGGAGTCCGCGGAGCTGTGTGACGAGATGATCCGGCTGGGGGTTGTCCATCACCTGCTGTCCGTCATGGGGAACATTGATCACACGGAGAGCCAGAGACAGGCCAGCCTGGCCGTGGAGGTGAGAGCGCACGATATCTATGCGGACCTATAGAATCTGCGGGACGTAACTCTGCTACATCAGCGTTTATTTTAAAGAAAACTTAGGAGAAATTGTAGGATATTTCATAGAAGGCACTTCCCCCCTTTACTTAGATCCTGCATCACTGGCCTTATCTTCTAGATATAATCGACATGTAGTATTGAATAACTTGTCATTTCTTTGCTTTACTTAAATTGTACTATTTTTGAGTTCCATGTCATGTACTCCAGTCACATCCAAAGCTGCATTAACGATTCTGCAGGTTGCAACTTGTAATCTGTCAGCACGGCGTTGACAGACACCCCCCTAATAATCCATTACACTCTGCATCTGCGCTGTTTTCTGACTATTGTCTAGTGTATGAACGTTCCTTCTCGATCATTGTCCAGTGTGAACATGCCCATGGTTCATAGAACGCTCGTTTGTTGTCAGTCGCATCTTTAATGGGGCCATGAAACGATAGTTTGTCGGCAGGACATCTCCTCGTGTAAACAGGGGAATGATGTAAGTAAATGACCGCCACTCAACATCCGATATTGTCAATCGGCGCTTGTTCTGGGCAATTTATCTGCCAGTGTAAAGGGACTCTAAGACCTCATTCAGACGGGAGCAGCAGAGCCCCCATATCATGGCAGCAAGTCCGGGCCTAATGTAGTCCGTGTCATTAGACCCACAGCTGCGCCAGGACGTGAGGCTGTAATACGGCACTAAAATGAGACCACGTTACGGACACCTGAACGAGGCTTAACCAGTAAACTTCCCACAATACAGCAGTGCAGGAAGACATAACTGCAAGAATGGGGGGCGGGGCTAATAGCAAAAATGTAGCCTTCTAAATGCAGCTTTAGATGTGACTGGAGCATAAAGCAGATTCTGATGGGATCATAGGAATCATTTATAATATATAAAGGTCAGAGCAGATCTGTGGGGTTATAACATCGTGTTTTCACATCACATGCCCCGACTTTTTACAGCTAATCAGAAGCTTGCTCGTTATGTGCCTTGCTGAGATCTGATTGGCTGCTGTGAATTACCGCACCGATATGATTGATCGCACTGACTCTCTGGATCACTTTGCAGTATTTTGTATCCATGTCCCCGATTGTTGAGGAACAAGTGAGAATCGCCGTTGGGGAGAAGCTCTTTCAGATGCTGATGGTGAGACGTGTTCTACTCTCCGGGGCGGCGCATGAGACATCGGGGTCTGTGCAATATCTGACAGATCCCAAATAGATCTCTGATCCTGGGACATCTCTCCAGCTCCATCACCATTGTCTCTATAGTCACCAGTTTGGACTTTCCACACGTAACGGAATTGCTGCAGAAAATGGTGCAGATTTTGCTGCGTTTTTCCCAATGTCGGGGGATGGTGACGTCTCCTCTGAAAAACGCAGCAATTCAGTCATTTCCGCAGCAGTAATTGACATCTACGAAAAATACGAACCGCAGGTCAATTTCAGCTCGGAAACTTTACGCAGCGTGGATGAGATAAATGTCACTTTGCTGCTGCGTATTTTCCATCCGTAATTCCGCTACGTGTGGACGAGCCCCAGGATCTGGGATTATATTTATTACTGGGTGACGTGCCCTGCTGTGGGGCTCGTTAACTCTTTATTACCCCTTGCAGCCCGACCCCCTCATTAACCCATGTATGCCCAGTCTATGTATCAGCCATTTACATGCTATTCAGAGGATTTGGATCTTCACGTGTTAATAATCTGGGATTTCTTGGATATTTACACACGCCAAAATAAAAATAAAGCCATGATAACATTAGTCAGCAATAACGAAACCTGCTTGTTGGTGGTTTCCATGTAAAAACGGAGAAATAAGAAAAATATCTAAAAAAAATAAAATAAATGTCCAGCATACATAGAAATGTATCTCCTAACCTAGATCCATCTAGTCCAGCGTCTCCCCCTGTAATATTGGGGGTAGGTCACTACACTATATATGGTTTACAGCAGCCTGAGTTTACACGTGACGGGATTTATAGACTCCAGTTCACACAGCGCACTTCACTGACATCCGGCTGCCGGCCCTGACACTTTGTAGCTGCTTTTCCTATTAGCACGTTTGGCTCCACACGCAGCGACAATGTTCTCATATAGTGACATCACAGCCCCGCGCTGCATCTCACCCGTCTGTAAACACAGGGCAAACCCCTCAGCTCTGCTACATCACTCTGCCGGCACTGCAGACACAACAGCCGGTGAGTCCGGTGGCAGCAGTTACATTGTACTTGATGAATGTTACGTTGTTGCCCCATTATCACAGATCCGTATTGTATGGCTGCGTAATACTGCGCCCGTATCCTGCTCGGAGGTCGTACCGTACCACGAAACGGCCGCGGTGACATCAAATAAGATCATACATATTGGGGCAGAATTACTAATGTGCGCCACAATTTTGCATATTTTGGCAGAATTTGATGCATTTCATTTTAGAACAGACGTTTGCACCTCTCTAGACACTTAAAAAACAGTTTGGGAAAAGGGGTGTGGCTTAAAATAAAATGCGCCAAAGTTCTGGCTTAAAATTATTTTGCAAATTAAGCCAAATCATATGTGGTATTAGGAGGAGAAAAGCGTCTGCATGTCCAGCAGGACGCGCCAAATTTCTCATACAGCGCGTCACTGATAAATCTGCCGCATTGCGTTCTTGCAGGAAAACGCGGAGATGTTGTACATGAAGTTGGACCCGATACACGTGGACGTGCTGGTATCCAACCAAGTCAAGCTCCCTGGCAGTGAGTAGTGAATCAGCCGCCATTGCTCTCCGCTCCAGGATTGAGGCGTCGGAGGGAAATCCTGATCTTGTTTAATATTATATATTTTTTTTGCAGTAAAGGAAGTGACGGAGTGATCGCGCAGGAAAAGGTGTAACAATATGGAGGACAAAAACGTCACCACCGCCAGCAAGACGCGTCCGACCCAACCCCCACACACGAAGGCTGAAATATTCCGTATATTAAAGGAGCGACTAATAAAATCTGTATATAATAAAGGAAGGTCATGTGACTGCAGCTCATTTATACTCCCGGTCACACTTATTAACAGCGGAGGCGGCAGCAGCTCCGTCCCAGACGTGTCACTGTCTGCAGAAACTTTACTTGTACTGAAAAGGGGTCGCTTTATGCTCCAGTCACACCCAAAGCTGCAGACACAATTCTGCTGTTACTCATGTCTTACTCTCCAATCACACCCAGAGCTGCTGTCTCAATTCTGCTGTTATTCCATGTCTTAGGCCCAGGCTTCACAACAATAATATGCGCACCACTTGAAAAAGGGGACAAGGGAATTTAGGTCAAAAGTGTGAACTGTCGCTCCAAGACGGACACGGGAGGTTTGGGTGCAGGTGGAGCTCATGGAGACCCCAAATAGCAGTCCCAGGTCTCACTAATAACCCGGCTACATTATTGTCATTGAGATCATAGGAAGAATACGGCGCCTCACAGAGGAATTATACGGCAGCACATACAGCTCCGTAATACAGAACCACAAGGACGCCGCCGCCGCCGTGCAGGATCCGGGCACATGAGCCTTTATGACGCCTGAAATCTCCAGTAAGTCACGTGTGAATTTTGCTGCAGATTTTTCCCGTTGTGTCAATTATTTGGCTGTCGAATGTGAAAACGTCCCAATAAGTGACGACCGAGGACCGTGGGGGGGGGAATGGCAGCGCTTTCCTCTGTATTGCGTACGAACTCCACCCGTGTGCGGTCCATTTTTTACGGAACTGTTGTTATATTTCTTCCGTTTCGTTATGCAAATGAGAAAAATAGATGACGTAAGAAAGTAAAATAAACGGAGGCAAAACGGACCTTTACGCGACGGATAAACGGACACGCTGTGAATAACCTCTAAGCGATTAGAATCCTCTGGATATTACGGGTTATTCACACAGGCAGGTTTGGTGGCTTTTTTTTTTACCGTGATTATTGCAAAATTCCTGCAGAAAACGGCAGCGGTCGCACAAAGTCACCGCAGAAACAGAACGGTTCAGGTAACATCGGCTTTTTTGCCATCATTTTGCGCAACTGCTGCTTTTTTGTAGATAATTGCAGCAAAAAAAAAAATCGCACATAACCTGCCGTGTGAATACACCCTAATGACGTCACAACCTAAGGCCTGATTTACACGAGCGTAATATAAGCGCGTGCGACATGCGTGCTTTTCACGCGTGTCAGACGCACCTATATTAGGCTATGGGGCCGTGCAGACAGTCCGTGGGTTTTGCGCAGCGTGAGTCCGCTGCGTAAAACTCACGACATGTTCTATATTTCAGCTTTTTTCGCGCATCGCGCACCCATTGAACTCTGGGTGCGTGAAAACCATGCAGGTCGCACGGAAGCACTTCCGTGCGAACTGCGTGATTTGCGCAACAGCTGTCAAACTCCGAATGTAAACAGAAAAGCACCACATGCTACAAACATCCAAACGGAGTGTCATAATGATGGCGGCTGCGAGAAAACCACGCAGCCGCGCATCATACACTGATGAAACACGCAGCTGATTCAGACGACCGTGGCGTTTTTGCGCACGCAAAACACTGCGTTTTGCCTGCGCAAAAGCCACGTACCTGCTCCGTGAGGCAGCATTATAAGATGCGCGGCTGCGTGCTTTTCGCGCAGCCGCCATCATTATGACACTCTGTATGTTTGTAGCACGTGGTGCTTTTCTGTTTACATTCATCCTTTTGACAGCTGGTGCGCGAAACAGGCAGTTCGCACGGAAGTGCTTCGGTGTGACCTGCGTGGTTTTCACGCACCCATTGAATTCAATGGGTGTGTGATGCGCGAAATACGCGGAGATATTGAACCTGTCGCGCTTTTGAAGCAGCGGACAAACGCTGCGCAAAAAGCATGGACTGTCTGTACTGCCCCATAGACTTCTATTGGCCCATGCGAGCCGCGTGAAAACCACGCGGCCTGCACGGACGAAATTCACGGTCGTCTGAATCAGCCCTTAAGTGCATTTTGCGCACGCAAAACGCCGCGTTTTTTGCGTGTGCAAAATGCACACGCTCGTGTAAATCAGGCCTAATACATATAAGAACCCCCTATTATATCACTGAGGGGGCAATAAACGCCCTCCCCCCACCAGACCTGCGCCAGCGATCACCTGTGCCTCGGGTACTGGAGCGCCCCACCTTCTGCTTCTCCCTGAACCCCATATTCTGACCTGACTTTCTCTCATAGGGGCCATCGTTAAGTTGCTGCGGGGGGGGGGCATATTTATGAAGTCCCAGCCAGGGGCGTAACTAGGAAAGACTGGGCCCCATAGCAAACTTTTGACTGGGGCCCCCCCTCTGCTGGGTATCACACAACCCCCCCCCCCCCTTGTAGATAGTGCCTCCCTATAGATTCCACCACATAGCGCCCCCTATAGATAGCACCATACACAGCCCCCTGCAGATAACGCCATACAGACCCCCTCTGTAGATAACGCCATACAGCCCCCCTGTAGATAACGCCATACAGTCCCCCCTGTAGAGAACGCCATACAGCCCCCCCTGTAGATAACGCCATACAGAACCCCTCTGTAGATAACGCCATATAGCCCCCCCCCCCCCCCCCCCCAAAAAAAACGTCCTATAGTTTGTCCTACAAAAGACATGCATCCCCTATCCACAGGATAGGGGATACATGTGTGATCGCTGGCAGTGATAAGGAGAACGGGGGACCGAAAGTCCCCCGAAGTTCTCCATGACTAACCTCGGACTTCCGGCGTCTGCGCAGTTCAATAAAAATGAAAGGAGCGCTAGTCACGCATGCGCACAAGCGCAACCGGCGCTCCATTCATTTCTATGGAGCTGCCGACACAGACCCCGGAAGTCCAAGGTTTGTCATGGAGAACTTAGGGGGGACTTTCGGTCCCCCGTTCTCCTCATCGCTGCCAGCGATCACACATGTATCCCCTATCCTGTGGATAGGGGATACATGTCTTTATGTAGGAACAACCCCTTCAGTGGCGTCGCGCTGTAGCAGCCATAGCGGCTGCTAGCGGAGCCTGCGGCCATGGGAGGGGGCCGTGCCGGCGGGTGGCACGGGCCCCCTCATGCTGCAGGCCCTGTAGAAGTCGCTACGGCTGCTATAGCGGTAGTTACGCCACTTCGTATAGGTTTGTACGGCGTAAAACTACAGCTCCCAGCATGGCCGGAACAATGGTAAGGATATGCTGGGAGATGCGGTTTCACAAAAAAAATCCTATCACCATCATCTCGCTGCAGATCATACAGTGACTACATTACTGATTAGAGGCAGAATAAACATTTACATTAAGTGACTCACCGGTGACGTCTCAGATTCTAGTTCTTTTCTTCTCCCTCCGGTCCAGACATCTATGATGGATTTCTCCCGGCCATGACCCATTTCTGCAGTTTTCCGTTTAGATGTCTTCAGCTTCTCACTATTAAAACATTTCTGCACCTATAAACAAAGTTAAAATTCTCAACACATCTAAATATAACTGTCACAAACACACAACATGCCCCCTGTAGATAGTGACCTACATAGAAGCCCCTGTAGATAGTGCCCACATATGGACTCCAGAGCTGGAAGGCAATAGTGCTAACCACTGAGCCGCCGTGCTGCCTTACATATAGCTTCCCCTATAGTTAGTGCTCCACGTATAGCCCACCTCTGTATATAGTGTCTCACATATAGCTCCCCCTGTATATAGTGTCCCACATATAGCCCACCCCTGTAGACTGTGCACTACATATAGCCACCCTGTTGCTAGTGCCCCACAGGTAACCCACCCCTGTATATAGTGTAACACATATAGACCCCCCTGTATATAGTGGCCCACATATAGACCCCCCTGTATATAGTGGCCCACATATGGACCCCCCCTGTATATAGTGGCCAACATATAGAGCCCCCTGTATATAATGGCCCACGTATAGAGCCCCCTGTATATAATGGCCCACACCCCCACATCTAGACCCCCCCTGTAGCTACTGCCCCACACATAGACCCCCTATATATAATAGCCCACATAAAGATGACCCACCCCCCCACTATAGATAATGCCATTCACATTTTTATGAGGGAAAAAAAACAAAAACTTGACATACTCACATTCTCCGGTTCCCACGCTGTTCACTGGCGATGCAGACATCCTCTCTTCTGAGCATGTCTGCAGGAGCTGAACGAGCGTCCTCCAATGACGCTGATTGGCGGGGCAAAATGACTTGCCCCGCCAATCAGCACCTTCCAAGCATGGAAGCGGCGCGATGATGTCATCGCGCCGCTAGCCAATCAGTGTCATTGTAAGGCACTGGATGGTCAGGCACGGAACATGCCCGGCCATTCAGTGCTAATACATGTATTTGGCTGCCGCTAGCACTGGGGCCCCCTCCGGTGCTAGCGACACCTACAGGCATGAGAGGGCCTGTGTAAGGCTCGGCGTCGCGGGCCCCACAGTAGCGACGCTACCGCTGTAGTAGCCATAACGGCTGCTAGCGGCGCCACCGGGCCCCCTCAAGCCCCGGGCCCCGTAGCAGCCGCTACTGCTGCTACCGCGGTAGTTACGCCACTGGTCCCAGCATTATCTTTTTTGGCACATACAAAGATGTTGGGTAGAGTGGGTGGGGCTTCAGTCATGCCACGCCCCCTTCACCTGGCGTTGTTTCGTCATCAAAGCGCGCGCTCAGTTGATTGGTCACATGTTCGTCAGTATTTTGGGCCCTAAATGGAGCGAGTTGATAATAAATGGAAATTCAAAGGACAAAAATCAATCGTTGGCGACGTCATGGTGAGTGCGGTAATCCGTCACAGGGAAACATCGAGGGGCCCAGTGCAGGGAAAGGGCCACAAAACCGCGCGTCTGCCTATAACTTCCGCTCCAAGTGACAGCAGCTCAGACCGCCATTGTGTAACCGAATGTGGTGAAAAGTAGATTAGGAAATAAAGCGCAGGTGTGAACGGTGTCGGGTTGAGTTGCGTTATCCAAGGTCTGGATGAGAGGAAGTGAATTATTTTATGTAGGAGCCTCTTCATAACGTTCCATAAATCTGCTTCATGTCTCATTGGTCACAGTTTTTGCTTTTCATCGTGGAGCGCTCTATTTAATTTCACTTATAAACCGAAATAAGGAAAAAATATGGCGCAAGATACGGATGATCTTCTCTTCATCTGTTTTCATATAAGGGCCTGTTCACATCACCGTTCCGGGGTTCCGTCTGAGGTTTCCGTCGGGTGAACCCCGCAATGGAAAGTGACAGCACAGCTTCCGTTTCAGTCACCATTCTGGCTGGTTTCCGGTTTTCCGACGGAATCAATAGCGCAGTCGACTCCGCTATTGATTCAGTCAGAATACCGGAAACCAGCCGGAATGGTGACGAACGGAAGCTGTGCTGTCACTTTCACTTTCCATTGCGGGGTTCACCCGACGGAAACCTCAGACGGAACCCCGGAACGGTGATGTGAACAGGCCCTTAACGCCGTTAATTGGTTTTATAAGGAGATTTTCCCACCAATGACGCGGTGCACAAGTAGGACACGTGATAAATGTCTGACAGCGACGCGGTTTTTGTGATGTTTTTTCCGTAGACATCGCAGGTTTCTTTTTGCTATTTTAGAATTTCTAGGTTTAAAGTTTGAAAATAATTGTAAAAAACATCTGCTCTTTGACTTTTCAGCTGCATTTATTTCTGCTAATAATATCGTTTTACCCTAAAATAGACCTTTCATTTGTGATCGTCATTGTCTACCGCAAATTGTGATATTTTACATGTTTATTTTAGGGTAATGGGGTCAGGGCCGGTGTTACGACAATGATTGGGGGGGGGGACGTTGTTTTTGGTGGGTATTGTCTGTTTATTTATTACGTTTTTTTGCACTTTTGTTTTACTTTTGTTTTCTTATTATTATTGTGGCCGGTCCCATAAATATTTTTTCTTTTACACCTTATTTTTCCTCTGTAAATGAAGCTGCACGGCAACCCCAGTTACAGGGGAAATCAGCCCTCTTAGGCCGGATTCACACGAGCGTGTGCATTTTGCGCACGCAAAAAATGCGGCGTTTTGCGTGCGCAAAAGGCACTTAACAGCTCCGTGTGTCATCAGCGTATGATGCGTGTTTGTGTGATTTTTGCGCAGCCGCCATCATTATGACACTCCATTTGTATGTTTGCTTTTCTGTTTTCATTCATACTTTTTACTGCTGTTGCGTGAATCACGCTCATCCCACGGAAGTGCTTCCGTGTGGTGCGCGTGATTTTCACGCACCCATTGACTTCAATGAGTGCGTGATGCGTGAAATACACACAAAGAACGGACATGTCGTGATGTTTACGCAGCGGACTCACAGACAGTCTGCACTGTCCCATAGACTAATATAGGTCCGTGCGACGCGCGTGAAAATCACGCGTGTTGCTCGAATGTATATCACGTTCGTCTGAATAAGCCCTCATAGTCCCTATTGTCAGTACTAGGGCTGTGCTGGGTCTGGTTATCCGCAGCTGCCACTAACGGCATCCCGGCGATCATGTGAACCAGTAACGCGATCACCAGGACCAAGCCTGTATTTTATATCAGAGAAAGCGGCTTCTGTCCTCTCTTCAGGGTCCCCGATCGCTTGAACAGCCAACTATAACCTGTTCCGTATATCTGCTATGACGCGGGTTTTATGGACCTCAAGCGCCGGACATTTATATACAGCCATTGGTCGGGAACCGGGTAAAGTAGAACTCCGGCAGACATATGACAGTGTTATACAATAGTCCGGACCTGCCCCTAGATATCGTATAAAGCAGCGTATGAATGGAATACAGGACGATTCCCACCGCTTTACAGTCACACATTCTCCTCTATCGTTATACAATCAGTGGGTCGGGCAGATCACGGCTCCTGAAGGTTCTGCAAAGTAGGCAAATCCTCCACCGGGGCAACCTGTGCCCATTCAAAAATTCCTCTCACATGATATGCGAGGAGCCAGGCGTCACCCTGCCTCGTTATTTTCCTTACTCATTAGTTTAAGGCACGCCCTCCCTGTGTGACCCGGAGCTATCGCCCTGCAGAGCCGCCCTGTCTGTATCGGGGAGAGGTGATTGGCGCCTCCCGTGTCACATGGTGGAATTACATAGAATTATTGGTGCCCAGTTATTATGAGTGGAGATTTTTTATACAATTCTTCGATGACATATTAGTGACTGACCGGCGCTGGTGAAATGCATGATGGGTAGTAAACAAAATCTGGACGTGGTGATGTCATCTCAGGGGTTGACTCCACCCACTTTATTACTACGGCACTTGAGACTGTACGATGGCTGCACTATGTCCCACCACGCGATCATGTCACCGGATCAGATGGAATTCACTAATGATCTACAATTTTCTACTGATTTTATTTTTTTTGTTTGGGCTTTTTCGTTCCTTTTATTTTACGGCGTCTTTTTCTCCAGAAGAAAGATCTTATTAGGACATATGGACGTCCTAGAGGGGGTCCGCTGCCCACTGCTCCATGATCTGGTATAGAGAATAGACGAATAGACGCTGGATACGTGGTTTAGCACCGCATGTGGAGCAGCTGAGTGTGTTTCACTTCATCTGGAGCTCGATAATGGACAAAGTAAAGCGGACTGTAAGGCTGGGTTCACACGACCATGTTACGTCCGTAATGTACGGAACGTATTTCGGCCGGAAGACCCGGACCGAACACACTGCAGGGAGCCGGGCTCCTAGCATCATAGTTATGTACGACGCTAGGAGTCCCTGCCTCGCTGCCGGACAACTGTCCCGTACTGAAAACATGATTACAGTACGGGACAGTTGTTCTGCAGCGAGGCAGGGACTCCTAGCATCGTACATCACTATGATGCTAGGAGCCCGGCTCCCTGCACTGTGTTCGGTCCGGGTCTTCCGGCCAAAATACGTTCCGTACATTACGGACGTAACATGGTCGTGTGAATCCAGCCTTATGTACAAGGAGCCCCGCAAAGGTGGGAAGGGTATACCCGACATCCCCACTATTCTGCGGATCGCTTTTGTATGTGACTGTGTTCGCAGGACTCTAGAAGAGGCAGGACGCAGCCGCAGGCTTAAGGGAAGCCGACATGACCGCCCTGGTAGGGAAAGGGTTAATGAGGTGAGGGAGAGGTGAAAGAAGCTAAGGAGGGGCGGGGAGGAGTTAAGGGGGACGGGGGGCCGTTACTGCGCTTCCCGCTGTTTCTCGGCATTGAGCCGGAAGCAGCGGGAGGAGTAACATAGCACAAGCAAGCTCCCACCCTCCCACCCTTGGTTTGTTACTCCTTAGGTCTTATGTACGTCTGTTTAGGAGCGTTGTGATTTAGTTTGTGTGCTTATTTAACTTGTTTTTCTTTTTTCCGGAGTAGGTTCTGTTGTCATGGCAGCTGGCGGGGGGAGTCCTTGAGGCCAGTCAGTACAAAATGGTGGGGGGGTCGCATCGGGGGTATGCGTCCCCCAAAAAAGGTACATGGTTGAAGACTTCATCGGGTGTTATCCCTTTGAAGTGGTCTTCTGGTAGAAGGTATATCACTTGAAGGCTTCATCGGGTGTTATCCCTTTGAAGTGGACTTCTAGTGGTCGGTATATCACTTGAGGGCTTCATCGGGTGTTATCCCCTTGAAGTGGACTTCTAGTGGTTGGAGCCATCTGCAGAGGTGAACGGTGCTTCCGAGCTGGTTTACGGCTGGAGGTAATTAGTGGTTTGCAGATGGCTAATTCGGTGTGTTCTTGAAAGGAACATCTGAAGGGGCTTCAAGGACTTCCTCTGCTCGGGTTAATGTTAACGTTTAATTGTTATTTATGATTCTGACCCATGTTGGGTCATGTGAATTATTAGGAGGAATTCTCTGGTGGATTCCTAACTAGTTATCCGAATGTTTCGGATTTAAATTGTTTTTATAAAACTGTGAAATTAATAAACGGCTGCTGTGGCCATTTCACATCCAACCTCGGTGTCATGTGTCTTTACTAAGTGGGGGTGGGGGGATAGTATGGTCTAAGGTTAACACACGACTCTACATAGGCAGGTCAAAGGACAGCAAACGGCTCTGCGGGCAAGGCCAAGTCCCGCTACTTCCTCCTTCCCCTCTGGCAAGGTTTTGGCTGGGACAAGTGGGACGCTCCCTGCTTCTAAGGAGATGTTGTCCGGTTTGTGAGGGAGCATCAACTGGAGGGTCTTAAGCCCGACTTGTGGAAACCTAAGATGATCCACAAGCACATCAGAGCAAAGGACTCGCTGGAGACTGTTTGGACTAACGTGTCATCTGGCAGGTTGACCAACGGGCACAAGGACATTTCATGGATGGCCATCCAGGGAGGACTGCCTCTTCAGTCATTCATGCATGCCCGCAACCTGTGCAAGACCCGGTACTGCCCCAGGTGCCCCTTCACGGAGGAAACATCTTTGCACACTTTCTGGCAGTGCCCCTTTGCACAGGGTCTGTTGAAAGCCTTGGAACATGAACTCAAGGACTCAGTCCCCAGGAACAGACTGTCGTACCGCTCTGTACTTTATGGACTATTCCCTGGGAGTAACACGGATGGAGCAATCCAGGAGGCCTGGCGCCTTATGAACTGTTTTAAGGACGCTATATGGTTTGCCAGGAATTGTCTAATTTTGCGGGGAGAGAGTGTGTCCGTCCAGGACTGCCGCAGGCTGATCCACAGCCTGATCAGGGACTATTCCACCTGGGACAGCCCGAACGTCGATGAGGAAGAGGACTGATACTCCCCTTCCCCCCCCCCCACTCTCCCTTCTTGTGTGTTGTCTCCCAATAAAGCTTCGGGCCTGTGATTTCCCCTACCCCCTCCTACCCCCCCCTTCCCCTACCCCCACCCCATCACTTGTCTGTAATGCTTTGTTGTTTGACTTTAGTGAATGCAGGAATGTTAGTGTAGCATGTGGTGTAATGTATAGCATAGGTCAGCCTGTACTGTGTATTATACTGCCATGTTATGTTTGACGACTGTTATTATTTGCTGCTTAATGGCTGGCGCTGCGTCGCAGTAATGTTTGTATGATGACGATTGTCAATAAAGCTTTTTCAATCAAAAAAATGTGGAGCCACTCAGAGTCTGCACCGCAAAAAGTGGGTTAGGGCTCATGCACAGGGGCGTATATCCGAATACAGGGGTCTATGGGCCGTACCGTTCCTGCGCGTGTCTCTGATTTATTACTGCAATACGGTTCATGAATAGGATCGGGCGCTGCCTGTGGACGTATCGCTAGATCTCATGCACCGGCCGTATTATTATTACATATCTGTGATGAGGAACAACCAGGAGACAATTACACTGTAGAATCGGCACAAAACTTAGGGGATGTTCACACGGCTTATTTTCAGCCCGAAAAATCAGAAGCAGAACCCCTCCAAACATCTGCCCATTGATTTCAATGGGAAATACGGCGTTTTAAAAACAGCTGCATAAAAAAAACGCCAGCGAAAAAGAAGTGCATGTCACCTCTTGAGGCATTTTTGGAGTCGGTTTTCATTGACTCTATAGAAAAACAGCTCCAAAAACGGCCATTAATAACGCCAAAATCAGGATCTGTTTTCCCTTTTTGCTAAGCGTGTGAACGTTCCCTCAGGATTCTGATTCCAGTCATGTGACGCAGCTGGGTTCGGCTCTAAGGGGGTTCTGTATTGTACAATATATTACCGGTCCAAATGCCCATCAGGCCGATCACAATACAGTGGGACCCACATGAAATAACGTCTACAGAAGAGGAAGCCCCGCCCACAGGAAGTGCCTCATCTACATACCCATGATGCATCAGGAGGAACATTTACAATATTTGAGCTGGTTTTACATGTTTCTCTTATGACTTTTACCTCGTGGTGTGCGGAGTTACCGGGATTACAGGGGACGTTGTGGGGGAAATTAGTTTATATTGTTTTTGGTTTTTGCACTTTGGTCTCTCTTAGCAAAGAAACATTTCTCTGCAGCCGCGGTTCATAGGAAACCGGCACAAGTTATACTCTGGTTTCTCTTCAGATCGAATAAATCTTTCGCCTTTTACTAAAGATTTCCGTGGAGAGGAACAATTATGAGTTTCTAATAATTTTTTGATGCCCGGCGCTCGCTGGGTTCCCTTATATGGTGAAAAGTAGATTGGGGACTAAAGCGCAGGTGTGAACGGTGTCGGGCTGTGATGTGTTTTTTCTGGGTCCCGACGTTATGGCGGGAATTATTGTATTCGAGAGCCGATCCGTAACGTTAGATAAATCCGCTTCGTGTCTTATCGGTCACAGTTTTTACTTTTCATCGTGGAGATTTTTTTATTTCACTCATAAGACAAAATATGGCGCAAGATACGGATGATCTTCTCGTCACCTGTCTCCATAATAACGCCGTTAATTGGTTTTATAAGGAGATTTTCCCACCAATGACGCGGTGCACAAGTAGGACACGTGATAAATGTCTGACAGCGACGCGGTTTTTGTGATGTTTTTTTCCGTGGACATCGCAGGTTTCTTTTTGTTATTTTAGAATTTCTAGGATTAAAGTTTAAAACGAATTGTAAAAAACATCTGCTCTTTTACTATTCAGCTAATTATTTTCTGGTAATAATACAGTTTTAGGCTGGGTTCACACGAGCATGATCGGTCCGTAAAGGACGGAACGTATTTCGGCCGCAAGTCCCGGACCGAACACACTGCAGGGAGCCGGGCTCCTAGCATCATAGTTATGTACGACGCTAGGAGTCCCTGCCTCTCCGTGGAACTACTCTCCCGTACTGAAAACATGATTACAGTACGGGACAGTTGTCCTGCAGCGAGGCAGGGACTCCTAGCGTCGTACATAACTATGATGCTAGGAGCCCGGCTCCCTGCACTGTGTTCGGTCCGGGACTTGCGGCCGAAATACGTTCCGTCCTTTACGGACCGAACATGCTCGTGTGAACCCAGCCATACCCTAAAATAGACCTTTCATTTGTGATCGTCATTGTCTACCATCAATTTTGATATTTTATATGTTTATTTTAGGGTAATTGGGTCAGGGCCGGTGTTACGACAATGATTGGGGGGACGTTGTTTTTGGGGGGTATTTTCTGTGTATTTATTAATTATTTTGCACTTTTGCTTTACTTTTGTTTTCTTATTATTATTGTGGCCGGTCCCATAATTATATTTTCTTTTACACCTTATTTTTCCAAAGTAACTGAAGCTGCACGGCAGCCCCAGTTACAGGCGAAATCAGCCCTCTTATAGTCCCTATTGTCAGTACTAGGGCTGTGCTGGGTCTGGTTATCCGCAGCTGCCACTAACGACATCCCGGCGATCATGTGAACCAGTAACGCGATCACCAGGACCAAGCCTGTATTTTATATCAGAGAAAGCGGCTTCTGTCCTCTCTTCAGGGTCCCTGACAGCCAGCTAAAACCTGTTCCGTATATCTGCTATGGCGCGGGTTTTATGGACCTCAACTGCCGGACATTTATATACAGCCATTGGTCGGGAACCGGGTAAAGCAGAACTCCGGCAGACATATGACAGTGTTATACAATAGTCCGGACCTGCCCCTAGATATCGTATAAAGCAGCGTATGAATGGAATACAGGACGATTCCCACCGCTTTACAGTCACACATTCTCCTCTATCGTTATACAATCAGTGGGTCGGGCAGATCACGGCTCCTGAAGGTTCTGCAAAGTAGGCAAATCCTCCACGGGGCGACCTGTGCCCACTCAAAAATTCCTCTCACATGATATGCGAGGAGCCAGGCGTCACCCTGCCTCGTTATTTTCCTTACTCATTAGTTTAAGGCACGCCCTGTCCCTGTGTGACCCGGAGCTATCGCCCTGCAGAGCCGCCCTGTCTGTATCGGGGAGAGGTGATTGGCGCCTCCCGTGTCACATGGTGGAATTACAGAGAATTATTGGTGCCCAGTTATTGAGTGGAGATTTTTTATATAATTCTTCGATGACATATTAGTGACTGACCGGCGCTGGTGAAATGCATGATGGGTAGTAAACAACATCTGGACGTGGTGATGTCGTCTCAGGGGTTGACTCCACCCACTTTATTATTATTGCTCCATAATCGGGTATAAGGGAAAGACTCTGGATATGGGGTTTAGCACCACAAAAAGTGGGTTAGGGCTGATGCACAGGAGCGTATATCAGAATACAGGGGTCTATGGGCCTCCGTGTGTCTCCGATTTCATACCGCAATACAGTGCAGTACAGAGGCGCCGTGCGGTTCGTGAATAGGATCGGGCGCTGCCTGTGGACGTATCGCTAGATCTCATGCACCGGCCGTATTATTATTACATATCTGTGGTGAGGAACAACCAGGAGACGATTACACCGAAAAACCGGCCCAAAACTAGCAGAGAAATCCCCCCGTGTTACATACAAATTTCGCTGCAGATTTTGCTGCGGATACAGCCGTGGATTTGCTTTGTATACGGATATATGAAATCTGCGCCATTTCTGTAACAGACAGGACAGGCCTAGAATACGCGGTGGATTTTCTGCGCTGCGAGTGAATAAGGTTTGATGAAATCCCATTACCTTCTATTGTCCTGGGCTGTGGTGTGGACTCTGCTACCGAAATTCAGCAACAAATACGCGATGTTTGAACAAAGTCATAGAGCAGCGACTGCGTTTTCTCTATTATTTCCACTCCTTGATTTCCATCTTGATTGTTTCCCATTCGGATCTGGATTTTTAGACTTTTTGGGTCCTTTTTAATACAGAAACAATAAGGGTTCTGATTCCAGTCATGTGACGCTGCTGGGTTTGGCTCTAAGGGGGTTCTGTATTGTACAATATATTACCGGTCCAAATGCCCATCAGGCCGATCACAATAGAGTGGGAACCACATGAAATAACGTCTACAGAAGAGGAAGCCCCGCCCACAGGAAGTGCCTCATCTACATACCCATGATGCATCAGGAGGAACATTTACAATATTTGAGCTGGTTTTACATGTTTCTCTTATGACTCTTACCTCGTGGTGTGCGGAGTTACCGGGATTACAGGGGACGTTGTGGGGGAAATTATTTTATATTTTTTAGTTTTTTTGCACTTTGGTCTCTCTTAGCAAAGAAACATTTCTCTGCAGCCGCGGTTCATAGGAAACCGGCACAAGTTATACTCTGGTTTCTCTTCAGATCGAATAAATCTTTCGCCTTTCGCTCGCTGGGTTCCCTTATATGTTAACAATAGAAGATAAATCCTGAGCAGCGGATAACGGCGTCTGTTGTAGTCGGAGCTTCTGTCACCTGTGATTATTATTTATACGATAGATGATTTCCTCTCAATGCGATTAAGAAGTGCGCGGTAATTTTGATGCAGACGTCTGTTACGAGCAGGTGGAGATTTGTGTCAGAATTTGAGCCATTTCCACCGATTCTGCATTATAAATGTAAACCACGCCTCCTCTGAAGACCACACCCACTTTTCTTGTCATTTTACAATTTTGGCAAGCGACTAAAAAAGTCCTCAATTTTACTGCTAAAATGTCGCACATCATCATCTGCGACACTTTAGCAGCACAGTTTATGCCAAAAGCTGCGGTACTGCCTTCTATGAAAGCTACGGAAACAGCCGAGGACGCCTGCTCAGTTTTTTCCGTTAGTACCATAGAATTGAATGGCAAGTGCTGCATGCGGCGACCTCACCAGGCGGGCGGTGGGTCGCTGATATCTCTTTTTAACAGATGTTGGTGCCAGAGGTGGGACCCAGATTTGTCAGACAAGCCTTCTTTACTGTGAGAACTGAGAATCTATGGAATAGCCACTGCAGGAGCCGTCACAGCAGGGACAGTAGACACTGCAGGAGCCGTCACAGCAGGGACAGGAGACACCGCAGGAGCCGTCACAGCAGGGACAGTAGACACCGCAGGAGCCGTCACAGCAGGGACAGGAGACACCGCAGGAGCCGTCACAGCAGGGACAGTAGACACCGCAGGAGCCGTCACAGCAGGGACAGGAGACACCGCAGGAGCCGTCACAGCAGGGACAGTAGATGGCTTTAAAAAAGGGTTAGATACTTTCCTAGAACAAAAAAATATTCGCTCCTATGTGTAGAAATTTTTCCTTCCCTTTTCCCGTCCCTTGGTTGAACTTGATGGACATGTGTCTTTTTTCAGCCGTACTAACTATGTAACTATAATTTATGGCGTATCCCGTGGAATATCCCTTTACGTGGCACGGAGTTTACTAGCGGAGTCCCGGCGGTCAGACGCGTACATGGTGTCTACACTGTCGTCAGTAATGTGATATTCATCGTTACTTGTGCTGTTCATCTTGTATTATTTTGTGCATCGAGGGAGGTTTAGACGTGAGACGTGCGCCAGAATATCCCCTCCCCGATCCAGTGTGCGATCTGTTTTTGTTTTTTTTTCAAATTCTTTTATTTTCTGTTTTCGTAAGAACATTGTGTTATGGTGTAAAGCAAAGCTGCACCAACATCGGCTCGCAGGCCAACAACTGAGAATACATAGGCACCATAATCACAGAGAAAAATATCACAAAATGCAGAGAACATTGAAATGAGAGAAGCTCTGGTAAGCACCCTGAACCCGCAGCCATGCATATATACCCATAAGGTAGAGCAGTAAAGCGTTGCAGAGCAACGAAAGAGGGGAGAAGACAGGAGAAAGAGTGAAGGGGGAAAGAACTGACCCGACCCGACCCGTGGGCCCACTGGGTAAGCTCAAGAAGCCATGACGGTCTTGTATTCCCCTGAGGATTGAAAGCGAATCCATTCACGCCACGTTTTGAGGAAGGCGGCATGGGATCCCTTCATTGATGCCGTGAGGTCCTCCATTCTCATGCTCTCCTGAATTTTACCAAACCACATGCCCACAGTCGGGGGACAGGATTGTCTCCACAACACGGGAACACATGCCCTGGCTGCATTCACTAGATGGCGCACCACTGACCTACGGTAAGCAGATAAAGGCATCTCACACAAGTGGAGCAGGAAGAGGCCCGGTGACCTTGGGAGGGGGAAATCCGTAAATTTCGAGGAAATGCGCCACACCTCAGACCAAAAGTCCGTCAGCATGGGGCAGTCCCAAAAGATATGTAAGAGAGTACCCACATGGTCTCCACATCTCCAACACAACGGCGAGACCGCCGGTAACATCACATGCAATCTGGAAGGCACCCTATACCAACGAGACAAAATCTTACACCGTGCCTCCTGAAATCTGCTAACCAGAGATGATTTATGTGTCATGTGGAAGAGGCGATCCTTATGCTCCGGGGTAAATGTTAGACCTAAGTCCCGTTCCCAGCTAAGCAAGTATGATGGTGCGGACAAGGTGGAGGGAGAGATCAGGAGGGCATTGAGTCTAGACAGTGCGTGACGAATTGTGCCCGTACATAAGAGTTCAAAAGGGGAGTTATCTCGCGAATACGCCACTGGGTCAGCTAAGGACACAAGGAAGTGTCTCAATTGGGTAACCTGCCAAAAAGAAAAAGAGACCGGGTCCGACATGGACTCCAGCTGAGTGCTACTCATCCACACCTCATCCTGTAGCAAATGGGCCGCCCGTCCTTTACCTGCCTTCAACCAGCGCTGGAAGGGACCTCCTTCCCGTCCCGGTGGAAATGCAGGATTGCCCAAGACCGGGAACATCGGGGAGGGAGAGGGAGAGATCTCTTTCCGAGGAAAGATCCGTGCCGCAATCGCCAGAGTGGGCCCATTCATCGGATGTGTCCTTGCCGCCAGAGGGACCTGATTGCCCAACCATGTTAAGGCCTGCAAAAGGAACTTCCATGAAGACCTGTTCCATGGACACCCATTCTTTAATCTCAGTATGTCTGAACCAATCCAAAATTCGTGCCAAGTGGGAGGCCTGATGATAGGACACAAAATCCGGAAGGCCAACACCACTCTCACACTTCGCACGAAAGAGCATGGATCTGGCAATATGCGCAGGTTTCCCCGCCCATATGAACTTATGAAGCATGGACAACAGAGACTGAAAGAAGGGGCGTGGGATATGTATCGGCAGCGCCTGAAAAACGTATAGGATCCGTGATAACATTTTCATTTTAAATATGGCACATCTACCAAACCATGTAAAGGTGCCCGATGTCCAAGAGTCCAGATCGCTCTTTACCCGTTGAAGGAGTGAAGGGAAGTTCACCGCATAAAGGCGAGACAGGGCACTCGGAAGCCTGACCCCCAGATACCTGAGCGAATCCCTAGCCCATTTAAAGGAGAATGACTCCGACAGATCTGCCACAAGAGTCTGCGGCAACGATATGTTCAGCGCCTCTGACTTCGAGTATTCACCCAGCTCCGCCATCAGGTTAGGCAAGAAAATCCTGGGGGCGGTGATAAAAAAGAGAAGGTCATCCGCATAGGCAGCGACCTTGTGGGACCTACCCCCCCCCCCAAGGCTACACCCGCAATATCTGGATTGGAGCGAATGTGGCACAGGAAGGGCTCCAGGCATAAAATAAAAATCAGTGGAGACAAGCGACAGCCCTGCCTCGTTCCATTAGAGATTGCGAGCGCAGAGGAGAGGTGTCCATTAACCTTAACCTGAGTGTGCGACCTGTTGATGATTTCGGTGCGGGGTTAAAAATGTTTTACTACAAAGGTGGAAAATTTTTATCAACAAGTCATATGTGATCTATTCGCACGTGTCAAAAATACATTGATAATTCTGCCGTGTGATCCAGTTTAAGGTTCAGACCTCGGCACTCGCGGCGGCGCCAGTACCAGGCAGGTCCCCCTGTACAGACGAGCCGCCGTGTCCGTGTAAACAATGAAGGGGACGACCCCTTTATTGTGCTGATCAGAGGGGGGTCATGAAGGTCGGACCCCCCAACAATCATACATTGATGGCTGATACATTGTGACTCCCCGGCCTTGGGCATGAGAGGGTCCTGCCGAGGGGCCCCGTCTCTTTTATCTGAAGTGTCTGTGCAGTTTTCATGGTGACCATGGGCGAAAGCCAAAATAGTGACGTTTATGCCGTGCGCCAAATTCTTAGAGACGATAAAGCGACAAATAGGAACTGGACAATGATGTTCAGGGCATCAGAGCATTTGATGTCATATTTATTTTCGCTATTAGGGTATGTTCACACGCTTAGCAAAAAACGTCTGAGAACACTGCGTGTGCACAGACCCTTAGGCGGGATTCACACGACAGGGTCCCGCCCGAGCCCGAGTGTCGGCCGGTAAAATCGGCCATTTTGCCCGGTCGGTTTGCATAAAGTTTTGCATCCGTTCCGGGCCGGGCAGATCTGGACAGTGACATCAGCGGCAGCTCCTGAAGGGGAATCCCCATGTGTTCGTGGATTCCGCTTCAGGAGTTTCCCCTGATGTCACTGCCCAGATATGGACAGAGACATCAAGCGCTCTGTCCAGGAGCGGAATCCCCGAAAACACGGGGATTCCGCTCCTACAAGGAGCTAAAGTGGGGCTAGCACATAGCAGAGCGGGGAGATACCTCCCCCCCCCCTCCCTGCTCTGCTATAGTGGCGTCGCTACAGTAGTAGTAGCAGCAGCTGCTAGCGGCGCCATGGAAGGTGTCGCCGGGCCAGGGCGCTTTTAAAACAAGCAGGTGAAGGGAGCCAGCGCAGCGCTCCCTCCACCTGCTGTACACCCCGGCCCTGCCACACCGTGTACAGCGATGCCATCGTCCGAATGGCATCAACTCCTCCTCCTCACATGCACTCTGCGCTGTGAGGAGGAGATAGAGCGCAGGCTCCGGAAAACCCGGCCATCACTCGGAACACATTCCGGTGATGGCCGTGTAATACCCGGCCCCATAGACTTCTATGGGAGCCGGGCGGCCGGGTACCCGGGCGAAGATAGAGCATGTCCTATTTTTTGACGGCCGGTTTTCCCGGCCGTCAAAAAATCGGTCGTGTGAATAGCCCCATTAGGGGTCTATCATTCCTAATGCAGCCGGGTGCCGGCCGGGAAACCCTGCCGTGTGAATGAGGCATTAGAAGTAAAAATCCACAAAAAAAGCGATTCATGCAAAATGGCGGACACTCGAGTGAATGGGGTGTGAGGCGCCGGTGCTTTCCGTCATGCGATAGATCCGGCACCGCATCGGGGCACAACCTGAATATATTACACTTTATTTCTGCACAATGGGCGTTATTTATGGCGTGTCCCACGTAAACCTGCGTGCAAAGAACGAGGACGGATAATCCAGGATCAGACAGCATAATATGGTAATATGAAGAACGCAGACCTGAGAACCCCGAAAAACTGCGAAAAAAACCCTAAAACTGCGACGAAACCTCAAAAATTGCGACAAAACCAAACGAACACGTCCCCCTGCCCAGCAACGTTTTATTACAGGAATATTGTAAATTCTTCACACCGCGCAGTTTCTGACCGCACGGTGTGAACAGGAGATTTTTAAATGATATCAGGACACGGTCGCCCCTCGTTGATTAGATTGTCAGCTCCTCGGTCACAGGCTCGTGCACCTTATAAGTGATTATAAATGCTCCCGATATAAAAATAATGATGACATCACTGATCGGCCTGATACGTGACACCCCTCCCCTGATTACTACGTTGCACCCATGTCTCCCCCGTCACCAGGATTGTGCACCGAATTCAGGAGCGCCCGGCTCCTTGTCATGTGCACGGCATTGGACAGACCGGTAATTGGTAACAATGCAACAGCTGTGACGCCCGCTGCGCCCTGTCCGGGTGAGGAGCTCCGGGCGCCGGTTTATGCTCAGGCTGCAGTTTATACACTCCGGGCAGGAAACAGTTAATCCAACTCTTGCGATCACTACTTCCTTTTCTGGCTCCTCCCCTGGCAGTTTATTTGCATATTCCCATGATGCTCCGGAGGTTTATTTGCTTCTTTCCGGTGTCTCTCTTGATAGATGTGACCGTTTCCCGGTTGTGATTTGATGCGGTGATGTTAGTGGAGGGCGGGTCAGTGTCGTGACAGTATCGTGTCGGTAGAGGGCGGTGTCTCCGTGATGTGTGCGGTGGGCGGTGGTCTGCGGGGTCACGGCGGTGCGGCGCTTCTGTATACTCTGGTTTCTCTTCAGATCGAATAAATCTTTCGCCTTTTACTAAAGATTTCCGTGGAGAGGAACAATTATGAGTTTCTAATAATTTTTTGATGCCCGGCGCTCGCTGGGCTTCCCTTGTGTGGTGAATAATAGATAATTCTATCAGTCAACAGATGTTCAGTATTTGTTTGATAATTCTTTACGGTGCCGCAATCTGATTTCATCTCCATTGTATCGTGTACGATTGAGTATGCGAGGAATATGCGTGATACTTATGAAATGCGTTTCCGTTGCCTGGTTTGGGGTAATGATAGAGGGTTATGGACATTGCGTCACTGGGATGATATGAGTTTATTGAGATTCATAGACATCCTGCTGTAAAATCACCCCTGCCGTGTGACTCAAGGGTTTCACTGTTGGTCTTGACCATTCTGTCCACTAGAGGGAGCGCCTTATGGTGTGTGGCTGCTGATCAGGACTTTCTACTAGAGGCAGCTCGTCACTGTATGTAGCTGCTGGTCAGGACCATTCTATCCACTAGAGGGAGCGCTTCACTGTATGTAGCTGCTGGTCAGGACCATTCTGTCCACTAGAGAGAGCGCTTCACTGTATGCGGCTGCTGCTCAGGACTATTCTCTCCACTAGATGGAGCTCTACACGGTGTGTGGCTGCTGGTCATGACTATTCTCTCCACTAGATGGAGCTCTACACGGTGTGTGGCTGCTGGTCATGACTATTCTCTCCACTAGATGGAGCTCTACACGGTGTGTGGCTGCTGGTCATGACTATTCTCTCCACTAGAGGGAGCTCTTCACTGTTAGTTATGCGTCAGATTTATTAATGTATTAATTTCCGTTTTCTGCTGTAAAATACATTGGAATAATGCCATTTAGGCTTTAGATTTATGAAACCCCATCATATATAAAAGTTTGCTGGAAAGAGAGGGTGGGGCTTTAGTCATGCCACGCCCCCTCCACATGGCGTTGTTTAGAGTCTACAGCAGATTCATCATCAAAGCGCGCGCTCAGTTGATTGGTTACATGTTCGTCAGTATTTAGGGCCCTAAATGGAGCGAGTTGATAATACATGGAAATTCAAAGGACAAAAATCAATCGTTGGTGACGTCATGGTGAGTGCGGTAATCCGTGACAGGGAAGCATTGAGGGGCCCAGTGCAGGGAAAGGGCCACAAAACCGCGCGTCTGCCTATAACTTCTGCTCCAAGTGACAGCAGCCCAGACCACCATTGTGTAACCGAATGTGGGCGTGGCAGCTCTTCGTGGGACATTTGCATTTGTTCCCAGAATGCACCTGCATTATAACTTTAAGTTTTGTAATTTTTGTTGTTATTTCATTGGAACTTTTTTTATGCCTTATAATGACTGATGATCGCCCCGCCCCCGTCACGTGTATATATATACTGCCTAATACATGGATCACGTCCTCTCCGCAGGTGTGACGGGAGGAGCGCGGGGCCGGTGTAGTGTCCGGTGATCTCCGCTGTATACTCTGTTTTCTCTTCAGATCGAATAAATCTTTCGCCTTTTACTAAAGATTTCCGTGGAGAGGAACAATTATGAGTTTCTAACAATTTTTTGATGCCCGGCGCTCGCTGGGTTCCCTTATTGTACAAATAATAGATTGGAAAGAAATGATGGGAGTTTTGCTCCGTGTGTTTCTCTGCTCTAGGACGACCTTGTAATATTTTTATATATAAATACAAGCAGCAACCTTTACATTGAGCAATATCTAAAGGCTCCGAATATTGTTTGTTGAAGCGGCTCTGTCATCAGAATATAAGTGCCCCGTCTCCTACATAATCTGATCGGCGCTGGAATGTAAATAACAAAACTGGTTTTTATTTTGAAAAACGATCATTTTTGAGCAAGTTATGAGCTAGTTTAGATTTATGCTAATGAGTTTCTCAATAGACAACTGGGCGTGTTTTTCCTTTTTACCAACTGGGCGTTGTGGAGAGAAGTTTATGACGCTGACCAATCAGTGACCAATCAGCATCATACACTGCTCATTGTTCCAGTGTGATTGTGCAGTGAAAGAAGCTGGGCTGGATCAATGAGCAGTGTATGATGCTGATTGGTCACTGATTGGTCAGCGTCATAAACTTCTCTCCACAACGCCCAGTTGGTAAAAAGGAAAAACACGCCCAGTTGTCTATTGAGAAACTCATTAGCATAAATCTAAACTAGCTCATAACTTGCTCAAAAATGATCGTTGATCATTGATTTTCTCTGATTCCTCTAGTGTGTCCTGAGGAGGTGGGTAGATAATGTGACTTGTAAACTAACTGAATTTAAAGGGGTTTTCCCATGAGGGACATTCATGATATTTCCACAGGATCCACAGGAGTGTCATAAATGTCAGATAGATGCGGGTCCCACCTCTCTAGAACGGGGCCCCCTACTCTCCGTTCTAACTTTGTCTGATCACACTGCTTCCTCGCCACTTACTGATTACATGGTCCGGAGTTAAGCAAACAGCCTAGCTTGCATGCTACGCTGTTTCCGTAACTCCCGACCATGTAGTCAGGATGTGGCCAGGAGGCAGCGAGAGCACAAAAAGCTAGAACTTGGTTTAGGGGCCCCGTCCTAGATATAGGTGCAACCAGAGGTGGGACCCGCATCTATCTGACATTTATGACACTCCTGTGGATCCTGTGGAAATATCATAAATGTCCCTGATGGGAAAACCCCTTTAATGAACTAGTGAACTACAATGTTAGGAGAACAAATCATGAGTCCAGTTCAATAAGATGCATAGGACACTGAATGAAGCAGCGCCACCTACTGTAGTTTACAGGTACTGACTCATGGTGAATGGGTATGAAAAAGCTATAAAGCAGTGCAGCACCGAACCCAGAGCAGGGGGTACAGGAGCCCAGAGGAGGGGGTACAGGAGCACAGAGGAGGGGGTACAGAAGCACAGAGGAGGGGGTACAGGAGCACAGAGCAGGGGGTACAGGAGTCCAGAGGACGGGGTACAGGAGCCCAGAGGAGGGGGTACAGGAGCACAGAGCAGGGGGTACAGGAGCACAGAGGAGGGGGTACAGGAGGCCAGAGCAGGGGGTACAGGAGCCCAGAGCAGGGGGTACAGGAGCCCAGAGCAGGGGGTACAGGAGCCCAGAGCAGTGGGTACAGGAGCCCAGAGCAGGGGGTACAGTAGCCCAGAGCAGGGGGTACAGTAGCCCAGAGCAGGGGGTACAGGAGTCCAGAGCAGGGGGTACAGGAGTCCCGAGCAGGGGGTACAGGAGTCCAGAGCAGGGGGTAGAAGAGCCCAGAGGAGGGGGTACAGGAGCTCAGAGGAGGGGGTACAGGAGCCCAGAGCAGGGGGTACAGGAGCCCAGAGGAGGGGGTACAGGAGGCCAGAGCAGGGGGTACAGGAGCCCAGAGCAGGGGGTACAGGAGCCCAGAGCAGGGGGTACAGTAACGCAGAGCAGGGGGTACAGGAGGCCAGAGCAGGGCGTACAGGAGCCCAGAGCAGCGGGTACAGGAGCCCAGAGCAGGGGGTACAGTAGCCCAGAGCAGGGGGTACAGGAGTCCAGAGCAGGGGGTACAGGAGTCCAGAGCAGGGGGTACAGGAGTCCAGAGCAGGGGGTACAGGAGCCCAGAGCAGGGGATACAGGAGTCCAGAGCAGGGGGTACAGGAGCCCAGAGCAGGGGGTACAGGAGTCCAGAGCAGGGGGTACAGGATTCCAGAGCAGGGGGTACATTAATTTCATGAGCTTGGACCGCAAATTGCGCCAATAATAAGATACGTCCTATCTCTTTTGCGGTCCAGGCTCCCGGGCAATGCACGGACTGTAGAAATGAATGGGAACGCAATTCACCCGCAAAAACACGTTCGTGTGCATGAGGCCTCAGTTCACTTTAAAGATCAATTCATTTTGTACTGATCATTTGTGAACTACCCCTCACTAGTGTGGATGATGAGGGTGATTGTGTGGTGTGATATTTCTCAGTTCTCACCTGTACTCTCATCTCTCGTGCTGCGCTGACCTTCTGTCTGACTGATGGACTTGATAGAATTCATCGGGGTCTGACATTAGCTGGATCCCGTTATGATCAGCCCCACATGTTGGGTTATGTTCACACATACAAACTGAAGTGGCTGAAAACTACAGATCTGTTTTTTGAGGCGTTTTTCCGCAAGAAGTCACATGCTACTTCTTTTTACCAGGCATTTTTTGAATTAAGCAGCGTAAATATGCATCTCATGTGAACCGCGCAGTGAATGGGAAGCTGTTTGTAGCGTTCCGCTAGTGTTTTTCCAGGTGTATTTGAAGGAGTTTCCGCTCAGAAATATGCCTGAAAAAATTACGTGTGAACATTCCCTTATAGTATTGCAAATACATGTTCCCCAACCTGTGGCTCTCCAGTTCTTGGAGAACTACAACTCCCAGCATGCCGGCTGACAGCCACAGGCTGGAGATATCACCGGTAGAGCCTCAGTCTATGTTCACACCTGTGCTATGACGTTCAGTTACTGCACGCTGCTTTGTTCTTGCACCGATGATAGATCCACCACTGTGATATAGAATCCACAACACAGATGTGAACATTGCGGAAGACCGCGGATTCATGACCTACATTAACGTCATGGAAGGGAAAAGGTTCCCCTAAAATGCCGTATACAGCTGCCAGGGGCGGATAAAGGGTACCATGGGCCCTGTGCACTTTTTCAAGTCTGCCCCCCCCCCCGAACTCTGATGACACTGTACCGTATATATTTGCTGTCCACAGACATTTCTGCAGAGTTTGCCGCTCAGATGTCTTCGGCTCCTCACTTTTCCCCTGTGGATAACGCCCCCAAGATATTGCCCCCAACGCTGCCCACAGAAAAAAAAAACATTCTCACCTACTTAATGGGTAAATGAAGGACTATAGGTTTAGAAAGTAGAGTTTGTAATTGGATTGAGAATTGGCTCCAGGACGTATCCAGAGAGTTGTGGTCAATGATTCCTACTCTGAATGGTCCCCGGTAATAAGTGGTGTACCCCAGGGTTCAGTGCTGGGACCACTATTATTCACCTTATTTATTAATGATATAGAGGATGGGATTAATAGCACTATTTCTATTTTTGCAGATGACACCAAGCTATGTAATATAGTTCAGTCTATGGAAGATGTTCATGAATTGCAAGCGGATTTGGCAAATTAAGTTTAATGTAGATAAATGTAAAGTTCTGCATCTGGGTACCAACAACCTGCAGCATCAATGGGGGCGCTACACTGGGAGTAATAATCTGCAGCATCATATGTCCTAGGGGGCGCTGCACTAGGAGTAATAATCTGCAGCATCATATGTCCTAGGGGGCGCTACACTGGGGGAGTCACTTGTTGAGAAGGATCTGGGTGTAATAATCTGCAGCATCATATGTCCTAGGGGGCGCTACACTGGGGGAGTCACTTGTTGAGAAGGATCTGGGTGTAATAATCTGCAGGCATCATATGTTCTAGGGGGCGCTACACTGGGGGAGTCACGTGTAGAGAAGGCTCTGGGTGTAATAATCTGCAGCATCATATGTCCTAGGGGGCGCTACACTGGGGGAGTCACTTGTTGAGAAGGATCTGGGTGTAATAATCTGCAGCATCATATGTCCTAGGGGGCGCTACACTGGGGGAGTCACTTGTTGAGAAGGATCTGGGTGTAATAATCTGCAGGCATCATATGTTCTAGGGGGCGCTACACTGGGGGAGTCACGTGTAGAGAAGGCTCTGGGTGTAATAATCTGCAGCATCATATGTCCTAGGGGGCGCTACACTGGGGGAGTCACTTGTTGAGAAGGATCTGTGTGTACTTGTAAATCATAAACTATATAACAGCATGCAATGTCAATCAGCTGCTTCAAAGGCCAGCAAGATATTGTCGTGTATTATAAGAGGCCTGGACTCGCGGGACAGGGATGTAATATTACCACTTTACAAAGCATTAGTGAGGCCTCATCTAGAATATGCAGTTCAGTTCTGGGCTCCAGTTCATAGAAAGGATGAAAAATACAAAGAAGAGCAACGAAGCTAATAAGGGGCATGGAGAATGTAAGTTATGAGGAAAGATTGAAAGAATTAAACCTATTTAGCCTTGAGAAAAGACGACTAAGGGGGGACATGATTAACTTATATAAATATATGAATGGCACATACAAAAAATATGGTGAAATCCTGTTCCATGTAAAACCCCCTCAAAAAACAAGGGGGCACTCCCTCCGTCTGGAGAAAGAAAGGTTCAACCTGCAGAGGCGACAAGTCTTCTTTACTGTAAGAGCGGTGAATTTATAGAATAGTCACCGCAGGAGCCGTCACAGCAGGGACAGGAGACACCGCAGGAGCCGTCACAGCAGGGACAGGAGACACCGCAGGAGCCGTCACAGCAGGGACAGGAGACACCGCAGGAGCCGTCACAGCAGGGACAGGAGACACCGCAGGAGCCGTCACAGCAGGGACAGGAGATGCCGCAGGAGCCATCACAGCAGGGACAGGAGATGCCGCAGGAGCCGTCACAGCAGGGACAGGAGAGGCTGCAAAAAAGGCAAAGATCATTTCCTAGAATAAAAAAATATCAGCTCCTGTGTGTAGAAATGTTTCCCTACCCTTGGTCGAACTTGATGGACGTGTGTCTTATTGCAACCGTACGAACTATGTAACCTGTCCCCATTCCGGGGGTAACGGCGCAGTCAGCGTGATGATGTCATTACACCGACCGCATCATTGTTAAAGTCCAAATGGCGAGGAGGGAACTGATAGTTCCCATCTCGCCAGAGCAATAGTAATCAATTGTATCCGCGTCCTAAGGTCCCTGAGAAGTCCCTCTTCACCCCGATTCTCTGAACCGGCAGTCATTTTAACAACTGGTTCGGGAGAACTGGAGTGAACTGGGCCCCCTTTCAAACTCGGGGCCTAGGCACGTGCCCAGTTTGCCCTCATTGTAATCCGCCCCTGACAGCAGCGTAGCTATAGGGGTCGCCCATCACCCCCACTCCACATCTGTAAACAGTTATTGCAGTAATTGGCGCCCTTGTGCTTTCCAATAGGTGAACTACACGAGCCCGTTACTACAACTCCTCCATACACTTAGGCCGGGTTCACACGTAGCGTAAATACTGCAAATCCGCAATGGATTTAGTTGCAGAGAAATCCGCAGCATAAACGCTCAGAAATTGAAGTTTTTTAGTAGTGATAACATGGGATGAAACGTCACCCCAGGGGGGGCGGCCTGCTGGACGGCAGAGGGACACATCGCCATGGCTACGGGTAAGCATGAAACTTTTATTTTTTATGTGCAGTTTTCCCCAGCGGACATTCCGGCCGAAAAACTGCACCACGATTTGGAGCGTTTTTTCCTCCGAAATTCCCTGTGGCGTCCAGGACGGATACGCTGTGTGCTTTTATGAAGCGTATCCGCCCTGTGTGAACATGACCTTACACACCTGAGTCAGGTCCTCATCGGCTCCGGGTGCAGCGCTGGGTTCGGACGCCAACCAGCAGCAGGACGTTGTCTGAACGATGCACATGATGTCCTGATGCTGGTCGGTTATTCTCGATATATGTGAGAGTCCAAGAGTTGAGACCTGCACCTATCAGACATTTATGGCATATTATGTGTTATATCAGCTGACAGATACCGGTGGGCCGCGCATGCCCACCGCAAAGAGCGATCGCAGCGGGCCATATATTTACAGCATGCGGGGGTCACAGGCTTTGGAGTTGGGCGCGCAATATACACGGCGGGAGCCGGCTGTAAATTACCAGCCAGGCTCCCGCTGCATAGCCAAGATCGGAGTTAGCGCCATTCCCAGCTGATTAACCCCATAGATGCCATGGTCATTAGTGACCGCAGGATCAAAGTGTTTTTTACCCCATCAGATCCACGTGACACAATCGTGGGATGCCTGTCAGTTGCTATGGCAACTGGAGGTCTAACAAAGGCCTCCTGGTCAGCCGGAGGCAGTGCAACTCTGACCGTTACAATAATATTATACCAGCGATCAGAAGTGCAGGCTAAAAAAAAGGTAAAAAAATAAAAGTCCAGTCCTTTATTATTGCATTTACCCCAAAATAATACTAATACTACAGCTCGCCCCGCAAAAAAACAAGCTCTCACACAGCACAGCAATGGCGCTCCGTGTATGGCGACACAAAAACAGGTTTCTTTTGTTTTTTTAAAAAGTATTTTTATTGTGTAAAGGTAGAAAAACATAACAAAAATATACATTTTGATATATCTAGAAACGTATAAACCCGCAGAATACCCTACGAAAAATGATAAAAGCTTTTCAATATATTAAATGTTTCTCAAAATGATGGCATTAAAAAATACAAACGGCACCGCAAAAAAAACAACAACCTTATACAGCAAAAAAAAACCTCTTATACGGCCATGTTGAAGGCAAAATTAAACCATTATGACTCTTGGAACGCAATGATGCAAAATGGTGGCTCAGACTAATTTTTATGCCCAGCAGTTTCCCGCATAAATCCCACAATATCATTCACAAGACCCACGGGTGAACCTCGTAGATGTAGCAGAGATGAGGCCGTTTTGGGGCCGGTGAAGAAGCCAAAGATTAGGCAATGCTGGAGCGCAGTTATTTTGCACAATACCCCGGATTTACTGCATAGCCGTGACCCGTGGTACAAAGAGCTGGCGGTGAACATGGTACAGATGGCATTGTAGAAAGATGACATGCTTTACCGGTGCGCAGGCCAGACGGGAACATTCCTTCAGTTTCAACAGGTGTTTATCAAGGCACTAATATTTAGGAACCAGGGAGGGGGGGGGGTGTCTACAGTGGCTCCCTGCTTCAGCATTAGTTCAGAGCGGAGGAAGCTCCTCCACACACCAAGGACTCCCTGGGCACAGCGCTACTTTAAGCACTGTGCCCGGGGAAGCCCTTGACGTCACTGTCCATATATGGACAGTGGCATGAGGGCTTCCCTCTAGGAGTGGAATCCCCGGCCTATGCTCTGGCTGGGGATTCCGCTCCTACAGGGAGTCCCAATGGCGCTATGTACAGGAGGGGTAACACTATCTTCAAGGGGGGTGTGGCACTATATAGCGGCACTATCTACATGGGCACTGTATGTGTCGCTATGTACATGGGCGCTGGGGCACCATCTACGTGGGCACTGGCACTAGGGGCAGCTAAGGTGGCATTTTACTGTATGGAGGAAGCTATAGGGGCATTATACTATATATGGGGCAGCTGTGGGGGCATTAGACTGTATGGGGGCAGTTAAGGGGACATTATACTGTACGGGGGAGGCTATGGGGGCATTATATTGTATGGGGCATCTGTGTGGGCAATATACTGCATGGGGCAGCTATGGGGGCATTATGCTGTATGGGGCATCTGTGTGGGCAATATACTGTATGGGGCAGCTATGGGGGCATTATACTGTGTGGAGGCAGCTATGGGGGCATTATGCTGTATGGGGCATCTGTGTGGGCATTATACTGTATGGGGCAGCTATGGGGGCATTATGCTGTATGGGGCATCTCAGCGGGCATTATACTGCATGGTGGCAGCTATTTGTCATTATACTGTGTGGGCTGAACCGGGTGTATGGGCGGGGATAGGGCGGGATTAGAGGCGTGGCTTAAAAGAAAAAATGTGAAGGTTGTCCCTCTTCGTGATACTTGAAAGTTGGGGTTATGATACTGGCAATGGAAATCTCATCTGTGGAAAATTTGCAGCCTTTACTTTGCACCATCCACTTATTCAATACAGCAACTTCATATTTTTTTTCACAATGAAATGAATGGCCGCCTTGACCCAGAAATTCTCTTGACCGCGTTTCGTGTTTGTGGGCCGCGTCCTGCAGGTTTGAGTTGGGAGAGATGTCCTGATCTTCTGTTACCTGAGATTTCTTGCCGGGTTCTGTGTGGGGTTGGACCTGGCTGCCCCCGGTTACGGTGCCCACACACGTAGCAGATATGTTGTGGATTTTACACAGTGTATCCGCAGCAAACTTTGTGTTACATACGGATTTTGATACGGTTTTTGCTGAGAATTTACAGTGTATTTCGCAAAAAAGAATAAAAAACGGCAACATGTGAATTGGCCCTAATGGCGACTATGAGTAACCAATGAGGAGATGTGAGAGCGGGTTCAAGTACGGAGCAAGTACCGACCCAAGCTCAGCCGCAATGCAGACGCTCCGTGTGCGCACGTTCAGGAGGTCCAGCACCTATTCCCTCCATCATCTGAACTTCACACATCAGACAGCAAGGAAGAAGTTAATAAAACCCTGCTTCAGCCCTGTTAAGGGGGTTCTGGCGCTGTGTATGTTATGGGGACCATGTGGCTGGCACTTTGTAGGGGCAACTGTGTGGGAACTAGGACTGGCGTCAGATTCTCAACTTGTGGTATGTGTGCCCGAGGGGGTGCATGCCATGTTTCTAGGGGGTACTTGCACTGTGCGGCACTAGTCTTGGGGGTACTTTAATATAATTTATTTACATAGGGGGTACTCGGCTTTTAAACAGTAAGAAACACTCTAAACCATGTGAAGGCCCAGGCTGGCACTTATGGGCACTATGGTTGGCACAATGGGGTCATTATTGTCTGTATTATGGGGTCACTGAGGATGTTACATAAAAATGAATAAGAAATACCGCAAAACATATTATTTAAAATGTTGCCTTTGAACACAAGAGCTCTAACTGTTACTACTTATATTTCCATGGCTGAGCCATATAAGAAGCCATTTTTCTAAAGACCAATTTTCTATGACAGTAACTTGAGATCCTCCCAAACATGGCTGCTTTACAGAAGACAACGTACTGGTCTTTCTGCTCATCACCTACTGCGGGCGCGCGCTTTGTCGTAAAGCCTCTCGGGCGCTGTAGTTTTACGTGACGTCATGACGTAAGTGAAGGAGGCGTGCCTTGTTTAAAAAGTGGCGGCGGGTTACCCCGGGGTGACGGTGCTGGGAGAGAAGTGGCTGCTAATACCGGGTGAGGCTGGAACAGATCAGAAATCGCGGTGCACGCTGTTACACGGAGCTCTCTCCCCATCTCACCCGTTCTTTTTCTCCCTCGCTGTTGGCTGTGCGCGGTCGGTATTTCGTCATGGAGCAGCTGGTGGTGAGCAGATTGGTGTACGGACTGAACATTAAAATCATGCGGAGTAACGGTGAGTACTGCCCGGTTGTGGTATCCCTCGCTGCTCTAATAATCGGTGTAGAAAGTTTAAACTGGTCCCCGCCCACAACTCTGGCCGTTCTGTGCGTTCATTGGGTCTACAATGACAGGCTGCTTTGCTTCTACGTTCTGGTTGGCTGCTTACTTTGTCAATCAAATGGCGTTGCGTTCCATCGTTTTATATACCGATAGGTGGCGCTGTGTGCAGGTGTTGCCACCGTCCGTGTAGCTCCGGTTACTATGTGTTGTCCTGTCCCCACAGAATCACGTGACTGGCGGGGCCCACCGGGTCACCTGTCCTGTAGTCCTCCATTATAACCTTCTGAAACTTCCTACAAATCTAGGGGACGCCATCGATGTTAACCCTGAGCATGCTGGATACGGTGGTGGAGAGGGTCACTCCTGTGTAATCACTTCCTTCAGGATTAGATCAAGTGAGACTGCCAGGGCAGTAGGGCAGAGAACCAGCGACGTAGCTTGAAAGTTCTGTAAAAATAAGCCACAAAACCCCCCTCCTCTCAGCCTCTTTTTTTTTTTATTTCTTAATATCCCCCGGGGGTTTGTTCCTATTCTTGCCCCTGATCGCTCCATCACGATCCTTCTCCATAATGAGACTTCCCCTGGTTTTCCTCTATACTCCAGGCCTGGTACCAGCCACTTGTCACCGGCGCTTTGCGAGGATTTCCCATCTCTGGTTTCTATTGTAGGACCGGAAGGTGAAGCCATTGAATTGGGTGAGGAACCCATTTCGGCCCACAACTGCCTTAGGCTTCATTCACATCTGCGTCAGGGCGCCGTTCTGGCTTTCCGTCTGAGCGGAGCCCTGACAAATAAATGGAAACCGTAAGTTTCCATCTGCATCACCATTGATTTCAGTGGTGACGGATCCGGTGGCGATATTTTCCGTTTGTCTCCGTTGTGTACGGGTTCTGTCGTTTTGACTAAATCAATACTGTAGTCGACTGCGCTATTCATGCCGTCAAAACGACGGAACCCTCGGACAACTCAGACAAATGGAAAGCATTTGCACCGGATCCGTAACCTATGGTTTCTATTCGTCAGTCAGGGCTTTGCTCAGAAGGGAGCCCTGGCGCAGATGTGATCGAAGCCTAAGGGTCACTGAAAAGGGACCTAAATGACCCCCAATCATGATGAATACATGCAGTGAGCTGTGACCCGCACTTTCTAAAATCCACTATCTGAGACCTTGAGCTGCTCATGAGGCCTGGGCCCAATGAAAGGGAAGCTCTCTGAACGCGTGGTCCTGATCAGTGATCTCCCACCAGTGGCCCCCGCTCGTCTTCACTACGGGGCCACTTCTGCTCCTTATAGAGGATCAAATGTAATGGTCTATGGCGTCTGATCTGCGGGAGTGTTCAGTGTATTGTTAGATTGTAGCCGGGACATTTAATTTCTTCCAGATAATTTGCGCACGTTTGGATTCTCAGTTTTGTTACTGCCGGTAACGTCCGTTTAGGATTTGCTGTGGTCTTGGATTCCTGGTTCTGTATTTCATTGACGTGGTCTCTGGTCGGGTCACATGATGTCTCTTCTGTATTTCAGGGGTGGTTCATAGCGCGAGTATCACATCGATTAACCAGGACCGGTCGTCTGTGCACGTGGAATGGAAAGAAGCCGACACGGGTAAAGCGAAGGAGGTGCGTGTTCTGCTCGCAGGCGGTCGTAGTGATCCCGTGTCCTGCTGGTCATCATGGAGAGCGCTGAAATAGTGGTCACTCAGCACGGCCAGCCGTCTCCGTCACACATCGTGGCCCTGGGGAGCCTGTTCCGCTGAGAGGGCAGGGTAACTTCTAGTTGGAGAAACAAAAATATTTCCAAAGTTCTGTTTTTTAGACTTCTTCTAATTTTGTCTTCATGGCCAATTGGGCGGGTATTTCTTTTTACCACGTGGGCATTGTATAGAAAACTGTATGACCAATCAGCGTCCTACACGTCTCTTCAGTCCAGCCCATCGTGATCACCGCTACAATCGCGAGTGATGTAACTGCCGCAGGTCCTTCACCAGAGCAGCGGAAGACGGACCATACATCGCCTCCAGCCGTGCCCGGACGATTATCCTCCTCACCAGCAGCAAGTATAGAAAACCCCCTAGTGACGTCACGGCGTGATCTCGCGATTCCAGCTGAGATCACGCTGGGCTGGACTGAAGAGACGTGTAGGATGCTGATTGGTCATACAGTTTTCTATAACACGCCCACATGGAAAAAAGAAAATAACCGGCCAGTTGGCCATTAAGACAAAATTAGCAGAAGCTTAAAAAAGAAAACAGGAGTTCTCAGCATCAAAGCGCCTATTAGATCCGGCAGGAGGTGGGACGTGATGAACTGGCAACAGTCTCTACCCAGTGGCAGCAATAGGACCCCCTCACCGTGACTGTCCAGACCCCGCTATGTTAGGACAGGATAGTAGGAGGACGAGATGCGTTATTCTCATTACTTCTGTGTAAAATGTCTGTTCAGATCTGATGTGGAATGTTATCAAAGATCTTAGTCTGACCCGTCTTGGGCGGCATTCACACAAGCGTGACAGATCTACGCACGTAGAAAAAAGTGTAAATCTGTCCGTGTGCGTTGCGTTTTGCATCCGTGTGCTATGTGAGTGGTGTGTTTTTCACACTCAGGCTTTTTTTTTTATAAAATAAAATGACGTACTTGATGCGTAAAACACGGACTGCACATGGATGAGCCTCCTTGTGCGTTCTGTGGTTTTCACACACCCGTTGACATCAATGGGCGCATGAAAAGTTACCAATATAGGACATGCAGCGAGTTTCACGCAACGGACGCGCTGCGTGAAAAACTCACGTGTTTATAGCCCCATTGAAATCAATGGGTCCATGTGCTGTGCGTTGATTCATGTGAATGGGTCCTTACACTTTTGGGCGTCTTGATTGGTATTTAAAGGCCATGTAAACCTTTGAACACTTTTTTTTTTTTTATTTACTTTTTTTTAAAATTAAAATCGTGTTGAATGCGACTTTTGATAAAAAAAAAAAAGTAATTTTTTTTTTTTTTTTTTTTTAAATGTATCCCAAATATTTAGAATCTGTATATTTGGGCTAAACCCTTGAATCAGTGAGGTCGGCGGTAGTGACTGCTTCGGGACCTGCGTGGATCCACCTGTTCTCTATCACATCTAAGTTATGAACTGTCAGAAACATGGAGGTCCCGCTGTTACCGAAGCCGTCAGTTGTGCTGACCGACGGATACAGGTTTTTAGCGCAAAATGCAGCTTCTAAATATTCTGGATACGTAGAAGCCGTATCTCGTGTTCAAAGGATTCCATCGCCTTTAAATCCACGCAGCTAATGTTATCCAATCTCAGTTCTGCTGCGAAATTCACCCCATACGGTGCGTAGGGTAAAATCCTCGTCCAAATCCTCATGTGACAAATTCGCATTTCGTTGTGGATTTGCTTTGAACTCTGTGACGAAAAAGTCTGCATTGTGTGTATTTGGTGTTGTCCAGTTTTAGAAAAATGTCTGCTTCTTTCCAAACCCAGCGCCTCACCTGTCCACAGGTTGTGTGGTATTGAAGCACGGCCATTCACTCTTATGGAACGGAGCTACGATACCAGAAATAACCCATAGACAGGGCTGGTGCTCTTTCTGGAGGAGCAGCCATGTTTTTCTACTCCTGGACAACTCCTTTCACTTCCTCGCAGGCCCACTAGGGGTGCTGTTCTATTGATACTTACAGGGGCAGCTGGGATTATTCCGGTAATGTCCGTCTGTTATGATCTTCAGCTGTCGGTGATGTCGCTTTAAGTAAACCACCTGTGCCGGAAGCCATTCAGTGGCAGTTTCCATGCCCTGTGTAATTGTAGGGGCATCTGAGCGATGCTTCCTGAAATAACTGGGGGTAACCGGACACCTGCCCCCCCCCCCTTGGCCTGCTGCAATGATGTTATTAGAGATTTACTAAGATTAGCTGCCTCGATCTGTGAGTCCTGAGGCTGCTGAGCTGTGCGGACACTGGTGGGAGCAGGGCTGTGATCTGGGGTGAATAACCTGGTCCTGTGACCCCCACATTTCTCTGGTTTGGGGGATCCACTCGCTGCTCATTCTCTTTCCTGTGGATGATGGAAATATTTGAATCCCATCTTTGCAGGTTTCGTTCATCGATGTGGCAACCATGAACCCCGAGTTACTGGAAGCTTCTTACGACCCTCCCAGTGTGAAGGAGAACATGCCCCCGCAGGGAATCATGGCCTCCCAGGTAACCGTGCTGCTGATGTCCCTATTGCAGCGTTCTCACCCGGTTCTGTCCGGCAGGAAACGTCCGTAATGTTTATACTGACACTTCACTATATATAGAGGAAAAGCAGATACGGCAATCCCCTAATCTCGTGTTATTTATGCAGCCGCTCCTGTAAACTGTGGGTGATCTCCGGGGCATCACAGGGGTCTGGGAACATGATTGGAGTAGTAGTATACGGTCTATAGGCTGCTGCATGTCACTAGTATCGTTACTGCTATTTAAGCAATTTCCCTAATATATTGCGTGCCGGTTCAGTAAATGGGTCCCCGGAGACTTGGTCGTTATCCACATCTTAGGACCGTCCAGTGTGGTGCAGTTTCCAGCAGAAAGAACATATTAATACTGGTGCGCTCGTATCTCAGGCCGTGCATCAGATTCATCAACAAGATGCAGAATAAATGAGCTGAAATCGCTGCGACACGGAAGCCCCGCCTACTTTCATTTTCCAGGCGCATAATAAATATGCTGGAAAACGGGTGTAAGAGCCCTGATAAACCTGCTCTATTGCCCTGCGGTGTTACCTGAGGAACAGACCCAAGTTGGCTGTTCTTTTTTTGCTCCCCGATCCTGGTGTCGCCCTCCATTTAGTATCGTCTCATTTTTCTTTTCCCTTCCAATAGAATCAGAAAAGAAAAACGCTCTCCAGGATTCCTGCGCCCAAGGAAGGTAAGCGCTGTGCCCGCTGCTGCCATTATTAGCCGGGCTTCTATTCTCTAGATGTCGGCTGCTGCTCTGGTAGGAGGGTCCCGTTTAGCGCTCTGCGGTCTGGACTCCCGGTTTAGCTCACAGGGTCGACTACACTGATAAATTGTGAGAAACTTCCAGCTGTGAGAAGTGTTTGCTCATGTCGGATTTTCAGTCTCGTGTTTTTTTTTGTTTTGTTTTTTTCACGTTCACCAACAGCAAGCAGAGATCTTGGGGGTGGGGGGGAAATGATGAGGACTTGAGACACTGTCTGTAAGGAAGTTGCAGAGCTTGTCTGCCTGTCCACCCAGCCCCCTATACCACATGGAGTTAGATCTGGTTGCTGGGAATCCCTGCTCCGTGCCCAGATCCCCATAATACGGCGCACGTCAGACTCGCCACACCTGTCACAAGGATGCGTATAAAACCTGCCAGCGATGCAGGGGCTGTGAATCTATTCATAAACAAAGCAGAGGACAATAAAGACTGTCAGATTAATCTGTTGGCCAGCATTGAGCTGAGTTGCAATACCAGGCACAACCATGGACAGGAGTGGCGCTGTTTCTGGAACAATATCTGGCAGAACCACTTTAAAGCCGGACACGACAGATCAGACACCGACCGGGGGACATTTAAAGAGCTCTTTTTTAATCTCTTCCTTCTCTATGGAGGTTTGATCACTAGAAAGTTACAGGCCCAAAGCCTGAGGCTGCACTACTGAGTGACGACATATTCCTGTCAGGTGCAGCGTTATCAAGAATATCGTGTGGATCCAAATACAACAATGTCTACATCCTGCCTGGACTAATGGCCGTTATGTGGAAGGTTCATGAGGGCTCTGCTTTGGATCCACACATCGTCTCCATGACCACGCTGCACCTGACCGGAACTAGAGATATGTCATCCCTCTCAGTAGTGCAGCCTCAGTCTTTGGGCCTGTAACTTCTAGTGATTAGGATCTCCGCAGAGAGAAAAAATTAAATACATTTTAATAATTTCCGCTGCCGGGCGTCCTATAATTTCCGCTGCCGGGCGTTCTATAGGCCTCATGCACACGACCGTGATTTTTGAGTCGGCCGGCTCCGGCGTCACCCGCGAGTCGCCCGCACATGGCCACATCCATTATTTTCTATGAGCCTGAACACGGTCGTAATAGGACTTGCCCGTTCTTTTGCGTGGTCCCATAGAAATGAATGGGACCGCAATTCTCCCGTGGATTTTCGGGGGAATTGCGGCCGCACAAGCACGTTCGTGTGCCGGGCCTCCCTATAGTCTCCCCGGGGGGCGTCACATATATGAAGTCTGGTTCGGTTCTCCTGATGGCAGCGTCTCCTCCAAGGCGATTATTGAAGAGTCTGGTCCTGAGTGCGACGTCTCACATGTGGGAGCAGCGGCTGCTGGGATGACATAAGTTTGTGACCCCCCCCCCCCCCTCCCTCATGTGGAGAGCAGCGGCCGCTCCGTCCAGTTGTTGGGGGTTGTAGTGTTTCGGCTTCATTCTGCCTCTCGTCTCGGGTGTCCCATCTCCCAGCGTGGCGTGGGGCCGGTCAGGACCAGTTATAAATAGGATTTAGTGTTCCCAAATAGGAGCCGGGCGTGCGGGCCCCGGGGCCCACTGTGTGGCAGGCTATTTCCAGGATCCTCCTGCTTTATGGCTGACAAGTAATATCCGGAAGTGTCGGACTCTGGGTGCGTCCCCCGGAAACCTGAGCTGGAATCATCGCACCAAACGTGCACCTGCCCACCCATATAGAAGGTCGATGCCCCCTAGAACATAGGAACCTGTTTCTGGGAAAGCTGGATGACTGTCATTACAGCTCCCGCGTGGTTTGTCACCCAGCTCTTCCAGCCTAGTCATGAGCCTCTGAGCGCTGATCCAACACTGCTGCATAACTGGGCAGATTAGTTGTTGGGGTCTCTGGGAAAGCTGGGTGGAAGTTTGGCTCCTAGAGTTTCTCATCCAGCTTTTCTATAATACTGGGCACCGAAGTGGTCAGATCGCAGCAGTGCCGGGTCATGGCATAGATAAGTGGGTGACTGCGCTTGGTTGCCGTTTATGGGTCTGGGGTAAGTGACCCAGCTTTCAGTTCCTGGGATAGTACCAATAAAAGACTGAATGGGGTTTTTAACCAGACAGCTGACGCATAAAATATTCCTGGGTTATTAAACTGCGCCGATGTGTGCAGCACGCAGACCGTCAGCCCATCCCCCACCATCCCTCCTGTATCCGCAGCAGCTGCCAGGCCCCTGTGATCACGTTACCCTGACAGAAGACGCGCAGGTTAGGGCTGAATATTTAACGCCTGACACTGATCAGACTTCTCTTTATCCCTGAAGTGTCTGTACAGAATTCTGTTGTGGCAGAGAGTGGAGCACAGACAGGTAATGGGGTCACTGCCGCCGCTTATCCCTAAACTATCACCGCTTATCCAGAACTTTCCTCTACAGATTTTCTAACTGCCATCCCGGTCATGTGGATCAGAACCGCGCTGGTCATGTGCTGCCTGCTGTGTCTCTGGAGACCAGCAACAACTGAGGCGCCCTGTGCCTCGTGCCTCCTCCACGATTTCTTGAACTATTTGTCGCCTGTAAAATGGCATCAATAAGGGAACGTTCATGTAATCTGCGTCCAAACTGGTGCCGGTTATTACGCTACGTTGGTGGTGACTTCTTTACATCTGTGGAGCTGTAGGGGGAGGTTCTGGATGGTTCACCCGTCACAAATCACAATGGACTCTGGGAAAAATGCTCGTAACTCTGGCAACTTTTCCCAACTTTTTATTCACCTTTCACCTGTAATTTACACAGAATCTACTTGTGGGTCTTGTACTGATCCGGACTTGGGGTTCATGCACGCGCCAATCCAGTGTGCAGAGCCCATGCGGCGGCGTACTAGTACCGCTGTGTGCGTGAGCCCTCAGTATTCTACTCCAATCACATCCAAAACTGCATTCACGACTGCCCTTTTCCGGTTTGTCATTTGGTTATAATTTATTTTATATATTTTTTTTCTTCCAAATTTCCCCTTTTAGGCGGGATTCACACGACAGGGTTTCCCGGCTGCATTAGGAATAATAGACCCCCTAATGGGGCTATTCACACGACCGATTTTTTTTTGACGGCCGGGAAAACCGGCCGTCAAAAAATAGGACATGCTCTATTTTCGGCCGGGTAATACCCGGCCATCACCGGAATGTGTCCCGAGTGATGGCCGGGTCTACCGTCGCTCGCGCACTCTCTCTCCTCCTCCTCACAGCGCAGAGTGCATGTGAGGAGGAGGAGGAGGGTCTTTTATTGCTCGCTGTAGGAGTCGGAATCCCCAATCCCCGGCCGGGGATTGGGGATTCCGCTACAGGAGAAGTGAGTGACTACACTGTCCAGATATGGACACAGCGAAGTCACGCACTTCTGCAGCGGAATCCCCGACTCTATGGCCGGGGATGCCGCTACAGGAGAAGTGCGTGACTACACTGTCCATATATGGACACAGCAAAGTCACGTACTTCTGCAGCGGAATCCCCGACTATGGCCGGGGATTCCGCTACAGGAGAAGTGAGTGACTACACTGTCCATATATGGACACAGTGATGTCACTCACTTCTGAAGCGGAATTCCCGACCTGTGGCAGGGAATTCCTCTTCAGGAAAAGTCAGTGACTACACTGTCCATATATGGACATTGAAGTCAGTGACTTCTCCTGGAAGGGGGGGGGGGATGGGTGCAACCTACAGGGGGCTGGTGGGTGGCATCGCCTACAGGGGGCTGGTGGGTGGCATCGCCTACAGGGGGCTGGTGGGTGGCATCGCCTACAGGGGGCTGGTGGGTGGCATCGCCTACAGGGGGCTGGTGGGTGGCATCGCCTACAGGGGGCTGGTGGGTGGCATCGCGTACAGGGGGCTGGTGGGTGGCATCGCCTACAGGGGGCTGGTGGGTGGCATCGCCTACAGGGGGCTGGTGGGTGGCATCGCCTACAGGGGGCTGGTGGGTGGCATCGCCTACAGGGGGCTGGTGGGTGGCATCGCCTACAGGGGGCTGGTGGGTGGCATTACCTACCAAGGGCTGTGTGTGGCAACAAATTTAAATGAAATACATCCGATTTTAAAACGGACAGGGAAAAAAACGGATGCAAATCGGCCGGTAAAAACGGCAACTCGGCCTGGAACGGAATCGGAACGGATGCAAATCGGATGCAAACCGGCCGGGAAAAACGGCCGATTTTCCCGGCCGACACTCGGACCCTGTCGTGTGAATGAGGCCTTATTCTCCAGTGCTTAGAGTTCAGCTTTTAAAGGTCTCTTTAGGACACAGCTGATGCATTGTGACTGCAGCTCCGGATGTGACTGGAGTATAAAACTCGCTGTCACCCAGGATTAGTTCAATGACTTCACCTCCCTCCTGCTATTATCAAAAAAAATCACTTCACGCATTATTAGCGTCTGCGGCGCAGGTTGGAGCTTTGTTAACCCTTTTCTAGTGCATGAGGCTCCGGACACGGTCAGCGCTTCTCTTCTCCGCCGTGATCTGCTCAGTTTGCTGCTGGTGTCGGGGCTGTTTCGCGTTTCTGAAGGCCACGCACATCAAATGCTAATCGTCCACCATGTTTCAGCTCTGCGAGGACGATCCACCAGGATGACCGCCATTCCTGAGACTCTACCGGCCGACAACGAGATGGAGGTGGAGATGTCCCAGATCGCCGTGCAGCCGATCCCCAATCCTGGTGAGCGCAGATGAGAAGTTGTCAGGACATCGGTGCCGTATAAAAGTCACATCTGGTTGTGGGAAAGTCGGGTGACGGCCCCGTCTGAACAGTGACTATAATCAGTGACCCGTGCCCAGGTCTGTAACACGATCAGGCAGATTATTCAGGAGTCAGAGAGTTGGGTAAAGACGAGATGACACCCCCCCCCCTCCAGCTTTCTCAAAAACTGATAAAACAACAGCCAGGTTTATCTTTTCCATTTATCTGGCAACTAGTAAAGCCCCCGACCGCACGTGGGGACCGCTTGGCTCTGGGTTTGTCGCCGCTCTCCTGGAAATGAAGGATTTTTTTTATTTGATAAATTCTGAATCCTCGGTTCCTCTCCGCAGGTGTAAGAACGAGATCTACTAAACTGAGCAGCATCGGCGAGCACCGGCTTCTACCGCGAGTGACTGAGAGCGCTGACGACTCCACCTCTAATACGAAGAACGGTCAAGGTGACGGCCCAGACTTCAATAGGGGGAGGGGTGAGAATCTGCAGAGAAGTTGGGCTGCGTCTTATTTTTATTTTTTCTTTGCAGCCCGAAGAAAATCAAATATAGTGAAGGAAATGGAAAAAATGAAAAGTAAACGGGAGGAAAAGCGTGCCCAAAATACACAACTGAGGACCAAGCGAGTGCAGGTATGAGGGCCGGATAACGGGGCAGGGGCGCTGCTCATCCTGTGTATTCGCTGCAACTGTCAATTAGAACTGACATGTAGAAGCGTCCCACACACCAGACTCTACCGGCGCCGCTTATCTCCGGGTGAAACAAGGAATGGAACAGGAAAAATCCAACTGTGGTGATCGCATGGTTGAGATGTTCGGGGGAGGAGGTTTATGGCCTGTAGGTTCTCACCGCCGCCTGGTCTAAGCGGCAGCGCTGCGGTAACATGACGTATACACAGGCTATATCTGCGGTGTTTATTTTGACTTTCTCGTGTGCAGGATTATGACACCAGCGTACCAAACTGGGAATTCGGGAAAATGATCAAAGAATTCAGAGCAACTCTAGATTGTCAGAGACTCAGCATGACCGACCTGGTAAGAGGATACTGCACAGCAAAAGCAAATCAGACTATCTAGTGTCCTCTGTTATCAGCCATTTCAGGTTGAGGAGGTGGATTCTAGGGTCATTTAAAGAGGCTGTCACCACATTTGTGCCCTGTCTCCTACATGATGTAATCGGCGCTGTAATGTAGGCGACAGTAATGCTTTATATTTAGTAAAACTATCTTTTTTCACCACTTTATTAGCGATTTTAGATTTATGCTAATGAGTTGCTTAATCCCCAAGTGGGCGTGTTTATACTTTAGACCAAGTGGGCGTTGTACAGAGGAGTGTATGACGCTGACCAATCAGCGTCCTGCACTCCTCTCCATTCATTACCTCAGCACATAGTGATCCTGCTAGATCCTTATGTGCTGTCTTATACTAAGACATTAATGATACTGAAGTGTTTATACAGTGAATAGACCTTCCATGGGATGTCTATTCACAAAGCAACTCATTAGCATAAATCGAAAATCGCTAATAAAGTGGTGAAAACCGTTTGTTTTTTTTAAATAAAAAGCATTACTGTCACCTACATTATAGCGCCGATCACATTATGTAGGAGACAGGGCACTTATAATGTGGTGACAGCCTCTTTAATGTGAAGAGTGACCGTGCAGGAACTTCCCCTCCCCCAGTATCACTCCAAAGACATTTACATCATATGTGTGACTGATATCAGCCGCTCCTCTTATATCACTCCAGCACTATTATATCCTCCAGAGACATTACATCATATGTGTGACTGATATCAGCCGCTCCTCTTATATCACTCCAGCACTATTATATCCTCCAGAGACATTACATCATATGTGACTGATATCAGCCGCTCCTCTTATATCACTCCAGCACTATTATATCCTCCAGAGACATTACATCATATGTGTGACTGATATCAGCCGCTCCTCTTATAACACTCCAGTACTATTATATCCTCCAGAGACATTACATCATATGTGTGACTGATATCAGCCGCTCCTCTTATATCACTCCAGCACTATTATATCCTCCAGAGACATTACATCATATGTGTGACTGATATCAGCCGCTCCTCTTATAACACTCCAGTACTATTATATCCTCCAGAGACATTACATCATATGTGACTGATATCAGCCGCTCCTCTTATAACACTCCAGTACTATTATATCATCCAGAGACATTACATCATATGTGTGACTGATATCAGCCGCTCCTCTTATAACACTCCAGTACTATTATATCCTCCAGAGACATTACATCATATGTGTGACTGATATCAGCCGCTCCTCTTATATCACTCCAGCACTATTATATCCTCCAGAGACATTACATCATATGTGTGACTGATATCAGCCGCTCCTCTTATATCACTCCAGTACTATTATATCCTCCAGAGACATTACATCATATGTGACTGATATCAGCCGCTCCTCTTATATCACTCCAGTACTATTATATCCTCCAGAGACATTACATTATGTGACTGATATCAGCCGCTCCTCTTATAACACTCCAGCACTATTATATCCTCCAGACATTACATCATATGTGACTGATATCAGCCGCTCCTCTTATATCACTCCAGCACTATTATATCCTCCAGACATTACATCATATGTGTCTGATATCAGCCGCTCCTCTTATATCACTCCAGCACTATTATATCCTCCAGACATTACATCATATGTGACTGATATCAGCCGCTCCTCTTATATCACTCCAGTACTATTATATGCTCCGGACTGTGAGGGTCAGTGGCATTTCAAAGCCTATGTTCGCCATCTTAATCGCTGTTTTAGGATAGATGGATGGATATTTATCTACAGAAGACCTTGGGTAAATCCTTTTTTTATTCCACTGATGTGGTGTTAGAGCCTAAATCCCCCCCCCGGACTCCCTGCTGATTCAGTGTCGGCAATGAGGAATTTGCTCTGGTGATTTAAATTAAGCGGGATGTCTGTCCACAAACTTGCTAACTTTTTCTAATAACCAGCAGAATAGTGAGTGCAGCTCTGGAGTATAATACAGGATGTAACTCAGGATCAGTACAGGATAAGTAATGTAATGTATGTACACAGGGACTCCACCAGCAGAATAGTGAGTGCAGCTCTGGAGTATAATACAGGATGTAACTCAGGATCAGTGCAGGATAAGTAATGTAATGTATGTACACAGTGACTCCACCAGCAGAATAGTGAGTGCAGCTCTGGAGTATAATACAGGATGTAACTCAGGATCAGTACAGGATAAGTAATGTAATGTATGTACACAGTGACTCCACCAGCAGAATAGTGAGTGCAGCTCTGGAGTATAATACAGGATGTAACTCAGGATCAGTACAGGATAAGTAATGTAATGTATGTACACAGTGACTCCACCAGCAGAATAGTGAGTGCAGCTCTGGAGTATAATACAGGATGTAACTCAGGATCAGTACAGGATAAGTAATGTAATGTATGTACACAGTGACTCCACCAGCAGAATAGTGAGTGCAGCTCTGGAGTATAATACAGGATGTAACTCAGGATCAGTGCAGGATAAGTAATGTAATGTATGTACACAGTGACTCCACCAGCAGAATAGTGAGTTCAGCTCTGAAGTATAATACAGGATGTAACTCAGGATCAGTACAGGATAAGTAATGTATGTACACAGTGACTCCACCAGCAGAATAGTGAGTGCAGCTCTGGAGTATAATACAGGAATCAACTCAGGATCAGTGCTGGTAATACAATGTGGTTACTGATCGTGGCTCTACTTTTCAGGGTGAAGAACATCGTATCTGTGTTTGCATCCGAAAGCGTCCTCTAAACAAACAAGGTACGTGAGGTTCGGCTTCTATGTGTACACGTTATATCTTTTTGGCTCCAGAATAAACAGTTCTCTTGTTCCCTCTCAGAACTGGGTAAGAAGGAGATTGACATTATTTCCATTCCGAGTAAAAGTGTCGTCCTCGTTCACGAGCCCAAACTGAAGGTGGATCTGACCAAGTACCTGGAGAACCAGGCGTTCCGCTTCGATTACTCCTTTGATGAGAGCGCGTCTAATGACATAGTTTACAGGTAAGACGGTGCGGTGAGGATGTGCGGCGCCTTACGTGAATGACATGAGAAGTCACGTGTAGCTCTGTGTGACCTCCAGGTTTTCAGCCAGACCTCTGGTCCAGTCCGTGTTTGAAGGCGCAAAAGCCACGTGTTTCGCTTATGGCCAAACTGGGAGCGGTAAAACGCATGTAAGTAGCCACAGCAGCGACTCCACCCAAAGAAAATCCTGCCCCGTTTCTACCCCGCACCACACGCCGGTACCTCTATCCAGGCAGCGTGTAGATATTGATGTAGATGGTATTTGACGGGGGAGGGGGGGGGGGGTTTCTATAAACAAAATAAGCAAGAATTGTGGCGGAAACTGACAACCTTGTGGCATGTACCAAATGTATTATGTATTTGAGACTTTGCGCCTTCATAAATGGGTAGTAAATATATACATACTGACTGGCGCATCTTCTGCCGCTCTAACTTGAAGACTGTTAATCAGAGGGGGACATGTAGTCATCGGGGTCTCAGTAGTGCAGCCTCAGGCTCCAGTCCTGGAACGTCAGGTGATCCGATCTCAGCAGAGAAGGAAGATTTAACGTTCATTAGAAGTTTTATTTGAACCGTTGAAGACTTGACTCTCCACCTCTTTCTGTAGACGATGGGAGGCGACTTCTTGGGGAAAAGTCAGAATGTCACTAAAGGCATCTACGCGTTTGCATGTAAGTGATAGATTTAATAATAGTCTTGTCCGACTCCCGACAAGACACCGGAAGGCGCTTTGACTTTTGCAAATTCTGTGATCGTTGTCGGTAGGCCAAACTCTGGCTACAGTGGTGGCTGGTGCATGCTGGGTATTGTAGTTCTCTGTATATTTCCACAGCACGAGACGTCTTCCTCCTCCTCTCCCAGCCGCGATATAAGGATCTAGATCTGCAGGTCTTCGCGACGTTCTTTGAGATCTACAATGGAAAGGTGGGAGCTGCTGGATCTCATAAATCCCTGTTTGCTGTTCAGTCTGTTAGTTTTGATCCTTCCCTCAGGAGATGACGGGACATTGCATTATTTTATTAGGTGTTTGATCTTCTGAATAAGAAAGCGAAGCTCCGGGTCCTGGAAGATGCTAAGCAGCAGGTGCAGGTGGTGGGTCTGGTGGAGAACGAGGTCACCTGTGAAGAAGACGTCTTTAAAATGATAGAAATTGGCAGCGCCTGCAGGTAAGAGCCATGTGGGGGTCCGAATCCTGCCGCAACTACAACTCCGTCTTGTAAGTGACTACCTCGTATAAGAAGGATTTATAGCCGCAACGTTGGGTAGAGACGCTGAGACACGGCTCCAGTTTGCGGATTATAGGCGTCATTTATGGCAGCCTGTACTCTGTCCTCTTTCAGAACCTGGCACAGAGGCATCCCCTTCGCATAGTACAGGCTGCTGTAAGTGCTGTATGTATTGTGATGGTCCTGGCAGCTTTATTAGACCTTCCCTGATATTGGAGAATAGTTTAATATACAATTCCCGACACCTCAGAGGCTGATTTAACGATTCCTTGTGACGGATCCTCTCGGGTGTTCTGCTTCTTCACAGAACCTCGGGTCAGACCTTTGCGAACAGCAGCTCTTCCCGTTCCCACGCCTGCTTACAGATCATCCTGCGGAGGAAGGGAAAGCTCCATGGCAAGTTCTCCTTGGTGGATCTGGCTGGAAATGAGCGAGGAGCCGATACCGCCAGCGCCGACCGCATCACCCGCATGGAGGGAGCCGAGATCAACCGCAGCCTCCTGGCCTTAAAGGTAACACGGCAAAGGTAGAATGAGAAATGTTGGCAACTCTCTAATATACTTTGTTTCTCCTGTAAGAAGCCGCAATATAAAGGGCCAGGGTCTCGTGTTGGTGACTCTTTAATCCTTGTATAGTGAAACTTCAAGTCGTGTGTTTTGTTTTTTTTAAACGGTATTTTATTAACTTTCCGTATACTCAATGGAGAAAATAGAACTACAACTAAAGTGTGGCACAGTCATGAAGGGGAACTCCGTGCCTCATCGTATCCGAGTCGGGGGGAGGGGAGAGGAAGGAAGACTAAAAAAACATCATCACAAGGGGAAAAATAAAAACTTTAAAGCGTCACAATCGCCCATAAAAAATTAAACCTGGGTGACGGCAGGAGGAGCCGAAAACACGTAAGGCTCTGTTCACACGCAGTGAGCAAAAACGTCTGAAAATACGGAGCTCGGGCGAAAACACCTCCTGATTTTCAGATATTTCTTTAACAACTCGCATTTTTTACGGCCATTTTTGGAGCTGTTTTTCAGAGGAATCAATGAAAAACGTCCCAAGAAGTCACGAAGTGTCCTGCACTCCTTTTTACGTGCCGTATTTTGACAGCGACGCGTAAAATTAAGGCTCGTGGGAACAGAACATCGTAATTCCCATTGAAAGCAACGGGCAGGTGTTTGTAGGCGTTTTTTCAGGCGTAATTCGAGGCGTATAACGGGAGTCCTGCAGCTTTGACCTCATACCGAGGAACTTTGTCTTCTAAGGTCGCAATACTACGTTCAAAACCCTGAATATCTTTACATTTCCTAATAGGTTTTTGAAAGGGGATCGACTTCAGCTCCCAACTTATAGCAATGGTTCACGGGGAGAGAATGCGCTCGTCTGTGCTGTCCGTTTTATTTTTTATTTTTTTTTCTCTAGAGCCATTTGAAATCCAGGCATAAAGTAACAACGACCAAGGGGATAAGCTGATGAAACCTCAACTTTAATATGCTTGAGGTTTCAATTTCTAACCCTCTTCCAGATCTCTGCTTGCAATCATTGACTAGAAACTTTATGATCCTGAGCTGAACTCATTCTGACATTGTCCTGCTCACACAGCTGATGGGCTTGTAACAATGTATCCGTGCTTAGATAATCTCTACTGGAATCCAGGCTCATTGCTCTTACCTACACTGATACATTGCAACAAGCCTATCCGCTGTGTGAGCAGAACAGACTTGGTCTCTGAGAAAGATGAATGTATGAGTAGTTTGATGGGTTTCGATTGACAGGAAAATCGGCCATTATCCTTCATATTGACTTTAGTTTTGCTCACATAAAATTGTGGACCCAACCAGTACAGAGCCAGAACCATGTTGGGTCACCGTAGATGAACGGACACCTATATGAAGGAATTGCATAAATATTTCCCCAGTTATTGAAAATCTCCCTATACAAGCGGAGCAGGGAAGCCATCCGGTTACCTGCCTCACGTGGGACCCGAGCGTTGACCTTGGAGCCGCTCGTCACATATGAGCATTGGCCGCTGATCTGGAAACGTTGCGCTCAGGTTTTTACCGTTTAGCTGTTGACTTGTTCTGTGACTCGTTTCTTGTGCTGCAGGAATGTATCCGAGCTCTGGGACAGAATAAAGCTCACACCCCGTTCAGAGAGAGCAAACTCACCCAGATCCTGCGAGATTCCTTTATTGGGGAGAATTCTAGGACCTGCATGGTAAGAACCGCCGCTCGTCACGATCAAGAGGTTTCTCACTGTATTTAGAGGAGGTTTCCGGTCGTTTGACCCTTTCATGACTGGTCTTTTGGGCCTGGATGGTCAGAGCACATGGGGCATTGTTTTATTTGATATATTCTCTTTACACTGAGGTTCAGGTTACCAGGAAAGACACGATTGGTGTTCCCTGCTGACCCCACATACAGATCACTGATAATGTGATCTAATGGTAACCGTCCATAACTTATGAGTGATCTGTGTGACGAGACGTCAGCATCCTGGCCCCCTCTCCATGCCCCCGCGGCACAGAGAATCCCTGCAGCGTTTCTAATAATGCCTCCCAACTATCTAAATGCAGGCGCAGCGGCTTCACTATTCGGGGGCACAGCGCTCAGTATGATCACTATGTTCAGGGCTTCTATTGACTGAACTGACCACTACTGTACCCTATACCCACAATACAGGGTTGGATTTTTTTTTTTGAGGTCACATGACCATGTGTTCCTGCACCGTACATGATATCGTACATGAATATTTTTATTTAATTTGTTTCCAGATTGCGATGCTCTCCCCTGGGTTTAACTCCTGCGAGTACACGCTGAACACACTACGATACGCAGACAGGTAGGAGCCTGGAGTGTAACTCGGCCTGTTGCCTTTTTATATTTCTGTATTAATCCAGGGGCGTACCAAGAAATCATAGGAATGATGGCAACTAATGCTGGACAAAGTGAGGGTCTCTGTTTGTTTAAAAATTGTGCAACTACTCTTTTCCAACTCCCCTGCAGCCACCACTAGGGGGAGCTCCCTACATACAGATATATACAGCTCACATAGTTACATGATTACAATCTGCTGCCTGCAGCCACCACTAGGGGAGCTCACTACACAGAAATATACACCGCTCCCATAGAGATACATGATCATAATCTGCTACCTGCAGCCACCACTAGGGGAGCTCACTACATACAGATATACACTGCTCCCATAGATACATGATCATAATCTGCTACCTGCAGCCACCACTAGGGGAGCTCACTACATACAGATATACACTGCTCCCATAGATACATGATCATAATCTGCTACCTGCAGCCACCACTAGGGGAGCTCACTACACAGAAATATACACCGCTCCCATAGAGATACATGATGATGATCTGCTACCTGACATACAGATATATACAGCTCCCATAGAGTTACGTGATAATAATCTGCTACCTGCAGCCACCACTAGGGGAGCTCACTACACACAAATATACACTGCTCCCATAGAGGTACATGATCATAATCTGCTACCTGCAGCCACCACTAGGGGAGCTCACTACACAGAAATATACACCGCTCCCATAGAGATACATGATGATGATGATCTGCTACCTGACATACAGATATATACAGCTCCCATAGAGTTACGTGATAATAATCTGCTACCTGCAGCCACCTTGCTGTTTTTATCGAACTCCATGGAAGCTGTATAAATCCTTATGCTCGGAGCTCCTCCTAGTGGTGGCTGCAGGTAAATATGTATTTTTGACTGAGGCAGTTTAGTGCTGGGCCCCATAGCGGTAGTGTTGTCTGCCTCCCTCTATGGTGGCTACACCAACGTACTGACACTAATAAGAGCTTCTTCATCCAGAGTGAAGGAGCTGAGTCCTCACAGTACAGAACCAGCCGATAATCAGCAGATGGAAATGGAGAACGAAGACGAGTCTCAGTCAAGTCTGGGAGAGTCGGAGTGCCAGGATAATGTGAGTGACGCCGGACACCGACCATTACAATGAAAATAAAATCCTTTGTAAATTCTCGGAAAGTTGGGTGGCAACAATTTGCCTTCCATTACATGGTGTCACCCCGCTTTTATTTTATGACAGATCTGCTCAGTGCGGATGGATCGCTGCACCATGAAAGCAGATGAGGTCCTCTGGGTTCTGTTGATCTCACTGTTTTGTTTTTTTTAGCTGTCACTGAAGGATGAAGAACTTTCCTCCCACATGAACAGTTTCCAGGCAGCGATGAGTCGTATTGGGGAGCTGGAAGAGAAGACGGTGGAGGAGCTGAGAGATGTTGTGCAGGTACGGCCGCTGCAGGCGATATGTTCTAGAAATCTCCATCCATGTGGGAGACGTCTGATAATATCCGATACGTGCGACTCCCCACAGGGAATTTTAAATGTCTGCTGCGTCTTTAAAGGGTAACTAAATGTTCGACAAACTTGTCAGACAGGTCCGAGCACGGACACCCCCACCAATCACTAAAACAAAGCGCCAGAACGCTCAGCTGTTTTGTCTCTGTTTGGCGCTGTATCGGAGTACGGGCTCAGACTTTCTATTGAGACCGTACTCCGGTACATTCATTTCCGGAAAAGGACTAAAACAGAGTACGGGCACAATAGAAAGTCTATGAGCCTGTACTCCGATACAGCGCCAAACAAAGAAACAAAGCGGCTGAGCGTTCTGGCGCTTTGTTTTAGTGATTGGTGGGGGTTTCAGTGCTCGGACCCCCACCAATCAAAACTTCTGGCATGTCATGATAGAAGTTTGTCAAACGCTTAGTTACACTTGAAGTCTTTGTACTCCTGACCTTTTTATCGGCTGCGGTCTGGTTCACGCCCGGCTCCTGCCCTCTATTATGGCGTCTCCTCCGGGCAGCGTGGCACAGCGTTGTCTGTTACTGAGCAGCGTCACCTCCTGTTAATATTTGGCGGCTTCTCATTGTAGAAAGGCCCGGAATGGTCCAACCTGTTGCAGATGACGGAGCAGCCGGATTACGACATGGAGAGTTTCGTGACACGAGCAGAGCATCTCCTCCAGGAAAGCTCCAAGGTTCTCATTGCTTTCAGTGGTAAGTGATCGGCCGGAGGGGGCTATGCTGGAGAACAGACTAAAGCCCCCGCTATGAATGTGACGTTATAGATGTCTTCACAGGGATAATTGTAATAACGTTCAGACGTCTCTATGGAGGAGGACACTCGGGAACGGGCGTCTAGCTATTTGGGCCTAAAATTAAGTTCTTTTGGAATGTAGATATTTTGTTAATCTGGCCCATAATCCAGCCTGCAGTGTAAAGAAAGGAGGTTCTCATTCACCAGGGTCATATCTAGAGCTATACATGCAAATAGTGTAGTGTAATGTAGTGTGTGTATTAGACTGTCTGTATACTTACTAATCCTGTATGAGAAACACAACTCTAGCAGATGTCATGAGAAGCACAACGAGAACCGTCATTCTTTACACTGCAGGCATAGAGCACAAGAAGCCGGGTTTATACTATAAAGTGATGAGTTTTCTTTTTATGACATCGTCACGTTTATTAAAGCTTTGCTCCTCCTGGACTTCAACAGGTGATGACCCTTCCCCCACGTATGTAATTGGTAACTAAAAAGAAAACCCTTCACCTGTAAATTCTATGTAAAGTGAAGTACTGTAACTTTCTAAAATATCTTATTTTCTTCTGTGTGACCTGCGGTCCTTCACACCCAAAGCAGCAGTCACAATCTTGCTGGGTGAGCAGTGCGCTGCGGGAGCTTGGGTAGTGATTACAGTTGGAGCTGAGCTGTTGGGATAGGGCTGGAGCTGTTGCCATTTCCAAGAATTTTAAAAGCTGCTCTGGATGTGAATAGAGAAGGCAACTTGGCCGTTGCTATTTTTCAGTCATTTAAAGTGACACATCAATGACACCTGTGACTCTCGAGACTTAGGCTGGGGTCACACGAGCATGTTCGGTACGTAAAGGACGGAACGTATTTCGGCCGCAAGTCCCGGACCGAACACAGTGCAGGGAGCCGGGCTCCTAGCATCATAGTTATGTACGACGCTAGTAGTCCCTGCCCCGCTGCAGGACAACTGTTCCGTACTGTAATCATGTTTTCAGTACGGGACAGCAGTTCCACGGAGAGGCAGGGACTCCTAGCGTCGTACATAACTATGATGCTAGGAGCCCGGCTCCCTGCACTGTGTTCGGTCCGGGACTTGCGGCTGAAATACGTTCCGTCCATTACGTACCGAACATGCTGGTGTGAACCCAGCCTTGGTGTATGTGCACACGGCTTATTTTCGGCCCCTTTTTCTGGCCGAAAAATTTAGAAGCAGAACGCCTCCAAACATCTGCCTGTTTATTTCAATGGGAAAAACGGCCGCGTAAAAAAACAGCCACGAAAAAGGTGCGTGTCATTTCTTGAGATGGTGTTTGGAGCCGATTTTCATTGACTCTATAGAACAGCCGTAACAAGTGCTATGAAAAACAATAGTTGCTAAAAACAAAAAACTGAATCAGGAGCCGTTTCCCTTGTATACAGCTCCGTGTGTCCAGATGTTTTTGAGTTTACGTGTGAACAGAGCCTGAAACTGAAATGCTTAAATCCTTGAGTATCGAGTGGTCTGCAGGGCCCTACCTGCTGTGCCTGTAATTTATACTTGGATATTCTTCACGCACGTTGAACTGCACCGAATGTTAACAATCCTGCGTTTTGTCGTCCTCAGAGAGCGTGTCGTCGCTGCGTGAGGCGATGCAGACGGAGGAACAGGCCAGCAAGCAGATCTGTAAAAAGATGAAACCTAATAAATGAATGTTCTTGGTGGTCGCCGTTCGGATCCCCCTGTAATATCCCCCTCATTATAAATGGCCTGTGCGTCTTATTTTAATGTTTTTGTCTGTTTCTAATAAAGGATGAATGTGTGTACGTGGATTGAGCTGTGCTGACTGCAGATCCCCCACAATGCACTGCCCTCATCGCCTGTTTGACATGATTACGTGTATTCAGCGCTCGCCAGATGTGGCGCTTTTATGGGGCTCTCCCTGTGTTCAAGTTCTGCAGTTCCTCATGTGACCAGTGGAGGGCGCAGGATGGGTCCCGGGTGTCTTTGGGGGTCACTGCCGCTCCTGCGCTTGGTCTGAAATGTACAGGTTTTTTTAAAGTTCTTGTTTAAATTGTTTCTATCCAGACAGATCACTGGCCGACACCAGTTTTATTTTAATATTGAGCAATAAACAGACTTCGTTATTACCAGTGTTGTGTCTTATGGCAGAATTGTAAGGAGATGGAAGTGTCCGGTGTGTAGTGGCAGCTGCGTTGTGTCCGGTGCCATTGTGATGTCCTCTCCGGCTGCTGCAAAACTACAACTCCCTGCATGTCCTGAGCATGCAGGGTGTAGTAGTCTTGCCGCAGTTTGGAGACCGCTGCTGTAGAGCGTGTTCTGTGACGGAGAGCTCACGCTCTATTTTCATGTCACGTCTGAATATTCCTTGTCAAACGCTGGAGAGGGTCCCGTCTGTGAAAGGGGAAAAAACAAACTGTAAAACACTGTCCCACAAGCTAAACTTTACTCAGGCACTATCACTCCCATCGTCCATGAGCTCACAATCCAGACTTCCCATCTCCCACACGGTCGTGCCCTCAGAACTCTGGCTCCCTGTAGACGTGGCCCTTGGTGGTTCACTGTGGGTTTCTTGCACCTCACACATCTCACGTTTAAAGTTTACACAGATCTGGAGTTGAGGCAACAAGTTTAAACAAAAAAATAAATTGAATTTGACAAATCCGTATAAGCCGCCCCCCCCCCCCCCCCCCCCCTCTGATGTATTCCACCGAGACATCGGCCTCCTCAGGGGGTAACAAGGCTGATGGTGCAAATGTCTCTAAGGCCTCATGCACACGACCGTATTTTTGTCCACCTGTAAATACGGCTCCTTGATCACACATATTCGACACGTATTGCACTAGTATTCCACCTGTACGGGAACGTTTTCTCCGCAAAATAGCACTACACTAATCGGCAGCCCTTTCCGCAGAAAAAGTAAAGAATTCATACTTACCCGGCCGTTGTCTTGGTGACACGTCCCTCTCGACATCCAGCCCGACATCCCTGGATAACGTTACACCCCATGTGACTGCTGCAGCCTGTGATTGGCTGCAGCGGTCACATGGGGTGTAACGTCATCCCAGGAGGCAGGACTGGAGGAAGAAGCAGGGAGTTCTGGGTAAGTATGAATTATTTTTTTTACAGCTTTATTTATATTGGGATCGGTAGTCACTGTCCCGGGTGCAGAAACAGTTACTGCCGATCGCTTAACTCTTTCAGCACCCTGGACAGTGACTATTTATTGACATCGCCTAGCAACGCTCCCATAATTACGTGTACACGCGCACAGCCAGCCGTAATTACGGGAGCCCCATAGATGGCCTGGGCACCTTCCCGTAAGCATACGGGGAGGTACCCGTGGCCAATAGAAGTCCATGGGCCCATAAAATGTGCTGTTGTTATGGGCGTTTTTACGTTCCTGTGCATGGGGCCTAACATGTCAGGAGGGGGATTATAGGGGCTTGTTGAGGTTTAATTGTCAGCGACTCTGTGCCAGATATTGTGTTATAGCGTGGACGGCAGGGTCGTAGATTTTATTACAATCGTTGACTGGTCCAGCTAGGTAAATATTATATAATCTCTGAATATTCGGTTGTTGGTTTTAGACATTTCTGAATTTTTCTTAAGCCTCAGGGTATGTGCACACACACTAATTACGTCCGTAATTGACGGACGTATTTCGGCCGCAAGTCCCGGACCGAACACAGTGCAGGGAGCCGGGCTCCTAGCATCATAGTTATGTACGACGCTCTGAGTCCCTGCCTCTCCGTGGAACTGCTGTCCTGTACTGAAAACATGATTATAGTACGGGACAGTTGTCCTGCAGAGGCAGGGACTCCTAGCATCGTACATCACTATGATGCTAGGATCCCGGCTCCCTGCACTGTGTTCGGTCCGGTACTTGCGGCCGAAATACGTCCGTCAATTACGGACGTAATTAGTGTGTGTGCACATACCCTCAAACACACATCCATGGCCTTTTATAAAGCCGCAAAACACGGAGTGCACGTGGATGGCGTCCATGTGTGGTCCGTAGTCTGAGTGGGGGTGGACGCCTCGTGGGAGCGTCGCATGTTCTAGGTTTGGGGAGATAAAGGTGTTTGATGTCTTTGGGCGCATCGAGTAGTAAGAAGTTTCAGCAAACGATGGGTATGATCCAGCGCAGGGAAAAAAATCAATCGAAATTCCGGATAAGTTAAAATGGAAGCTGGTTCCGATTTTATTGGTATGGAATAAAAAAAACGCAGGGAGAGCTGACTCCCGCAGAGGAAAGGTGGATAAATGGAGAGAAGATAGATGTGTGAAGCCGACGCGTTTCAGACGATCTCCTCGTCCTTAATCATGGCTGAAAAATTATTCCTTTATTTTTCAGCCATGATTAAGGACGAGGAGATCGTCTGAAACGCGTAGGCTTCACACATCTATCTTCTCTCCATTTATCCACCTTTCCTCTGTGGGAGTCAGCTCTCCCTGCGTTTTTTATTCCATACCAATAAAATCGGAACCAGCTTCCATTTTAACTTATCTGGAATTTCGATTGATTTTTTTCCCTGCGCTGGATCATACCCATCGTTTGCTGTGTCTCTACCGACGTGTGCCGACACGAGGATCCTGGCGCAATAGGCATCAAACACATTTTTTGCCTTAAGGTGAGCTGGAGGTTCTCCAATCTTTTTTCTCTAGTAAGAAGTTTGTAGGTTCTGACGATGTATGTGACATATGGTAAGAGTGCTCGCCGCCGCCTCCTCTAACGGAGACCCTAGAGATCCATAACTTCATGATCTAACTCCTCCACGCGTCGTAACACAGCAGAGCGTGCCGTCAATAGGGAGGCCCTGATATTCTACTGAAACAAATAAAAGCAAAGAATCGCTCATGTCCAGTGAATCGGCATCGCTAGGTGACAAGTAGAAAGACTTCAAGGGGTTAATGCTCACAGACAAGTGCCTATTCGGACAGATGGACATCATATAGGGGGTGCGGACAGGTAAACTAGGTGCAAACAAGGTTTCCATTCACTGACAGGAAGCGGAGATAAAAAAAACACGAATTAAAATACATCAAAACTGCTGCAGGGGAGAAAAAAAAATGGAGCAGTTGCCATCAGCAACCAATCAGATTTCAGCTCATTTTGCACTGACCTTTGTAAAATGAATGAATCTGCCTGATTGGTTGCTATGGGTTACTGCTCATCTGTTCCCGTGCATTCGTTTTGATAATCCCCCAAACTATATAAAGGCGCAGCATCTGTAGCCGGGGGGGGGGGGGGGGGGGGCGCCGGTCCCAGCGGTCAGACTCCTGCCCATCACACATTTGTCCCCCCTGTTAGACTGGAGAGATGATACGTTACAGGTGGACAAAAAAATAATATATAAACTATTAAGGAATTTTCTATTATTGTGCAATACAAATAGTGAGACGTAACGTGAAACAATATTGCCTAGGTAGCGGTCGCCATATTGGTGGGAATCTTTACATCTCTGCCTGACCGACTTGGCTGGGTTCACATTGAGTTTTTTGACGCGGAAACTGCGCTGCAAAACTCCTCAAAAATGGCCCGAAAATGCCTCCCATTGATTTCAATGGGAGGTGGAGGTGTCTTTTTTTTCCCGCGAGCAGTAAAACCGTCTCGCGGGAGAAAGAAGGGACATGCCCTATCTTCGGGCTTTGCGCCTCTGACCTCCCATTGACATCAGTGGGAGGCAGAGAAAGCGTATTTCGCTGAGTTTTGAGGGTATGTTCACACGCAGTGGTTTCAGGCGTATTTCGTGGCGTTTACGCCTTGAAAAACGCCTGAAAAAAACGCAAGCTGAACGCCTACAAACCTCTGCCCATTGAAATCAATTGGAAAAAACAGCATTTAGTTCATACGGGGCGTCTTTTTCCGCCTGTTAGGTTATGTTCTCACGCTTAACCAAAAAAAACGTCTGAAAATACGGCGCTGTTTTAAGGCGAAAACAGCTCCTGATTTTCAGAAGTTTTTGTAGCAACTCACCTTTTTCGCGGCGTCTTTTACGGACGTTATTGGAGCTGTCTTTCAATGGAGTGAATGAAAAACCGCTCCAAAAACATCCCAAGAAGTGACCTGCACTTTTTTATCGCGGGCGTCTTTTTACAAGCTGTATTTTGACAGCGACGCGTAAAATTACACCTCGTCTGAACAGAACACCGTAAATCCCATTGCAAGGTGTAATGGAGCCGTTTTTTCAGGCGTAATTCGAGGCGTAAAAAGCCAGAATTACGTCTGAAAACACTGCGTGTGAACATACACTAAGGGTATGTTCACACGGCTTATTTACGGACGTAGTTCGGGCGGTTTACGCCTGGAATTACGTCCGAAAATGCGCCTCGATAGCGTTGGCAAACATCTGCCCATTGAAAGCAATGGGCTGACGTTTGTCTGTTCACACGAGGTGTATATTTACGCGTCGCTGTCAAAAGACGGCGCGTAAATAGACGCCCGCGTCAAAGAAGTGACCTGTCACTTCTTCAGATGTAAATGGAGCCGTTTTCCATGGACTCCATATAAAACCAGCTCCAGTTACGTCCGTAAGGGACGTGGCGTTCAAGCGCCTGCACATGCCGTTACGGCTGAAATGACGGGGCTGTTTTCTCCTGGAAACAGCGCCGTAATTTCAGCCGTTACGGACGCTGCCGTGTGAACATACCCTAAGTATCAAATACGTACATGTTGTGACAGAGCACGGAGCTCCTGCACGTTACTACCCCTCCTCCAACACTTTATAATCACAGAATGGGATTTTATGTATTTTGTCCCTCGCCGGCCACCGTTCTCCCTCCTCACGGTATCTTTGTTGCTATGCGTGACGTCACGCCCGCTCTAGTCTCGCGATTTTTCGAAGCTAACAAACTTACCCGAGATCCTTAGCGTTTCCGCTTTCCTGCCAGCGCCTGAGAATGGGTATGTCATGGCCGCTCCGCTGTCTGTACGGGACTCGTCCGCAATCCTTCTCCATCTGCCCGCACCGGGTCCCCCGACGCCCGTTTACCACCCAGTGAGATAGTCTAGCGTCCGAGGTGTCTGGTCCAGGTTGTATCGGGGAGACATTTGATTGCGGAGTGTGGGATACGGGGTAGTCCGGGGCTGCAGGCCTCACATAGACGCCGCCATACGGCACTGTAGCTGCGGCCGCTGTTCTTGGTGCTTATTACCGGACATTTATGCTCTTTACCCCCGCGTTATTTCCCCCCCGCTACTGGTAAAGTGGGAGATTCCCAGTAATGACCAAGTACCATGCCCTGCCCCCCCCCCCTGTGCTGGTGGTACAGTCCAGACCTGTTATAGTGGTGCCACCTGTGCCCGCTTGTGGTGCCGTGTCCTGCCCTGTGGCCCCTGTTAGCAGAACCCTAGTATTGTATAGCTGGCAGTCCCTGGCATTGTACCCGTGCCCTCTCCTGGGTGCTGCTGCCGTGTCCTCTTATCCTGTATTCCCGATTTCTCCTGTGAGCCCCTGTTAGCACGTTCCTCTTGTAAAGCTGGCAGTCCCCGGCACTGTGCCCCCTCCTGGGTGCTGGTGCCAGTCTATGGGCAGAGTGCATGTGATGATATTTTCATACTGCGAATTCCTGAAGTTGCAATGTGGAATACTCCTTGGAGAGCTGAGCACTCTGCCCTGACCAGCGAGTGTTGGGGGTCACCTATTTCTGTGCCTCTTATAACTGCTGCCCCCCTGTCCCACAGGTATCTCAAGGGACAACTGGCACAAGCGCCGCAAAACCGGAGGCAAAAGGAAGCCCTACCACAAGAAGAGGAAGTATGAGCTGGGCCGCCCGGCTGCCAACACAAAGGTGCGAGATCTGCAATAATAACGTGAATTTCTGGCGGTTTCGGCAGCTCTTGTGTATAATTGCCGGCGTGGAAGTCTCTGCCTTGTGGTCTGTTCTATTATCAACTGCTGCATGGGAAAAGAGTTGTCAGGCCCTCCTTCAGTTGATTCCATGAGCTGTCCTGGTACCAGAGTACTCCAGAGACCCCCAACTGTTGCCCCATGGGTGTGATGAGCCCTGTAAATGCTGATCTGGGGGGGCTCCAACCCCTGTATTACACGCTAGATGTGCCAGCGTGGAGCTTTACCATCTGGGGTGTGTGAATTGACGCGTGTGATGAAGCGTTGTCCTTAGGCCGGCAGTGGAGGCCGTTTTGGTGTCCGTTTGCGCTGGCGGCCAATGATAGGATCGTCATAGTTACGCTGACTCGTCGATTTGTTATAGTGGAGACTCCTTGTTGGTATAAATCAAATTTTATGAAAGTCTTTCTCTTCCTGCAGATCGGTCCGCGCCGTATCCACACCGTGAGAGTGCGTGGCGGAAACAAGAAATACCGCGCTCTGAGGCTGGACGCCGGCAACTTCGCCTGGGGCTCTGAGTGTAAGTGATACCCTGATATCTGTCTATTGATCCCCTTCACATCACAATTCTGCCTCCACTTACTGCTGCTGGGGCAGGGAAGATGTGACGGGTGTTTACCCCACGTGGGGCGTGTGGAGGCAGAATGGGGAATCAATAGCAAAACGAACTACGATAAAATAGCTCTTCAGTGAAACCCTTCTCGGGCCGGTCCGTACGTTTTTCCGCTGTTTGTCTCATGGCGGTTGGGTGTGAACGGAGTCTTATGTGGTATGTGTGATGAGAACCCTGACCTTATGTGACGGTCATACTGTCATTCTGACACGTGGACCTCGCCGTGCTAGGATCAGTCATAGTTACACTGACGGTACCGCTGCTTTCTGCCCGGCTCAGTGACCTTGTCCCTCCTTCGATTAACTGAACTTTTTTCCGTAAGGTTGCACCCGCAAGACCAGAATCATTGACGTGGTCTACAACGCTTCCAACAACGAGCTGGTTCGTACTAAGACCCTGGTGAAGAACTGCATTCTCCTGGTCGACAGCACCCCCTACAGACAGTGGTATGAAGCGCACTACGCCACGCCACTTGGACGCAAGAAGGGAGCCAAGCTGGTAAGTCATGTGGTGCCGCGCCGTCGTCTCCGTACCCCGTGTCTTCCAGTGATGATAACCATGTCCAGTTCTGCTACTGAATGGAGAGAGATGATCAAGGTGTATCTGAGGAAGACTAAGCTCTGCCCGTGTGTGCGGAGGAAGCGCTCCTTCTGGGGAGACCAGGCTTATTTGTAGGCAATCGTAGAATAGAAAGTTGATCCAGCGCTGTAGGAATGTGTTTAAAAAGGAACGTATTCCCAATTTTATTCGTATCAAAGCTTTTAGAATTCGATAACAGGCAGTGTTGTCTGCCTCCCTCTATGGTGGCTACACCAACGTACTGACACTAATAAGAGCTTCTTCATCCAGAGTGAAGGAGCTGAGTCCTCACAGTACAGAACCAGCCGATAATCAGCAGATGGAAATGGAGAACGAAGACGAGTCTCAGTCAAGTCTGGGAGAGTCGGAGTGCCAGGATAATGTGAGTGACTCCGGACACCGACCGTTACAATGAAAATAAAATCCTTTGTAAATTCTAGGAAAGTTGGGTGGCAACAATTTGCCTTCCATTACATGGTGTCACCCCGCTTTTATTTTATGACAGATCTGCTCAGTGCGGATGGATCGCTGCACCATGAAAGCAGATGAGGTCCTCTGGGTTCTGTTGATCTCACTGTTTTGTTTTTTTTAGCTGTCACTGAAGGATGAAGAACTTTCCTCCCACATGAACAGTTTCCAGGCAGCGATGAGTCGTATTGGGGAGCTGGAAGAGAAGACGGTGGAGGAGCTGAGAGATGTTGTGCAGGTACGGCCGCTGCAGGCAATATGTTCTAGAAATCTCCATCCATGTGGGAGACGTCTGATAATATCCGATACGTGCGACTCCCCACAGGGAATTTTAAATGTCTGCTGCGTCTTTAAAGGGTAACTAAATGTTCGACAAACTTGCGACCTGTCAGAAGTTTTGATTGGTGGGGGTCCGAGCACTGAAACCCCCACCAATCACTAAAACAAAGCGCCAGAACGCTCAGCCGCTTTGTTTCTTTGTTTGGCGCTGTATCGGAGTACGGGCTCATAGACTTTCTATTGAGCCCGTACTCCGATACATTGATTTCCGGAGAAGGACTAAAACTGAGTACGGGCACAATAGAAAGTCTATGAGCCCGTACTCCGATACAGCGCCAAACAGAAACAAAGCGGCTGAGCGTTCTGGCGCTTTATTTTGGTGATTGGTGGGGGTCTGAGAACTGAAACACCCACCAATCAAAACTTCTGGCATGTCATGATAGAAGTTTGTCAAACGCTTAGTTACACTTGAAGTCTTTGTACTCCTGACCTTTTTATCGGCTGCGGTCTGGTTCACGCCCGGCTCCTGCCCTCTATTATGGCGTCTCCTCCGGGCAGCGTGGCACAGCGTTGTCTGTTACTGAGCAGCGTCACCTCCTGTTAATATTTGGCGGCTTCTCATTGTAGAAAGGCCCGGAATGGTCCAACCTGTTGCAGATGACGGAGCAGCCGGATTACGACATGGAGAGTTTCGTGACACAAGCAGAGCATCTCCTCCAGGAAAGCTCCAAGGTTCTCATTGCTTTCAGTGGTAAGTGATCGGCCGGAGGGGGCTATGCTGGAGAACAGACTAAAGCCCCCGCTATGAATGTGACGTTATAGATGTCTTCACAGGGATAATTGTAATAACGTTCAGACGTCTCTATGGAGGAGGACACTCGGGAACGGGCGTCTAGCTATTTGGGCCTAAAATTAAGTTCTTTTGGAATGTAGATATTTTGTTAATCTGGCCCATAATCCAGCCTGCAGTGTAAAGAAAGGAGGTTCTCATTCACCAGGGTCATATCTAGAGCTATACATGCAAATAGTGTAGTGTAATGTAGTGTGTGTATTAGACTGTCTGTATACTTACTAATCCTGTATGAGAAACACAACTCTAGCAGATGTCATGAGAAGCACAACGAGAACCGTCATTCTTTACACTGCAGGCATAGAGCACAAGAAGCCGGGTTTATACTATAAAGTGATGAGTTTTCTTTTTATGACATCGTCACGTTTATTAAAGCTTTGCTCCTCCTGGACTTCAACAGGTGATGACCCTTCCCCCACGTATGTAATTGGTAACTAAAAAGAAAACCCTTCACCTGTAAATTCTATGTAAAGTGAAGTACTGTAACTTTCTAAAATATCTTATTTTCTTCTGTGTGACCTGCGGTCCTTCACACCCAAAGCAGCAGTCACAATCTTGCTGGGTGAGCAGTGCGCTGCGGGAGCTTGGGTAGTGATTACAGTTGGAGCTGAGCTGTTGGGATAGGGCTGGAGCTGTTGCCATTTCCAAGAATTTTAAAAGCTCCTCTGGATGTGAATAGAGAAGGCAACTTGGCCGTTGCTATTTTTCAGTCATTTAAAGTGACACATCAATGACACCTGTGACTCTCGAGACTTAGGCTGGGGTCACACGAGCATGTTCGGTACGTAAAGGACGGAATGTATTTCGGCCGCAAGTCCCGGACCGAACACAGTGCAGGGAGCCGGGCTCCTAGCATCATAGTTATGTACGACGCTAGTAGTCCCTGCCTCGCTGCAGGACACCTGTCCTGTACTGTAATCATGTTTTCAGTACGGGACAGTAGTTCCACGGAGAGGCAGGGACTCCTAGCGTCGTACATAACTATGATGCTAGGAGCCCGGCTCCCTGCACTGTGTTCGGTCCGGGACTTGCGGCTGAAATACGTTCCGTCCATTACGTACCGAACATGCTGGTGTGAACCCAGCCTTGGTGTATGTGCACACGGCTTATTTTCGGCCCCTTTTTCTGGCCGAAAAATTTAGAAGCAGAACGCCTCCAAACATCTGCCTGTTTATTTCAATGGGAAAAACGGCCGCGTAAAAAAACAGCCACGAAAAAGGTGCGTGTCATTTCTTGAGATGGTGTTTGGAGCCGATTTTCATTGACTCTATAGAACAGCCGTAACAAGTGCTATGAAAAACAATAGTTGCTAAAAACAAAAAACTGAATCAGGAGCCGTTTCCCTTGTATACAGCTCCGTGTGTCCAGATGTTTTTGAGTTTACGTGTGAACAGAGCCTGAAACTGAAATGCTTAAATCCTTGAGTATCGAGTGGTCTGCAGGGCCCTACCTGCTGTGCCTGTAATTTATACTTGGATATTCTTCACGCACGTTGAACTGCACCGAATGTTAACAATCCTGCGTTTTGTCGTCCTCAGAGAGCGTGTCGTCGCTGCGTGAGGCGATGCAGACGGAGGAACAGGCCAGCAAGCAGATCTGTAAAAAGATGAAACCTAATAAATGAATGTTCTTGGTGGTCGCCGTTCGGATCCCCCTGTAATATCCCCCTCATTATAAATGGCCTGTGCGTCTTATTTTAAGGTTTTTGTCTGTTTCTAATAAAGGATGAATGTGTGTACGTGGATTGAGCTGTGCTGACTGCAGATCCCCCACAATGCACTGCCCTCATCGCCTGTTTGACATGATTACGTGTATTCAGCGCTCGCCAGATGTGGCGCTTTTATGGGGCTCTCCCTGTGTTCAAGTTCTGCAGTTCCTCATGTGACCAGTGGAGGGCGCAGGATGGGTCCCGGGTGTCTTTGGGGGTCACTGCCGCTCCTGCGCTTGGTCTGAAATGTACAGGTTTTTTTAAAGTTCTTGTTTAAATTGTTTCTATCCAGACAGATCACTGGCCGACACCAGTTTTATTTTAATATTGAGCAATAAACAGACTTCGTTATTACCAGTGTTGTGTCTTATGGCAGAATTGTAAGGAGATGGAAGTGTCCGGTGTGTAGTGGCAGCTGCGTTGTGTCCGGTGCCATTGTGATGTCCTCTCCGGCTGCTGCAAAACTACAACTCCCTGCATGTCCTGAGCATGCAGGGTGTAGTAGTCTTGCCGCAGTTTGGAGACCGCTGCTGTAGAGCGTGTTCTGTGACGGAGAGCTCACGCTCTATTTTCATGTCACGTCTGAATATTCCTTGTCAAACGCTGGAGAGGGTCCCGTCTGTGAAAGGGGAAAAAACAAACTGTAAAACACTGTCCCACAGGCTAAACTTTACTCAGGCACTATCACTCCCATCGTCCATGAGCTCACAATCCAGACTTCCCATCTCCCACACGGTCGTGCTCTCAGAACTCTGGCTCCCTGTAGACGTGGCCCTTGGTGGTTCACTGTGGGTTTCTTGCACCTCACACATCTCACGTTTAAAGTTTACACAGATCTGGAGTTGAGGCAACAAGTTTAAACAAAAAAATAAATTGAATTTGACAAATCTGTATAAGCCGCGCGCCCCCCCTCCTCCTCCTCTGATGTATTCCACCGAGACATCGGCCTCCTCAGGGGTAACAAGGCTGATGGTGCAAATGTCTCTAAGGCCTCATGCACACGACCATATTTTTGTCCACCTGTAAATACGGCGCCTTGATCACACATATTCGACACGTATTGCACTAGTATTCCACCTGTACGGGAACGTTTTCTCCGCAAAATAGCACTACACTAATCGGCAGCCCTTTCCACAGAAAAAGTAAAGAATTCATACTTACCCGGCCGTTGTCTTGGTGACGCGTCCCTCTCGACATCCAGCCCGACATCCCTGGATAACGTTACACCCCATGTGACTGCTGCAGCCTGTGATTGGCTGCAGCGGTCACATGGGGTGTAACGTCATCCCAGGAGGCAGGACTGGAGGAAGAAGCAGGGAGTTCTGGGTAAGTGAATTTTTTTTACAGCTTTATCTATATTGGGATCGGTAGTCACTGTCCCGGGTGCAGAAACAGTTACTGCCGATCGCTTAACTCTTTCAGCACCCTGGACAGTGACTATTTACTGACGTCTCCTAGCAACACTCCCATAATTACGTGTACACGCGCACAGCCAGCCGTAATTACGGGAGCCCCATAGATGGCCTGGGCACCTTCCCGTAAGCATACGGGGAGGTACCCGTGGCCAATAGAAGTCCATGGGCCCATAAAATGTGCTGTAATTACGGGCGTTTTTACGTTCGTGTGCATGGGGCCTAACACATGTCAGGAGGGGGATTATAGGGGCTTGTTGAGGTTTAATTGTCAGTGAATCGTTGTCAGATATATCGTGTTATAGCGTGGACGGCAGGGTCGTAGATTTTATTGCGATCGTTGGCGGAAGACTGGTCCAGCTAGGTAAATATTATATAATCTCTGTGGATATTCGGTTGTTGGTTTTAGACATTTCTGAATTTTTCTTAAGCCTCAAACACACATCCATGGCCTTTTATAAAGCTGCAAAACACGGAGTGCACGTGGATGGCTTCCATGTGTGGTCCGTATTCGGAGTGGGGGTGGACGCCTCGTGGGCGTGTCACTGGAGTGGGGGTGGACGCCTCGTGGGAGCGTCACTGGAGTGGGGGTGGACGCCTCGTGGGAGCGTCACTGGAGTGGGGGTGGACGCCTCGTGGGCGTGTCACTGGAGTGGGGGTGGACGCCTCGTGGGAGCGTCACTGGAGTGGGGGTGGACGCCTCGTGGGAGCGTCACTGGAGTGGGGGTGGACGCCTCGTGGGAGCGTCACTGGAGTGGGGGTGGACGCCTCGTGGGAGCGTCACTGGAGTGGGGGTGGACGCCTCGTGGGAGCGTCGCATGTTCTAGGTTTGGGGAGATAAAGGTGTTTGATGTCTTTGGGCGCATTGAGTAGTAAGAAGTTTGTAGGTTCTGACGATGTATGTGACATATGGTAAGAGTGCTCGCCGCTGCCGCCTCTAACAGAGACCCTAGAGATCCATAACTTCATGATCTAACTCCTCCACGCGTCGTAACACAGCAGAGCGTGCCGTCAATAGGGAGGCCCTGATATTCTACTGAAACAAATAAAAGCAAAGAATCGCTCATGTCCAGTGAATCGGCATCGCTAGGTGACAAGTAGAAAGACTTCAAGGGGTTAATGCTCGCAGACAAGTGCCTATTAGGACAGATGGACATCATATAGGGGGTGCGGACAGGTAAACTAGGTGCAAACAAGGTTTCCATTCACTGACAGGAAGCGGAGATAAAAATAAACACAAGGAATTAAAATACATCAAAACTGCTGCAGGGGAGAAAAAAAATGGAGCAGTTGCCATCAGCAACCAATCAGATTTCAGCTCTCATTTTCCACTGACCTTTGTAAAATGAATGAATCTGCCTGATTGGTTGCTATGGGTTACTGCTCATCTGTTCCCGTGCATTCGTTTTGATAATCCCCCAAACTATATAAAGGCGCAGCATCTGTAGCCGGGGGGGGGGGGCGCCGGTCCCAGCGGTCAGACTCCTGCCCATCACACATTTGTCCCCCCTGTTAGACTGGAGAGATGATACGTTACAGGTGGACAAAAAAATAATATATAAACTATTAAGGAATTTTCTATTATTGTGCAATACAAATAGTGAGACGTAACGTGAAACAATATTGCCTAGGTAGCGGTCGCCATATTGGTGGGAATCTTTACGTCTCTGCCTGTCCGACTTGGCTGGGTTCACATTGAGTTTTTTGACGCGGAAACCGCGCTGCAAAACTCCTCAAAAATGGCCCGAAAATGCCTCCCATTGATTTCAATGGGAGGCGTCTTTTTTTCCCGCGAGCAGTAAAACCGTCTCGCGGGAGAAAGAAGGGACATGCCCTATCTTCGGGCTTTGCGCCTCTGACCTCCCATTGACATCAGTGGGAGGCAGAGAAAGCGTATTTCGCTGAGTTTTAAGGGTACGTTCACACGCAGTGGTTTCAGGCGTATTTCGTGGCGTTTACGCCTTGAAAAACGCCTGAAAAAAACGGAAGCTGAACGCCTACAAACCTCTGCCCATTGAAATCAATTGGAAAAACAGCATTTAGTTCATACGGGGCGTCTTTTTACACCTCTGTTAGGTTATGTTCTCACGCTTGAGGGTATGTTCACACGGCCTATTTTGGACGTAAATCTGGCGTTTTTGCCCCGAATTACGTCTGAAAATAGCGCCTCAATAGCGCTGACAAACATCTGCCCATTGAAAGCAATGGGCAGACGTTTGTCTGTTCACACGAGGCGTAATTTACGCGCCGCTGTCAAATGACGACGCGTAAATAGACGCCCGCGTCAAAGAAGTGACCTGTCACTTCTTTGGCCATAATTGGAGCCGTTATTCATTGACTCCAATGAATAGCAGCGCCAATTACGCCCGTAATGGACGCGGCGTTCAAGCGCCTGCACATGCCAGTACGGCTGAAATTACGGGGATGTTTTCAGGCTGAAACATCCCCGTAATTTCAGCCGTAACGGACGCCCTCGTGTGAACATACCCTAACAAAAAAAAACGTCTGAAAATACGGCGCTGTTTTAAGGCGAAAACAGCTCCTGATTTTCAGAAGTTTTTGTAGCAACTCCCCTTTTTCGCGGCGTCTTTTACGGCCGTTATTGGAGCTGTCTTTCAATGGAGTGAATGAAAAACGGCTCCAAAAACATCCCAAGAAGTGACATGCACTTTTTTTTTTTATCACGGGCGTCTTTTTACCAGCCATATTTTGACAGCGACGCGTAAAATTACACCTCGTCTGAACAGAACATCGTAAATCCCATTGCAAGTCATGGGCAGATGTTTGTAGCTGTAATGGAGCCGTTTTTTCAGGCGTAATTCGAGGCGTAAAAAGCCAGAATTACGTCTGAAAACACTGCGTGTGAACATACACTAAGGGTATGTTCACACGGCTTATTTACGCACGTAATTCGGGCGTTTTACGCCTCGAATTACGTCCGAAAATGCGCCTCGATAGCGTTGACAAACATCTGCCCATTGAAAGCAATGGGCTGACGTTTGTCTGTTCACACGAGGCGAATATTTACGCGTCGCTGTCAAAAGACGGCGCGTAAATAGACGCCCGAGTCAAAGAAGTGTCATGTCACTTCTTCAGACGTAAATGGAGCCGTTTTCCATGGACTCCATGGAAAACCAGCTCCAGTTACGTCCGTAAGGGACGTGGCGTTCAAGCGCCTGCACATGCCGTTAGAGCTGAAATGACGGGGCTGTTTTCTCCTGGAAACAGCCCCGTAATTTCAGCCGTTACGGACGCTGTAGTGTGAACATACCCTGAGAGTATCAAATACGTACATGTACTGACAGAGCACGAAGCTCCTGCACGTTACTACCCCTCCTCCAACACTTTATAATCACAGAATGGGATTTTATGTATTTTGTCCCTGGCCGGCCACCGTTCTCCCTCCTGACGGCATCTTTGTTGCTATGCGTGACGTCACGCCCGCTCTAGTCTCGCGATTTTTCGAAGCTAACAAACTTACCCGAGAACCTTAGCGTTTCCTCTTTCCTGCCAGCGCCTGAGAATGGGTATGTCATGGCCGCTCCGCTGTCTGTACGGGACTCGCCCGCAATCCTTCTCCATCTGCCCGCACCGGGTTCCCCGACGCCCGTTTACCACCCAGTGAGATAGTCTAGCGTCCGAGGTGTCTGGTCCGAGTTGTATCGGGGAGACATTTGATTGCTGAGTGTGGGATACGGGGTAGTCCGGGGCTGCAGGCCTCACATAGACGCCGTAGCTGCGGCCGCTGTTCTTGGTGCTTATTACCGGACATTAATGCCCTTTACCCCCGCGTTATTTCCCACCCCCGCTACTGGTAAAGTGGGAGATTCCCAGTAATGACCAAGTACCATGCCCTGCCCCCCCCCCGTGCTGGTGGTACAGGCCTGACCTGTTATAGTGGCACCCCCTGTGCCCGCTTGTGGTGCCGTGTCCTGCCCTGTGGCCCCTGTTGTTAGCAGAACCCTAGTATTGTATAGCTGGCAGTCCCTGGCATTGTACCTGTGCCCTCTCCTGGGTGCTGCTGCCGTGTCCTCTTATCCTGTATTCCCGATTCTCCTGTGAGCCCCTGTTAGCACGTTCCTCTTGTAAAGCTGGCAGTCCCTGGCACTGTGCCCTCTCCTGGGTGCTGGTGCCAGTCTATGGGCAGAGTGCATGTGATGATATTTTCATACTGCGAATTCCTGAAGTTGCAATGTGGAATACTCCTTGGAGAGCTGAGCACTCTGCCCTGACCAGCGAGTGTTGGGGGTCACCTATTTCTGTGCCTCTTATAACTGCTGCCCCCCTGTCCCACAGGTATCTCAAGGGACAACTGGCACAAGCGCCGCAAAACCGGAGGCAAAAGGAAGCCCTACCACAAGAAGAGGAAGTATGAGCTGGGCCGCCCGGCTGCCAACACAAAGGTGCGAGATCTGCAATGATAACGTGAATTTCTGGCGGTTTCGGCAGCTCTTGTGTATAATCGCCGGCGTGGAAGTCTCTGCCTTATGGTCGGTTCTATTATCAACTGCTGCATGGGAAAAGAGTTGTCAGGCCCTCCTTCAGTTGATTCCATGAGCTGTCCTGGTACCAGAGTACTCCAGAGACCCCCAACTGTTGCCCCATGGGTGTGATGAGCCCTGTAAATGCTGATCTGGGGGGGCTCCAACCCCTGTATTACACGCTAGATGTGCCAGCGTGGAGCTTTACCATCTGGGGTGTGTGAATTGACGCGTGTGATGAAGCGTTGTCCTTAGGCCGGCAGTGGAGGCCGTTTTGGTGTCCGTTTGCGCTGGCGGCCAGTGATAGGATCGTGATAGTTACGTTGACGCGTCAATTTGTTATAGTGGAGACTCCTTGTTGGTATAAATCAAAGTTTATGAAAGTCTTTCTCTTCCTGCAGATCGGACCGCGCCGTATCCACACCGTGAGAGTGCGTGGCGGAAACAAGAAATACCGCGCTCTGAGGCTGGACGCCGGCAACTTCGCCTGGGGCTCTGAGTGTAAGTGATACCCTGATATCTGTCTATTGATCCCCTTCACATCACAATTCTGCCTCCACTTACTGCTGCTGGGGCAGGGAAGATGTGACGGGTGTTTACCCCACGTGGGGCGTTAAATGGAGGCAGAATGGGGCGTCAATAGCAAAACGAACTACGATAAAATAGCTCTTCAGTGAAACCCTTCTCGGCCCGGTCCGTACGTTTTTCCGCTGTTTGTCTCATGGCGGTTGGGTGTGAACGGAGTCTTATGTGGTATGTGTGATGAGAACCCTGACCTTATGTGACGGTCATACTGTCATTCTGACACGTGGACCTCGCCGTGCTAGGATCAGTCATAGTTACACTGACGGTACCGCTGCTTTCTGCCCGGCTCTGTGACCTTGTCCCTCCTTCGATTAACTGAACTTTTTTCCGTAAGGTTGCACCCGCAAGACCAGAATCATTGACGTGGTCTACAACGCTTCCAACAACGAGCTGGTTCGTACTAAGACCCTGGTGAAGAACTGCATTCTCCTGGTCGACAGCACCCCCTACAGACAGTGGTATGAAGCGCACTACGCCACGCCACTTGGACGCAAGAAGGGAGCCAAGCTGGTAAGTCATGTGGTGCCGCGCCATCGTCTCCGTACCCCGTGTCTTCCAGTGATGATAACCATGTCCAGTTCTGCTACTGAATGGAGAGAGATGATCACGGTGTATCTGAGGAAGACTAAGCTCTGCCCGTGTGTGCGGAGGAAGCGCTCCTTCTGGGGAGACCAGGCTTATTTGTAGGCACTCACTCTATAGGCTCCTGCCTTGTTTGCTGCAATGAGATTATTGGGGTGAACATTGCTGTGATCTAGTGACCCCCACACACCCCAATACCTAGATCTGGGCACATCTGCCCCTTGGGTTGAGTCAGTTCTTTGATACCTGCTGTATACGGCTGCCCTGAGATTCGTTCTGCCAGTGACATGTAAAATACGTGTCCGTGTTGGTACGCCTACATGCCACGCCGGGGTGATGCCTCCCATAGTTTGTCTTGTATAAACTGGGTGTAATGACTATTTTTGCCCATTCTGTTCCTCGTCTCATTTCTTGCAACCAGTAACTAAAAAGTAAATTATTTTCCATATTTTGTTCAGTCTGATGACTCGTCCTGATCTAATACTTCTCACAGCGGAGTTTGATACACTTGTATCCAGTATATAATCCTGTGAAGTGAACAGTCTGTACTCCAGGCTGATACATTTTACCTGCACTGATACATTGTAACAAAGGATAGGAGAGATTTGTGCTGCTGATGTCTTTATCTCAGATGAAGGGAACGGTCGGTGTTAGATCTGTACTTTTATCCTCTAGTTGTAAACAGAATTTCCCATTCACTGACCAAAGAGTTCTTGAAACACATTTAAGTGCCTAAAGGGACATTGTGGTAAATGAGCTTGTCCCGCTGTGACCTGTGAGGAGAGGGTGGCCGTAGTATCTGGAATATTTGATGGGCAGTGACTGCTGTGTAAGGCTGAGTTCACACCGCGTATATGTTGGGACGTCCGCTCTGAAATTCTACGACAGTCCAGTACAATGTAGCGCATCCACTTTCCTATGGCATGAAAACCTGCGGCACCTCCGGTCTCGTGTATTTTACCGCGGGTTTCACTCATCGCAGACTTTCAGGCTGCTTCTTTAGCATATTTCTGCTGTTGTGTGAACCCAGTCCTGGGGGTTTAGGATTTTTTGGGATGTGTAAAAGCATATATTGTAAACCACATACTCGCATTCACATGCTGCAGAAAAATACTGGGAGCAATGCAAAATCTAAATCCATAGTCGGTGTCTTTAGTTTTCCTCAAATTTTGCTTTATTTCTCCCTTGGACTTAAAAAAAAAAAGAATAAACTCAACAGCGCTGAAAACCACATGTGATGGTGTCCGGGTCACGGGAGAATCCTGTAGGCAGAGCTCCTGGTTGTCTCCACATCCCTCTGATCCCCATGTGGAACTGCTGTGGGACTAGTAATGCAGAAGCCCCGGAGGGGATACCCAGGATTAAAGGGGTTATCCGGGGACCAAAAATTGCATTGCAATGATACATTTATGTGAAACTAAGTCACTTACTAATCGAGTTTAATCAAAAATTCTGTGCTAAATGGTGCAGTTCAAACCTTGTATTATTCAGGAAGTGCTGGAGCTTTTCTAATAGTGACGACGCTCCGACACGGCCCCGCGTGACTGCGCTCCTGCTTCATGTGCAGTTCGTGAACAGACCGCAAGAGGCTGTCACATCGCCTATTGCTGGAGTCCCCAGCAGAGCGTCAGCAATTTTTGGTCCCCGGTTAACCCCTTTAAGTCCTTGACACCCCCCCCCCCCAAATGGATGAACATGTCCTCAGGGTCTTAACCTGCTCATAAAAAGATCAGCCACGTCCAGACAAATATCCGGCCGGGGCTGTTCTGAGGAACATCACTCCAATTAATAAAGTAGCGGAGATCGCTGCCCATAGAGCCATTGTGTGATCAGCTGCTCCATGTGCGTGATGTGAAGGAGCGCGTCCTCCGTAGTGTTCATGTTCTGCTGGTGTAATCCCTGCAGGCGGCTTTCCATCACGGTCTTCAGGTTCTTGAATAGTCTATGAAGGAGCCATGAGGTAATGCAGCCTTCCCGGATAGATTGCTGCCCCCTTTGCAATCACCGGGTCATGTGTAACAGGTGGCGGGAGAAAATGATAAACCGCTCATGAGCGCCTTTTTCAATAAATGCATCGCAGGCACGTGGCTTCCAGCGAATGGTACATCTGGCGCCTGCGTTTCTTCCCAGTAAGGTGTATGTGCATGTGTTGATGGATATTCACTGCGCATAGGAGGTCATGATGCGTATGCTCCTTATAAATCCTGATCAGAGGGTCTGCAATGTCCTCTGCACTTTAAGAACTCCTTCTATCCTAGAGCTAATCAGAAATCCAGGCGGCAGATTTAGTAATGAACACCGGAGTAGATGTGAAGAATCTGTTGGTGTTGGGCCCTGTACACAAAAATTTTTTTGCAGGCAGAAAAAAAAAATCTCTGAATTCCTTCTGGAATTTTGATGTCGATTTTTGAAGTGCCTGCACGTATTATTGCATGTTTTTCGCCCGCTAATGCTAGGACTGGGCAAAAAACGCTCAAACTAGCATAGCAAGTTTTTTCTGCCTGCCATTAATTTTATTACGAGGTCAGAGGTGGCAAATGCGTCAAATTACATTCTGCTATTATTTTTTTTCTTTCTGCGAGCAGCCAATAGCCAGAGAAAATAATGCCTCATTGAAACTAATGGGGGGGGGGGGCAATTTCAGTTGTGTTTTTTTTTTTTTTCTGGTGCTGATTCTGCCGCGGCTTTACTGTCAAAATCGGCACCAAAAAACCAAGCTGTCACTAAGGAAGGTCCCGTGAGATCAGAGAGAACTTGTTGGGTTTTGCACTTCGTTACACTGGTTCATGTCTTCACTCTGGGGTTAAACTTCTCGCTTCTTCCCCCTCAGACTCCAGAAGAAGAGGAAATTCTGAACAAGAAAAGATCCAAGAAAACCCAGAAGAAATACGAGGAGCGCAAAAAGACGGCAAAGATCAGTCCTCTGCTGGAGGAGCAGTTCCAACAGGGAAAACTGCTGGGTGAGTGTCCAGTAATTAATCTAATGCCGGATTATAATTCAGACCACACAATCCAGTTCCTACTGTTAGAATTCCTCTTTACGACCTGGGAGTGACCTCGCGGTAACACTACGGGCGGCGGCAGGAGGGGGTGGCGAGGTTCCCTCTGGTTTCTTAGTATTTGTCATGGTCTCCACTCATTACAGCCGGCAGGAGGGATTGCAGTGTTGGTGTTAACCTCTTCCTCCCACAGAACGTCATTATGGCAGCGAGTCTTCCTACTAAGTTATAATTTACGGCGTTTGGGCAGTAATATCTGAAGAGGGTTGTGCCGAGTCTCCGTACTTACTGCCCCCCCCCCCTTATTCCGTATATTGAAGCTGTAAAGCGTTTAGGGAAGCCCGGCGTTTTTACTTCACTTTTGTTCTAAGCCTCGTGCACACTGCCATCACCGTTTTCATGGCCGTTTTTGACTGGTCCGTGAGCCCGTTTTAGTGGCCGTGTGGTTTCCTTGTGCACTCCCATGTGTGCTCTGTTTCCAAGCGCCGAGCATGGTACTGTCCAGGGTGCTGAAAGAGTTAATGGGCTGCCCTGATCGGTGGTAACTCAGCACCCTGGACAGTGACGAGCGCTGAAGAATGACAATGCCCGGCGCTCGCAAGATACAATTTATGAAATTAAAAAAAGTTCATACTTACCCAGAACTCCCTGCATTTGCCTCCTGGGTTGACGTTGCATCCCGTGTCACCGCTGCAGCCAATCACAGGCCAATCGCAAGTCTGCCTTGGTTTTTTTTTTTTTTAAATCTAAGGGTATGTTCACACGCTAGACTAAAAACGGCTGTAAAATACGGGGCTGTATTCAAGGGAAAACGGCCTCTGATCTACAGCTGTTTTTTTATGTATCGGGCGTTTTTTCGTTTTTTTTTTTTTTTTTGTTTTTTTTTTAACAGCCGTTTTTAGGGCGGTTTCTCTATTGACCCAATGAAAACCGGATTAAGAAGTGACATGCACTTTTTTCGGGGTGTTTTTAAAAACTCGGTTTTTCCCATTGAAATAAATGGGCAGATGTTTGGAGGCGTTCAGCCCCCCCCCCCCCCCCCCCCGTATTTTAAGCCGTTTTTCCTGGAATTTTCGGCCCATAAATCGGCTGAACTAAGCAGTGTGAACATGCCCTCATACAGAAACCGTTGCAAAAAAAAAAACAACAACTCCACTAGTGTGGAAGGTTTTCTCTGACCTCCCACTAAAATCAATGGGAAGCAGAGATGGAAACCGCTCAGAGCACGCTGTTTGGGGAAGAAGTCTCTGCCTCCCATTGACATCAATGAGGGGCGATTTGGGTCATTTCTTGGCGCTGTTTCTGCTTCAAAATCCGTGCCAAAAACGCAGTTTAAATTACCCCCTAGAAATATTTCCTGGAGCAGTTTCCGGACTCGGGGCAGACCACACACCTTGGTGCAGGTTTAGGGTTTTGAAGATCAGTGCTGTTTAGGTAAAGACACGAGGTCCTCACATGGGACAGTCGTGTACTTGCTGCTTTCTTATTAAAGTCCTCGAGGACCAGCAGCAAGAACTGTGAAACCTCAGTGACCGCACAATATGGCACGGGGGTCCTGTAGAGTCTGTAATCCTTATTTGACATGTAACCAGGTGGGGGGGGGGAGGGGCAGTATTCTAACTGACAAATGTCCTGGGTACCCTGTTACCATGTGTGGAGTGTAATCGTTACAATGTGTCGTCCGCTCTCTTTGCAGCCTGTATAGCCTCCAGACCGGGCCAGTGTGGCAGAGCCGATGGATATGTCCTCGAGGGCAAAGAATTGGAGTTCTACCTGAGGAAGATCAAGGCCAAAAAAGGCAAATAAACTTGTCCACCCAACTGTTCGCTCCAAATAAACAGAAATGTATTCCACTGCTGTGTGTGGCTTCTTTCCTGTGGGTTCAGGCGGGGGTGACTTGTCCTGGAGGGGAGTTTGGAGGTGACTTTGCACTGTTAAGTGTCTCCTTGGTCTTCACCTTGACTCTGGGGTCTCATTCCGGTGCTAGAACAAATCCCTTCTTGCAGAAAGGCCGGGCCCTGCGCTGACCTGCTCTTTCTGAAAGTTGGGAACAAATGCTGTGCCTCATCTGGAGCCGCTGGTGGGTGTCAGTAATGATGTGGATCTGTATGAGGTTCTGGTGGTTTTCTGGATGACACGCACGCAATAAAAATCTGATTAAGACTTGTGTGGTTAATTATTTTTTTTTTTTACTCCAGTTTCAATAGTGTGCGCAGCTCTCTGGTAACCTGTGACCATTTAAAGGGTTATTCCCATCTCCTGCCATAAATGTCACCTCTGCGACCCTCCTTGTTTTGCTATGCGGTTCCCGGGACTCCCATAGAAGTTGTGAAAGACGTGTCATTAGCGCTTTTTTTTCGTAACTTCTATGGGAATTCCAGGAACAGCAAAACATGTGACTATTTCCAGAAAATCTGCCTCCCTGGAGCTGTGGGGAGGGGGGCAGGTGAGGGGTCTGTCACCTATCAGACGTTTACAGTACAACATGTCCTGCTGAGACGGGGGTAAGTCTCGCTTTTGCACATTCTGGGGAGAAGTTGATATAACGGTATAATACAGTCCATGAATGTGCAGGGAGCGCGTAGATAACAATTTTACCAGAATATGTCCCCAAGAATGAATCACGTGATGAGCAGGATGGATTACACGCAGGGTGGTATCTGGGGGGGCAGAGAGACGTGCTGGAGTGAAGTCATGAAGTGCTTCGTATGAGAATTTTCAAGCGTATTTGCTGGTTGATAATGAAGGGGCTGTTATACGGGGCCCGCAGTTCAGGCGGGTCACACGTAGTCCCATGTGTTCTGCCGCGGTTCTACTAATCTGACATCTCATTGCTATGTAATACACTTGTGCAGAAGAATGACGAGGTCCGGGTCTTGCAGCTGAAATCCTTGGTTGTATCTGGGCAAAAAGCTCAAAATTCCCAAAACACTGCTGAATATTTACACAATACACTGAGATAGTTAAAGCCTCTGTCACCACATTATAAGTGGCCTGTATTGTACATGATGTGATCGGCGCTGTAATGTAGAGTATCTTCTTTTTTTTTTTTTTTTTTTTTTTTAAATATAAAAACCACTGCTGTAATTTTTGGTGGAGTTCTGACCGATTTTAGTTTTATGCTAATGAGTTTCTCAATGACCAAGTGGGCGTTGTGGAGAGAAGTGTATGACGGTGACCAATCAGCGTCATACACTTATCTCCATTCATTTACACAGCGTATAGCTATATCGCTATGTGCAGCCACATAAACACGAACATTACTGCGGTGTTCTCACAATGAATATACATTACCTCCAGCCAGGATGTGATGTGTATTCAGAATCCTGACTACCTCTCTGATTTACAGCGTAATCTCGCAAGACTACGCCTGCTATGCTGTAAATAACAGACGCTACAGAAGTGACAGGATTCTGAATAGACATCACATCCTGGTTGGAGGTGATGTATATTCATTGTTATGACACTGCAGTAATGTTAGGGCTTGTGTATGTGACAGCACATAATGATATAACTATATCGCTAGTGCAGTTAAGTGAATGGAGAGGAGTGCATGTCACTGATTGGTCAGCGTCATACACTACTCTGTACAACGACCACTTGGTCATTGAGAAACTCATTAGCATAAAGCTAAAATAGGTCATGACTGTCAAAAATGATCGTCTTTAAAAAAAATAAACACTGCTATAATTTACATTACAGCGCCAATCACATCATGTACAAGATAGGGCACTTATAATGTGTGACAGAGACTCTTTAACATAAACTGTGCCAATAAACTACTTCAATGGGAGGTAAAGATGATTCCCCCCCCCCCCCCTCTCTTTTGCCTGCGGCTCCGTCCCTGACCTCCCTTTGAAATCAATACGGGGCAGAGAAAGTACTTAAGGGGATGTTTTTTGACTGCAGGGTTCAATGGCTGTGGCCGAAAAACACCGCAAAGAAAGTGCAGGCAGGGCAAAATCTGCCTCAAAACTCCTGAAGGAACACATCCTTAGTGTACTGCGGCTTGTAGAAGTGAAATGTAATGTCAACTGTTCAAGACTTGCGGCCAAAAGTGCCACATCAAACTGCAGCAACTCAACAATCTGCCTTGGAAGTGCTTCAAACGCCTCTGCTTCACCGCTGTAGAGAAACATGATTAAACTTCAGCTGCAGCTGCCACTAGGAGGCGCTCAGTGCATACACGTTATATAGGCCAATGAGAGTTAACAAGTGGCTACAGGCAGCAGAATCTTACCATGTAACTGAGAGCTGTATATGTCTATGTAGTGAGCAGCCCCCAGTGGTGCCTGCAAGCAGCAGAATGCTATATAGCTCCCATAGAGTTACATGATACCTGTATGTAGTGAGCGCCCCCTAGTGATGGCTGTAGGCAGCAGAATCTATATAGCTCCCATAGAGTTACACGATATCTGTATGTAGTGGGCTCCCCCTAGTGGTGGCTGCAGACAGCAGCATGCGATCATGTAACGATGGGAGCTGTATGGAGTGAGCTCCCCCAAACTGGTGGCTGCAGGCAACGGAAACTTCTATATAGCTCCCATAGAGTTACATGATATCTGTATGTGGTGAGCTCCCTCTGGTCGCAGCAATACATAGCAGAATGTTATCACGTAACGACCGCTGTCCGGAGGTGAGCCCTGACCCATATAAACATGAAATGAATCAGCGTACAACTTTTTGGATTATAACAGAGGTGTATATCGTGCTGACTTTGTAATCTATAGTGTGTCGATTGTCGGCATCATCTGAGTCCAATGGGCGAGGTTACGTCCGTGTCTTTCCTTCTGTAATGATGGAGTTGGCTGCAGGATTTCTTAGCCGCGTTCTTCCGAGAGCTCATTTATGTTGTTCAAGAATTCTGATTTTGCATTTACTGTACTCGTAACTCTAGTCTCTTAAAAACTTCTGAGTTTATGTACGGATTTCTAAACGTGGCGCGTTCTATTGGACATCATCGTATTCTCACCACAGAAGTCAATGAGCCCTTTAAAAATGAGCAATAGTAGAATATCGAGAGTTCGGACGTCGCGTGGACCCCATATAAATGTGCACAGAGTCACCCGTTCATGTTTCAATCTGTCATGTGAACATGAGGCTAGGACTGCACGGCGACTTTGGTCACGTGACGTGACGTGTAATGTGACGATGCAAAGTAACGACTGAATGTGGTCGCGTTATCCAGCGACACGACGGCAAAAGGAAAACAACCTGCTGGATTGTTGGTCACAGATCACGCTACTTTGCCTGTATAAACTTTAATGTAAGTTGCATGCGACTCATTAGCAAGGTCAGCAATTTGGATGTCGCAATACCTAAATCACATGTGACTCGCAACTAAATCGCACCATGAAATGGTCATGTGACAGCAAGTCGCAGGCATATTTTTTTTTTTGTAGCGTGACATGTGCGACTTGATGTCGTGTGACCAAAGTTCTCGTATTGTCCTGCCCTATGCGGAGGCTGCAGTCACGTCTGTTTCTTACGCGACTGAGCGCTGTACGGCCGCATGGTCACACACGGTTATAACCCAAAGATGATAATCCCAAATGAGACAGCACGGTATGAACTGCTAAGGTTCATTGTGGTCTCCACCAAGATGGTGGCTGTCCCTGGGCGGTGCAACCTGTAATGTGGAGATATACGGGTAAAACTTTCAGGATTTGTGGAGCTCCTGTTATATCCCCTCTTGTAGATGATAAACTTGTCAGCAGGTCCCTCCGCACGTCCATGTCGTAACACTATCCGATTGTCACCGCACGCTGTAACTTTATACATAAAATGATCATTATCTCTGGGGAGGGACATCTGTGTAGGGCCTCATGCACACAGCTGCAGTCCACAAAACCACGGGTACGTTGCGGTCCACTGGACCGCAAAATAAGGCCTTGTGCATTCGTGTGTCATCAGGAGTCACGGATCCGCAACAATTCACCAGTATTGGTGAATCCGGAATGTAAAATGTCCTGAGTTTTCGCAGTCCGGATTTGCGCCTTGAAAACCACAGTCATGTGCATGGAGCCAAAGGAAAGAATGGGTTCGCAATTTATCCGCAAAAATGCGGATAAATTGCGGCCGCAAAAGCACGGTTGTGTGCGTGAAGCTTAACACGGAGGGAGACGTGCAGCTGCTGTTTTGTTTTCCGTTTGTGTGTTGTATGTGGCTTTAAATAGTATTTGTTATGGTCTCCAGAAAGATGGTGGCTGTCATCAGGCTGTATGTGACCTCTATCCAGTGCCTCCTACGCTTCTGTGGCGACATATTATTATTATTGCTGGTTTTATTTAGGAAAAAGCGTGAAAATCTTTTAGTGAAGAAGGTCTAGAAATGCGGCGAGACGCGTGTTGGGTGTTTTTTTTTATTGGTCGGTGTGACTTGTGTGTAATCCGCCGACCGATCAGCTCGCACCGATGGAAATCAGACGCCATGTGAACAACGGAAACAAAAACAGAATTGTGGTCAGAATTGTATCATGTTTCGAAAGATGTGACACTATCGGAGAAACGGTCGTCAATGAGAATACGTCGCTGATTACATGTGGAACGCAAGAAATTGGGAGCAGTTGGCGGGTGGTAACGGTCAGGGAGGCAGCAGATGATGAGGGCAGTAATGGAGGGGGTGATGAGTGTGATACAGGACATGACTGAGCAGGGATTGTACACAGGGGACGGCTACCACCAAAGTGTCCGCCATTTACTCGGAGGTTTATTTATTTCTTGTGGTTTTGGTCTTCAGGAAGATGGCGGCGTCTCGTTGTGGGCGGGGAAATCCCGCGGGATTAGGGCGGTATATAAGGCCGTGTCCGGCTTCGTTAGGTCTCTTTTGTGCGGGACGCGTGAGGAGGAGGATGGTGCAGCTGAGGCCGGTGAGTGGCGGAGGCCGGGCCGGAGGCGGATGGGACTGTGTGCACTTATAGGGGGAAGGGGACATTTAGTCATACAGACCCCAAACCTGTGTCCATCTCCACGCTGTATAATATGGAGGTGAGATATATCGTAGAGGAGCTGTATATAGAGGGGAGGGGCCTGTGTAACGTGGATATATGGGGGGGGCTGTGTAAGGTGGCTACATTGTATGGGGGGGGCTGTGTAAGGTGGATACATGGTATATGGGGGGGGGCTGTGTAATGTGGATACATGGTATATGGGGGGGGGCTGTGTAACATGGATATATGGGGGGCTGTGTAACGTGGATACATGGTATATGGGGGGAGGGGTAAGGTGGATACATGGTACATGGGGGAGGGGTAAGGTGGATACATGGTATATGGGGGGAGGGGTAAGGTGGATACATGGTATATGGGGGGGGCTGTGTAAGGTGGATATATGGGGGGGCTGTGTAAGGTGGATACATGGTATATGGGGGGCTGTGTAAGGTGGATACATGGTATATGGGGGGGCGGCTGTGTAAGGTGGATACATGGTATATGGGGGGGATGTGTAAGGTGGAAACATGGTATATGGGGGGGGGGGGGGCTGTGTAAGGTGGATACATGGTATATGGGGGGGGGGCTGTGTAAGGTGGATACATGGTATATGGGGGGGGCGGCTGTGTAAGGTGGATACATGGTATATGGGGGGGGCTGTGTAAGGTGGATACATGGTATATGGGGGGGTGGCTGTGTAAGGTGGATACATGGTATATGGGGGGGTGGCTGTGTAAGGTGGATACATGGAATATGGGGGGGCGGCTGTGTAATGTGGATACATGGAATATGGGGGGGCGGCTGTGTAATGTGGATACATGGTATATGGGGGGGCTGTGTAAGGTGGATACATGGGGGGGCTGTGTAAGGTGGATACATGGTACATGGGGGGGCTGTGTAAGGTGGATACATGGTATATGGGGGGGGGCTGTGTAAGGTGGATATATGGGGGGGCTGTGTAAGGTGGATACATGGTATATGGGGGGGGCTGTGTAAGGTGGATACATGGTATATGGGGGGGTGGCTGTGTAAGGTGGATACATGGTATATGGGGGGGTGGCTGTGTAAGGTGGATACATGGTATATGGGGGGGTGGCTGTGTAAGGTGGATACATGGAATATGGGGGGGCTGTGTAAGGTGGATACATGGGGGGGCTGTGTAAGGTGGATACATGGTACATGGGGGGGCTGTGTAAGGTGGATACATGGTATATGGGGGGGGCTGTGTAAGGTGGATACATGGTATGTGGGGGGGGGGCTGTGTAAGGTGGATACATGGTATGTGGGGGGGGGGCTGTGTAAGGTGGATACATGGTATGTGGGGGGGGGGGGGCTGTGTAAGGTGGATACATGGTATGTGGGGGGGGCTGTGTAAGGTGGATACATGGTATATGGGGGGGGCTGTGTAAGGTGGATACATGGTATATGGGGGGGCTGTGTAAGGTGGATACATGGTATATGGGGGGGGCTGTGTAAGGTGGATACATGGTATATGGGGGGGGGCTGTGTAAGGTGGATACATGGTATATGGGGGGGGCTGTGTAAGGTGGATACATGGTATATGGGGGGGGGCTGTGTAAGGTGGATACATGGTATATGGGGGGGGGCTGTGTAAGGTGGATACATGGTATATGGGGGGGGGGCTGTGTAAGGTGGATACATGGTATATGGGGGGGGGCTGTGTAAGGTGGATACATGGTATATGGGGGGGGGCTGTGTAAGGTGGATACATGGTATATGGGGGGGCGGCTGTGTAAGGTGGATACATGGTATATGGGGGGGTGGCTGTGTAAGGTGGATACATGGAATATGGGGGGCGGCTGTGTAATGTGGATACATGGTATATGGGGGGGCTGTGTAAGGTGGATACATGGGGGGGGGCTGTGTAAGGTGGATACATGGTACTTGGGGGGGGGCTGTGTAAGGTGGATACATGGGGGGGGGCTGTGTAAGGTGGATACATGGTACATGGGGGGGGGGCGGCTGTGTAAGGTGGATACATGGTATATGGGGGGGGCTGTGTAAGGTGGATACATGGTATATGGGGGGGGGGGCTGTGTAAGGTGGATACATGGTATATGGGGGGGGGGGCTGTGTAAGGTGGATACATGGTATATGGGGGGGGGGCTGTGTAAGGTGGATACATGGTATATGGGGGGGGGGGCTGTGTAAGGTGGATACATGGTATATGGGGGGGGCTGTGTAAGGTGGATACATGGTATATGGGGGGGGGGCGGCTGTGTAAGGTGGATACATGGTATATGGGGGGGGCGGCTGTGTAAGGTGGATACATGGTATATGGGGGGGGGGCGGCTGTGTAAGGTGGATACATGGTATATGGGGGGGGGCGGCTGTGTAAGGTGGATACATGGTATATGGGGGGGGGTGGCTGTGTAAGGTGGATACATGGTATATGGGGGGGGGCTGTGTAAGGTGGATACATTGTTATATGGGGGCTGTGTAAGGTGGATACATGGTATATGGGGGGGGGGGCTGTGTAAGGTGGAAACATGGTATATGGGGGGGGCTGTGTAAGGTGGATACATGGTATATGGGGGGGGCTGTGTAAGGTGGATACATGGTATATGGGGGGGGGGGCTGTGTAAGGTGGATACATGGTATATGGGGGGGGGGGGCTGTGTAAGGTGGATACATGGTATATGGGGGGGGGGCTGTGTAAGGTGGATACATGGTATATGGGGGGGGGGGGCTGTGTAAGGTGGATACATGGTATATGGGGGGGGCTGTGTAAGGTGGATACATGGTATATGGGGGGGGCTGTGTAAGGTGGATACATGGTATATGGGGGGGGGCTGTGTAAGGTGGATACATGGTATATGGGGGGGGGCTGTGTAAGGTGGATACATGGTATATGGGGGGGGGGGCTGTGTAAGGTGGATACATGGTATATGGGGGGGGCTGTGTAAGGTGGATACATGGTATATGGGGGGGGCTGTGTAAGGTGGATACATGGTATATGGGGGGGGGGCTGTGTAAGGTGGATACATGGTATATGGGGGGGGGGGCTGTGTAAGGTGGATACATGGTATATGGGGGGGGGGCTGTGTAAGGTGGATACATGGTATATGGGGGGGGGGCTGTGTAAGGTGGATACATGGTATATGGGGGGGGCTGTGTAAGGTGGATACATGGTATATGGGGGGGGCTGTGTAAGGTGGATACATGGTATATGGGGGGGGGCTGTGTAAGGTGGATACATGGTATATGGGGGGGGGGGCTGTGTAAGGTGGATACATGGTATATGGGGGGGGCGGCTGTGTAAGGTGGATACATGGTATATGGGGGGGGCTGTGTAAGGTGGATACATGGTATATGGGGGGGGGGGCTGTGTAAGGTGGATACATGGTATAGGGGGGGCTGTAGACACTATGGGGGGTTCTAGCTAGAAGCACATGGTGGGGGGTTATTAGATCTGGGGGGGGTCTGACTGCAGCAACATTTACCAATTACTAGACCTTGTGATGTCAGACCCCGGGTAAGGGGCTTCTCTGTGGTCTGGAGCGACGCTCTGCTGTTCTGGTCACCCTGTACATGTGGCCCCCTCCCCCTCTTACCACGGTCGTGCATTTGGGGTGGGGGGTGATTTTTGTCTGGAATCTCCCCGGGGTGTGACCGTCTTCCTGTGATGAGATCCTAGTCCAGTTCTGCTACTGATGATCTGAGATGACACCCCGACTACTGAGGAAGATGCGGTCACGTCCCTGTGTAGAGCGTCAGCTCCTGGGCCTAGTGTTGGGAATATCCCGGTCAGGCCGGGGTCGTGGCATCTTCTCTGCTGTGATTGTCACGAGGTCTGACATCGCCGGTGATCACGCTTTGTGTTTACGTTTTATTGCAGAGTGTAAAGCACCCCAGACCGATCAGCTCGTGTGATGCAGGATTTTCTCTCCTCCCCATGACTCTTACTATGTTTGTTCTCTTGCAGGATTTGCGGTCGGGCTTCGTGGCGGCCGAGCAGGAGCGCAGTAAAGGTAATAGTGTGGCGGCTGCCGTCCTGTCTGTAGATAATGCCGCATCTCCCAATGATGAGATCCTAGTCCAGTTCTGCTACTGATGATCTGAGATGACACCCCGACAACTGAGGAAGATGCGGTCATGTCCCTGTGTAGAGCGTCAGCTCTTGGGTCTAGTGACTACAGTTTGTAACTTGTGTGCAGGGTTTTCCCGGTTTGTGGTTTATTCTGATTTTTTTTCTCCTGCAGGATTTGCGGCCGGATGTTTTGGGGTTCATGTCGGCGGAGCGCAGTATAAGGTGAGCGGCGGCCGATATCTTGTCTGTAGACAGATCTCACTACAGACGGCGTCTTCTAATGATGAGAACATTGTCCAGTTCTGCTACTGACGTTCAGCGATGACCTTTAACAATCTGAAGCAGACGTCTCTGTAGTGACCAGATCTCGGCAAGCAAAGATTTTGAAAATCATACCCCCCCCCCCCCCTCGGGACAAACTCGCCCTGATTGGAACAAACCCTCAGCTGTGAGAAGTATTCAGTGTGTTGTCCCACTTTAAACAAAATAAATCTAACACAAACCTCTAGTCTGATGGCTCTTGCCTACACTAATGCATTGTCACAAACCTTCAGCTGTGTGGGCAGCAGCTGTTTTCCTGTATTACAATATATTCATAGTAACCAGACATGACCTCTCTGCTGGCGGTCAGTGGGTCGGATTACACAGTTGACAATTGCTGACCGCACAGGGCCCGGGACATTGGGATATTTCCCCCGTGCTGCGTGGCATCGCTGAGGCCATATATTTTATACATGTTTTCGTCTTTACGGTGAAGTTTTACCTGTATCTACAATGCAGACAACGTCCTGCACGTAACGTGCTCTAATCCTCCTGTCTTCTTCCTGCAGGACTGAGGTGAGTGACTGAGGAGCGGACGCACATGGAACGACTGTGATTTGTACACCGTGTTCCAAATTATTATGCACATTGGCTTTAAGTGTCATAAACATGTCAGACACCTGTGATAATTAGTTTGCCAGGTGTGCCCAATCAAAGGAACTAAAGGACGTTCCACATTATTAAGCAGCCACAGGTTTCAATCAATATGGGAAAGAAAGATTATCTCTCTGTATGGAAAACATTGGATATTTCAAGAAAACTTAAAGGAATAGTGTCATCACAAATAAATTTTTTATATGTTAAAGATGTTAGTGCTTTAATAAAAACGTTTATTTTCATTTGTGTGTTTGTGTTTTACTGTTTCTTATTTTTACACTTTTTCTTCCCTATGGGGGCTGCCATTTTTTGTTCCATTTCTGTGTGTGTCGATTAACGACACACACAGACATGGAGTACGGCAGCCACAGTCCCATAGGGACTGTGAACGGCTCCCGTCCCATTCACGTCCGTGTACGGCGTCTGTGTGGGAACTGCGCATGCGCCGCTCCCACACAGTCCTATTCGAAATTGGCGCCGTCCGGCACCATTTTCCTGTGGACCGGAAGTCGCGGCCGGACAGTAATATTACTACTTCCGGTCGCGGCTTCCGGACTTGTGCACATGGAACAGCGGCAGCAAAGGGAGCGGACGGGCCGGAGGGAGCCGCGGCGGCAGGAGCAGGTAAGAGATTTCAATGTATGTTAGTGTTTGTGTGTGTTTACTACTGTATGTAAACCTACTACACTGTGGGTTACCTCAAAAAATGGCGACACACAGTGTAGGAGGTTAAACCTTTCAAACCCCTCGTTTATCCCAGCACTAGCCAGGATAAAGGAGGGGGGGATGCTGAGAGCTCAAGAGAGCGAGGGCTTTTAACCCAATGTTGCAATGCTGCAATTTTGGGAACTAGCTCCATCTAGTGACCAAAAATGGGTAGTATTATAAATTAGAAAAAATTTATAATATTTCCTGACTCGCAAAAAAAATTTGAACAATGTTTAATCACCCACACACTAAATGTTTAATTTTTTAAAAAAAAACATGTTTTTCTGGCAACACATTGCCTTTAAGCAGCCACAGGTCTCAATCAATATGGGAAAGAAAGATGATCTCTCTGTATGGAAAACATTGGATATTTCAAGAAAACTTAAGCGTGATCACCATACTGTGAAAAGATTTGTGACTGATGCAGAGCACAGATGAATTCGTTCAGATAAAGGCATAATGAGGAAGGTTTCTGCCAGACAAATTAATAGGATTAGGAGAGCAGCTGCTAAAATGCCATTGCAAAGCAGCAAACAGTTGAAGCCGCTGGTGCCTCTGGAGTCCCGCGAACCTCAAGGTGTAGGATCCTCCAGAGGTTTGCCCGTGTACATAAAGCTATTATTCGGGCACCCCTAAACCATGCTCACAAGCAGAAACGGTTGCAGTGGGCTCAGAAATACATCAAGACTAATTTTCAAACCGTCGTGTTTACTGATGAGTGCCGTGCAACCCTGGATGGTCCAGATGGATGGAGTAGTGGATGGTTGGTGAATGGCCACCATGTCCCAACAAGGCTGCGACGTCGGCAAGGAGGTGGCAGAGTCATGTTTTGGGCTGGAATCAGGGAGAGAGCTGGTAGGCCCCTTTAGGGTCCCTGACAGTGTGAAAATGACCTGCAAAGTACGTAGAGTTTATGACTGACCACTTTCTTCCGTGGTGCAAAAAGAACCGTGCCGTCCGTAGCCAAATTATCTTCATGCATGACAATGCACCATCTCATGCTGCAAAGAATACCTCTGTGTCCTTGGCTGCTATGGGCATAAAAGGAGAGAAACTCATGGTGTGGCCCCCATGTTCCCCTGACCTCAACGCTATTGAGAACCTTTGGAGCCTCCTCAAGCAAAATATCTGAGGGTGGGAGGCAGTTCACATCAAAACAGAAGCTCTGGGGGGCGATTCTGACATCCTGCAAAGATAGTCAAGCAGAAACTGTCCAAATACTCACAAATTCAATGGATGGAAGAATTGTGAAGGTGATATCAGAGAAGGGTCCTGTGTAACATGTAACTTGTGCTGTGCAGGTGATATCAGAGGAGGGTTCTGTGTAACATGTAACTTGTGCTGTGCAGGTGATATCAGAGAAGGGTCCTGTGTAACATGTAACTTGTGCTGTGCAGGTGATATCAGAGGAGGGTCCTGTGTAACATGTAACTTGTGCTGTGCAGGTGATATCAGAGGAGGGTCCTGTGTAACATGTAACTTGTGCTGTGCAGGTGATATCAGAGGAGGGTCCTGTGTAACATGTAACTTGTGCTGTGCAGGTGATATCAGAGAAGGGTCCTGTGTAACATGTAACTTGTGCTGTGCAGGTGATATCAGAGGAGGGTCCTGTGTAACATGTAACTTGTGCTGTGCAGGTGATATCAGAGGAGGGTCCTGTGTAACATGTAACTTGTGCTGTGCAGGTGATATCAGAGAAGGGTCCTGTGTAACATGTAACTTGTGCTGTGCAGGTGATATCAGAGGAGGGTCCTGTGTAACATGTAACTTGTCCTGTGCAGGTGATATCAGAGAAGGGTCCTGTGTAACATGTAACTTGTGCTGTGCAGGTGATATCAGAGAAGGGTCCTGTGTAACATGTAACTTGTGCTGTGCAGGTGATATCAGAGAAGGGTCCTGTGTAACATGTAACTTGTCCTGTGCAGGTGATATCAGAGAAGGGTCCTGTGTAACATGTAACTTGTGCTGTGCAGGTGATATCAGAGGAGGGTCCTGTGTAACATGTAACTTGTGCTGTGCAGGTGATATCAGAGAAGGGTCCTGTGTAACATGTAACTTGTGCTGTGCAGGTGATATCAGAGAAGAGTCCTGTGTAACATGTAACTTGTCCTGTGCAGGTGATATCAGAGAAGGGTCCTGTGTAACATGTAACTTGTGCTGTGCAGGTGATATCAGAGAAGGGTCCTGTGTAACATGTAACTTGTGCTGTGCAGGTGATATCAGAGAAGGGTCCTGTGTAACATGTAACTTGTGCTGTGCAGGTGATATCAGAGGAGGGTCCTGTGTAACATGTAACTTGTCCTGTGCAGGTGATATCAGGGAAGGGTCCTGTGTAACATGTAACTTGTGCTGTGCAGGTGATATCAGAGGAGGGTCCTGTGTAACATGTAACTTGTGCTGTGCAGGTGATATCAGAGGAGGGTCCTGTGTAACATGTAACTTGTGCTGTGCAGGTGATATCAGAGAAGGGTCCTGTGTAACATGTAACTTGTGCTGTGCAGGTGATATCAGAGGAGGGTCCTGTGTAACATGTAACTTGTGCTGTGCAGGTGATATCAGAGGAGGGTCCTGTGTAACATGTAACTTGTGCTGTGCAGGTGATATCAGAGAAGGGTCCTGTGTAACATGTAACTTGTGCTGTGCAGGTGATATCAGAGGAGGGTCCTGTGTAACATGTAACTTGTCCTGTGCAGGTGATATCAGAGAAGGGTCCTGTGTAACATGTAACTTGTGCTGTGCAGGTGATATCAGAGAAGGGTCCTGTGTAACATGTAACTTGTGCTGTGCAGGTGATATCAGAGAAGGGTCCTGTGTAACATGTAACTTGTCCTGTGCAGGTGATATCAGAGAAGGGTCCTGTGTAACATGTAACTTGTGCTGTGCAGGTGATATCAGAGGAGGGTCCTGTGTAACATGTAACTTGTGCTGTGCAGGTGATATCAGAGAAGGGTCCTGTGTAACATGTAACTTGTGCTGTGCAGGTGATATCAGAGAAGAGTCCTGTGTAACATGTAACTTGTCCTGTGCAGGTGATATCAGAGAAGGGTCCTGTGTAACATGTAACTTGTGCTGTGCAGGTGATATCAGAGAAGGGTCCTGTGTAACATGTAACTTGTGCTGTGCAGGTGATATCAGAGAAGGGTCCTGTGTAACATGTAACTTGTGCTGTGCAGGTGATATCAGAGGAGGGTCCTGTGTAACATGTAACTTGTGCTGTGCAGGTGATATCAGAGGAGGGTCCTGTGTAACATGTAACTTGTCCTGTGCAGGTGATATCAGAGGAGGGTCCTGTGTAACATGTAACTTGTGCTGTGCAGGTGATATCAGAGAAGGGTCCTGTGTAACATGTAACTTGTGCTGTGCAGGTGATATCAGAGAAGGGTCCTGTGTAACATGTAACTTGTGCTGTGCAGGTGATATCAGAGAAGGGTCCTGTGTAACATGTAACTTGTGCTGTGCAGGTGATATCAGAGGAGGGTCCTGTGTAACATGTAACTTGTGCTGTGCAGGTGATATCAGAGGAGGGTCCTGTGTAACATGTAACTTGTCCTGTGCAGGTGATATCAGAGAAGGGGTCCTGTGTAACATGTAACTTGTCCTGTGCAGGTGATATCAGAGAAGGGTCCTGTGTAACATGTAACTTGTGCTGTGCAGGTGATATCAGAGAAGGGTCCTGTGTAACATGTAACTTGTCCTGTGCAGGTGATATCAGAGAAGGGTCCTGTGTAACATGTAACTTGTCCTGTGCAGGTGATGTCAGAGAAGAGTCCTGTGTAACATGTAACTTGTGCTGTGCAGGTGATATCAGAGGAGGGTCCTGTGTAACATGTAACTTGTGCTGTGCAGGTGATATCAGAGAAGGGTCCTGTGTAACATGTAACTTGTCCTGTGCAGGTGATATCAGAGAAGGGTCCTGTGTAACATGTAACTTGTCCTGTGCAGGTGATATCAGAGAAGAGTCCTGTGTAACATGTAACTTGTGCTGTGCAGGTGATATCAGAGGAGGGTCCTGTGTAACATGTAACTTGTGCTGTGCAGGTGATATCAGAGAAGGGTCCTGTGTAACATGTAACTTGTCCTGTGCAGGTGATATCAGAGAAGGGTCCTGTGTAACATGTAACTTGTGCTGTGCGGGTGATATCAGAGAAGGGTCCTGTGTAACATGTAACTTGTGCTGTGCGGGTGATATCAGAGGAGGGTCCTGTGTAACATGTAACTTGTCCTGTGAAGGTGATATCAGAGGAGGGTCCTGTGTAACATGTAACTTGTGCTGTGCAGGTGATATCAGAGAAGGGTCCTGTGTAACATGTAACTTGTGCTGTGCAGGTGATATCAGAGGAGGGTCCTGTGTAACATGTAACTTGTGCTGTGCAGGTGATATCAGAGAAGGGTCCTGTGTAACATGTAACTTGTGCTGTGCAGGTGATATCAGAGAAGGGTCCTGTGTAACATGTAACTTGTGCTGTGCAGGTGATATCAGAGGAGGGTCCTGTGTAACATGTAACTTGTGCTGTGCAGGTGATATCAGAGAAGGGTCCTGTGTAACATGTAACTTGTGCTGTGCAGGTGATATCAGAGGAGGGTCCTGTGTAACATGTAACTTGTGCTGTGCAGGTGATATCAGAGGAGGGTCCTGTGTAACATGTAACTTGGCCTGCTAAGTTTTTTTTTTTTGTTTTTTTTTTTAAAATATGACCAGACCATTTTAGTCTCTTTACAACCTGTAAAATGTTCTGATCTCTGTTGTGCATAATAATGTGAAACAAAAAAAAATCTGTTATTATTAGGAGATTTATCAATAAAATTCGTATTATCCTCCAACGGTTGATGCTGAAGATTATACTGACTCGGATTGGCATCGACTATTTTTAGGAAAATAACATTTGCATAATTTGGAACGAGGTGTATTTTTTTTATATTTTGTTAATAAAGATTTGTTCTGCTCTTCAGTCCGGCTCTGTTTTTTTTTTTTCCGCACTGAGTGTCCCTGGGTCCGGCATGTCCTTCCTGCAGTTCTTCCTCTGATCTCCTCCCATTGGAAGGGGAGGCAGAAAGCTTTTTTTTAGCTACAGTACAAATGGCCGTGTGTGAAAAGCGCAAGTGGGTTTTTTCCTGAAATACTCAATGACTTCTTATATGGCGCCTGAGTCTTGTGCTCTAAGGCTGAGTTCACACACACGGCGTATCCGGCCTGTGCCGCAGGGAATTCCAGGTGCAGCTGAACTAAACACAAGTTCAGTCTCTCACCTGGAATATCTGCTGTGGAAAGCGGCAGGATGAGGTTTTATCACATGACCATCGCTACAGCCTGTGATTTGCTGCAGCGGTCACATGGGATAAAACTTCATGCCTGGCAGAAGAGACGACGACTCGAACTATAAAAAGTTGCGGCTTTAATTTTCTGTCTTTTTTTGGTGGTGGAATCGCTGAGAATCTACTGCAAAAAAAAAGCAACAACTGCTACTTGCTGCGGGTTTTACCTCCCCAGTGGGTTTACGTGAATCCAAGTGACGTGATGCGGAATAAAACTGCACCGCAGGTCCATGTCTGAGTGTTTTTCCGCTCATTTATGCAGCGTGTGGATTTGGTTTTCATCCAATTAGTAGCGGAAAAACCGCAGCAAATTCTGTTGTGGAAAATCTGCAGTATATACAATGTTTGAGCTGATCTTAACAGTCCTTGGTGTATTGTAGAGATCTGGGGGTGGTGCGGGTACGGACGGGTCTCCTGCTGCTGCTGCTGAGTTATTGGAGTTTTTTTTTTACTGGATCTTCGCCCGGCCTCCTGCACGTGTTCTGGACATATAGAACCATATCCAGTGTTATATTGCGTTGTGGATAATTTGTGGGGTCTAAAAGACGCAGCATGAGGTCCGATGTGACGAGGGGAAAGATCACGGCTGGAGAACTGGTCTGGATGTACAGGGGAGAGGAGTGCTCTAGACGGCCGATGTCCGGGTTATGTCGCGGTCCATATAAACGGCAAAAATGTAGCGTATTTATTTTTGCGATAACGAGGATCTGTCACTAGTTTAGCAATGTCCGATCTCCTATGTATCCTAATAGGCGCTGTCATTGTCACGCCGGTAATAGTGAACTACCAAAATGTTTATTTCAGAAGTTATGAGCTTTTTTTGGAATATGTAAATGAGGCGATACTGGGCAACGGAGCGTCACCACCAGCGATTCTCCGGAGGTGGAGCCGACTCTCAGCCGCTGACCTATCAGCATGAAGCTTCTTCACGCAGTGTGAGAGGCTGGAGGATCACTTCATAGTGGCAGATCTCTGGCTGTGGACCACCTAGAGGGGCGGTGCTGGTGTCATATGAAAGATGAGATTCTAATCTTTCATATGACACTATGATTGCTGTGAAACACCCAGAGATGTCACCAGTTAAAAACACAGACCCCTAGAAGAAGCCAGAATGCTGGCGAAACGCGCGTCAGGTGCTCAATCCTTTTAATCTTTCCCTGGTGTAACACATGGCCACAGCTGCCTCATACAGGCCAATGAATCACTATTGCTTCCTACCTGGGTGACATCAGCTAATTTCAGCTAACAGCACGGCAGTGCTGTTCAGCATAGCGTATCCTGCTGTCACATACGAGCGGCTGGTTGTACGCCTCGTCCAGCCGCTGTTCTAATCTGACCGCCGGTGTAATTGCCGTGCGGCTCACTTATTGCTGCCTACCCCGGTCTACCACTGGGACAGGGCCATACACTTAGCTCAGGTTCACTTACAGTGGATCTGCGCTTTGGCATATTGTCTGTGCCGCGTCTGAGTTCACACTGGGCGCGAGCACAGCAAGGGATTTAAAGCTGATCTCCACGCTACCGGTCTGGCTCACAGGGTGGTGGCGTGAGAGTGCAGCTGTCTGCTCACGATTCACACCCTGCGGCAATTTAGTATGTAGGCACAGCAGGATAATCACTCTAATTCAGCCGTGTCCTACAGCAACATCACGGGCACGAGTGGTTTTTACTACTCTGACCCGTGTGCTTTAGCGATAGTGCTGGTCAGCATAGCGCATCCTGCTTTCACATACGAGCGGCTGGCTGTATGCCCCTTCCAGCCGCCGGTTACATTGCCGTGCGGCTCCCTTATTGCTGCCTACCCCGGTCAACCACGGGGGCAGGGTCACACTTAGCTCAGGTCCACTTACAGTGGATCTGCGCTTTGGCAGGGTGTCTGTGCCGCGTCTGAGCTCACACTGGGCGAGGGCACAGCAAGGGACATACGGCTTATCTCCACGCTACTGCTCTCGCCCACAGAGCGGCGGCGTGAGAGTGCAGCTTTCTGCTCACTATTCACACCCTCTGCGGCAATCATGTCTGTAAGCACGGCAGGACATTTACCCTGATTTATTACACGGCCGTGTCCTACAAGAACATCACGGGCACGAGTGGTTCTCACTACTCTGACCCGTGTGCTTCATGTTCACACTTTGCTGCATGGTGGCGTTATAGCTACCCTGCCTAATTTTTGCACTGCCGCAATCCTAGAATACAATTGCTGGTTTGGAAGCATAGCTATGTGTTCCTTGATGAACACCTTTGTTATGAATTACAAACCATAACAACCTCATTATACATGGCCTAGGTATGTGAGTTTGGGGGTCACTCACACATACCTCTTACACCATCAGACTTTTTAGTGTTTATTTTTATTGCATATTAATAAAAGTTACATATTAATTTCAGATCACATACTTTTTCTCCTTCCCTTTCCCTTATACATAGTTACTACAGGTGGTGCACACCAATGTGATCTGTTACAATATTGTGAGATAGGTGGTCTTCCACTTTCTGCCTCAAACACAGTTGGGAATGGAATCTGTATACCATAGGATATTCCTGGGAAGGGGGAGAAGCTTTAGGATGATTGGACAACATCATACAGAAAATGTTACACTGCCCAGAAAAAGTCACCTCCCATTTGGCAAGTATAGCTAAATTAGCATTTTAAGACAAATGCTCAACTTTCCAAATGTGTTTTTTTTTTTTTTTAAGTCACTAAGTATCAGTGTCTGAGATTAATAGGTGACCGATCCTCTTTAGGCTAAGTATTCTGTATGTAACTCTAGCCTATGTATTCCTGTGGCCAGTGATTTATCACTCACTAGACAAAAAAATGGGTCTCGAAGGTGCTGTAATGTCCGGCATTATCCACCAGGGGGCAGCTGTGAGGATTTCTTGGCCTGGGCTGCACTCCTTTTGGTTTTAGCATGGATCCTGAGGGTCTATTATCTGGACTCTGCACTGCCGTAAATACGCGGTTTGCTTTGGCTCACTCAGATGTCAGTTTTGAGGTCACATGTTATCTATTTTAAGGTTACAAATCCCACCTGCCTGCGGGTTCATAGGGCTCTGTGGTAGTGCCGCAAGACCCAGATCTCCTGCAGCTCAGTGTAATCAGACATTGAGTTCTCTGATCTTATATTGGTTGATGTGAAACGCGTGGAGTCTGAGCCCTGGACTCACAATCCCCATCACGGCTTCAGGATCAGTAAACGCTTCTGTGTTTCTGCAGTGAAATCTTGACGCAGAACAAGGACCTAAACCGTCGTCAGACATGTTGATTTTTGGTCTCCCAATGTTATGCCCCTCCCCCAGTGTATAGTCACAAATCTGTAAATATAGGAGATGCTATAGTAGGCCTGTACATGTAGCGGTAATGGGCCGCATGGTCGTCTGACGCGCTGCGGATGTGTACGCGCCCCATAAATGACTGCGCTAAATGGTCCTAGTCCTGCATCCACTTGACCACTGTTTACACGTAGAAGACGCCATATAGTCCTGGAGCCGCAGTCTGTAGTCAGGGCAGTCACACAAGAGGAACACGTATTTGCCTTGTATTTCCACAGCATAAAAATGAGCGGCGGAAAACCTCACAATGTAAATATTACAAATCTGTCTGATATTTTTGTAATTAAGGACAACAGTTTTAAATACATTTCTCCCTAATACTTAAGAGCTGCACTCACTGAAAGGATCAGAACTCTTGTGGACAGGCACTGCCTCCCCAAAAGTTTAACTGATCCTGTAATAGAGGGGCATTTAGCGTTTCATACATTGGATGACTATACAGACTGCAAATCACGAAAGCAAGCGCTGCAGGAACTGACCAAGCGGGGAATGCTGAAAGATGTCAGCTTTAAAGCTGCAGAATAGTGAGTGCAGCTCTGGAGTATAATACAGGATGTAACTCAGGATAAGTACAGGATAAGTAATGTAATGTATGTACACAGTGACTCCACCAGCAGAATAGTGAGTGCAGCTCTGGAGTATAATACAGGATGTAACTCAGGATCAGTATAGGATAAGTAATGTAATGTATGTACACAGTGACTCCACCAGCAGAATAGTGAGTGCAGCTCTGGAGTATAATACAGGATGTAACTCAGGATCAGTACAGGATAAGTAATGTAATGTATGTATACAGTGACTCCACCAGCAGAATAGTGAGCGCAGCTCTGGAGTATAATACAGGATGTAACTCAGGATAAGTACAGGATAAGTAATGTAATGTATGTACACAGCGACTCCACCAGCAGAATAGTGAGTGCAGCTCTGGAGTATAATACAGGATATAACTCAGGATCAGTACAGGATAAGTAATGTAATGTATGTACACAGTGACTACACCAGCAGAATAGTGAGTGCAGCTCTGGAGTATAATACAGGATGTAACTCAGGATAAGTAATGTAATGTATGTACACAGTGACTCCACCAGCAGAATAGTGAGTGCAGCTCTGGAGTATAATACAGGATGTAACTCTGGATAAGTACAGGATAAGTAATGTAATGTATGTACACAGTGACTCCACCAGCAGAACAGTGAGTGCAGCTCTGGAGTATAATACAGGATGTAACTCAGGATCAGTACAGGATAAGTAATGTATGTACACCGTGACCCCACCAGCAGAATAGTGAGTGCAGCTCTGGAGTATAATACAGGATGTAACTAGGGATCAGTACGGAATAAGTAATGTATGTACACAGTGACTTCACCAGCAGAATAGTGAGTGCAGCTCTGGAGTATAATACAGGATATAACTCAGGATCAGTACAGGATAAGTAATGTAATGTATGTACACAGTGACTCCACCAGCAGAATAGTGAGTGCAGCTCTGGAGTATAATACAGGATATAACTCAGGATCAGTACAGGATAAGTAATGTATGTACACAGTGACTCCACCAGCAGAATAGTGAGTGCAGCTCTGGAGTATAATACAGGATATAACTCAGGATCAGTACAGGATAAGTAATGTATGTACACAGTGACTCCACCAGCAGAATAGTGAGTGCAGCTCTGGAGTATAATACAGGATATAACTCAGGATCAGTACAGGATAAGTAATGTAATGTATGTACACAGTGACTCCACCAGCAGAATAGTGAGTGCAGCTCTGGAGTATAATACAGGATATAACTCAGGATCAGTACAGGATAAGTAATGTAATGTATGTACACAGTGACTCCACCAGCAGAATAGTGAGTGCAGCTCTGGAGTATAATACAGGATATAACTCAGGATCAGTACAGGATAAGTAATGTATGTACACAGTGACTCCACCAGCAGAATAGAGAGTGCAGCTCTGGAGTATAATAGTTACACTGTTTCCAGACCGGCCGGGAAGCAGCAGGAGCTGGACATACATTGTAGAGATGGGATGCGCATCTATCAAACATTTATGTATTTTCCTGTTTATATGCCATAAATCTACAAGATGGGAAAACCGCTTTCAGATGTGACAGGAATATTGCTGGGAATCTTTTCTTACTGGGGAAACAGCCAAAACTCTCATTGTCGCTCTGATTCTCTCGTCTTGACTCCTGTAAGGCTGGGTTCACACGAGCATGTTCGGTCCGGTCGGAACGTATTTCGGCCGCAAGTCCCTGCAGGGAGCCAGGCTCCTAACATCATAGTGATGTACGACGCTAGGAGTCCCTGCCTCGCTGCAGGACAACTGTCCCGTACTGTAATCATGTTTTCAGTACGGGACAGCAGTTCCACGGAGAGGCAGGGACTCCTAGCGTCGTACATCACTATGATGTTAGGAGCCCGGCTCCCTGCAGGGACATGCGGCCGAAATACGTTCCGTCCTTTACAGACGTAACATGCTCGTTTGAACCCAGCCTAACTCTTTACTAGTCGGTCTTCCCCTCACTAAACTCTCCCCTCTCCAATCTATCCTCAATGCAGCAGCCAGGCTCATCTTTCCGACCAACCGCTACACCAACGCCTCTACCCTGTGCCAATCACTATACCAACTCCTCTACCCTGTGCCAGTCACTACACCAACTCCTCTACCCTGTGCCGGTCACTACACCAACTCCTCTACCCTGTGCTAATCACTACACCAACTCCTCTACCCTGTGCCAATCACTACACCAACTCCTCTACCCTGTGCCAATCACTACACCAACGCCTCTACTCTGTGCCAATCACTGCACCAACTCCTCTACCCTGTGCCAGTCACTGTACCAACTCCTCTACCCTGTGCCAGTCACTTCATCAACTACTCTACCCTGTGCCAGTCACTACACCAACTCCTCTACCCTGTGCCGGTCACTACACCAACTCCTCTACCCTGTGCTAATCACTACACCAACTCCTCTACCCTGTGCCAATCACTACACCAACTCCTCTACCCTGTGCCAATCACTACACCAACGCCTCTACCCTGTGCCAGTCACTGTACCAACTCCTCTACCCTGTGCCAGTCACTTCATCAACTACTCTACCCTGTGCCAGTCACTGCACCAACTCCTCTACCCTGTGCCAGTCACTACACCAACTCCTGTACCCTGTGCCAATCACTACACCAACTCCTCTACCCTGTGCCAGTCACTACACCAACGCCTCTAATCTGTGCCAGTCACTACACTGTGCCAGTCACTACACTGGTTTCCCATCCCCTTCAGAATTAAATTCAAACTTACTCCTCTCCCCCACGACGCTCTCCCCAGTGCTGCACCTCCTTACATCTCCCTCGTCTCTGTCTACTAGTCGGGCTCTGCGTTCTGCCAACGACCTTAGATTAAAATCCTCCATAATCCGAACCTCCCACTCACGTCTCCAGGATTTCTCTCGTGCTGCCCCGTCCTCTGGAATGCGCTACCCCAGACAATCCGATTAATTCCCAATATCCAGTCATAAACGTGCCCCGAAAACACATCTATTTAGACCGGCCTATAACATTCCCTAATCTGACTCCTTTCCATGGCCCCCCTTATAGATCAGTCATCAGAATAAGATTCCCTCACACTCCTCCTCTTCATGTCCGTCATACACGGATACTGGCTGGTGACCGGCTCATGCAGCTTTATGTGTATAAAAATGGCCGGACCATTGTACAGAACAAACACTATTACACTTTGTGTCTCCCTTATTTCCTCATAGATTGTAAGCTCTTGTGATCAGCGTCCTCACTCCTCCTCTCCTCATAGATTGTAAGCTCTTGTGATCAGCGTCCTCACTCCTCTCCTCATAGATTGTAAGCTCTTGTGATCAGCGTCCTCACTCCTCTCCTCATAGATTGTAAGCTCTTGTGATCAGTGTCCTCACTCCTCCTCTCCTCATAGATTGTAAGCTCTTGTGATCAGCGTCCTCCTCTTCTCCTCATAGATTGTAAGCTCTTGTGATCAGTGTCCTCACTCCTCCTCTCCTCATAGATTGTAAGCTTTTGTGATCAGTGTCCTCACTCCTCTCCTCATAGATTGTAAGCTCTTGTGATCAGTGTCCTCACTCCTCCTCTCCTCATAGATTGTAAGCTCTTGTGATCAGTGTCCTCACTCCTCCTCTCCTCATAGATTGTAAGCTTTTGTGATCAGTGTCCTCACTCCTCTCCTCATAGATTGTAAGCTCTTGTGATCTGGGTCCTCACTCCTCTCCTCATAGATTGTAAGCTCTTGTGATCAGGGTCCTCACTCCTCTCCTCATAGATTGTAAGCTCTTGTGATCAGTGTCCTCACTCCTCCTCTCCTCATAGATTGTAAGCTCTTGTGATCAGGGTCCTCACTCCTCTCCTCATAGATTGTAAGCTCTTGTGATCAGTGTCCTCACTCCTCCTCTCCTCATAGATTGTAAGCTCTTGTGATCAGGGTCCTCACTCCTCTCCTCATAGATTGTAAGCTCTTGTGATCAGGGTCCTCACTCCCCAGGTTTGAATTGTAAATGAACATTGTCACTATGTAATGTCTGATATTGTCTGTTCATGTTCCCTCTAAGGCCTCTCACGAGCGGGTTCAGTCCGCGATATACGGTACGTCGTCGGCTGTATTTCCCGGTCTGAACACCCTGCAGGGAGCGGCACTCCTAGGGTCATAGTTATCTATTCTGCTAGGAGTCCCTGCCTCGCTCTGGGACAACTGTCCCGTACTGAGAACATGATTACAGATGGATAACGATGATGCGAGGAGCCCGGCTCCCTGCTGTGTGTTCGGTCCGGGAAATGCGCCCGACATGCGGACCGTTAATCACGGACTGAACACGCTCGTGTGTGAGAGGCCTAAATTGTAAAGTGCTGCGGAATAAGTTGGCTCTATATAAATAAATATGATTATTATTAGAATCAGCTGGAATGTCATGATTGGTCATCTCTCGCTGTGTCTGAACTGGGCCCTATGTCACCTCGTGCATTTATCAACACATTGTGTACTTTATACTCCTGGGATTTGGAGGTCTGGCCTGTATATTAGATAGATGTCTGCGTATTCCATGTGGGGGCGTCCCGGCCGTATCTTGGCCTTTGTGTGGGAGCAGAACCTTACTATAGATTCCTAAAAAGAGGAAGTTTCACCCATCGCAGATTTCTCCCCGTCCCTAAAGAAGATTTACTGCCCCTGATAACTCTGCAGAGACCATAAATACCACTATTTACTACCCGCTAAATATAGAAATTACTGCTGGGAAAGTGGAGAGGAGAACAACTCAGTATCACACATGATAGGATTAGATACACAGGTCAGCAGACAGTATCACACATGATAGGATTAGATACACGGCTCAGCAGACAGTATCACACATGATAGGATTAGATACACAGCTCAGCAGACAGTATCACACATGATAGGATTAGATACACGGCTCAGCAGACAGTATCACACATGATAGGATTAGATACACAGCTCAGCAGACAGTATCACACATGATAGGATTAGATACACAGCCAAGCAGACAGTATCACACATGATAGGATTAGATATACAGCTCAGCAGACTGTATCACACATGATAGGATTAGATACACAGCTCAGCAGACAGTATCACACATGATAGGATTAGATACACAGCTCTGCAGACAGTATCACACATGATAGGATTAGATACACAGCTCAGCAGACAGTATCACACATGATAGGATTAGATACACGGCTCAGCAGACAGTATCACACATGATATGATTAGATACAGTGGTACAACAGACTGTCACAGGATTAGATTCAGTGGCTCAGCAGAGAGTATCACATGATAGGATTAGATACAACAGTTCTGCAAATTTCTGTTTCAATATCTCATCGTTTGAAAGATGAAAGCTTGACCTAGTCCTGCTTACGCAGCAGAGGATTTGTTACAATTTATCAGGATAGATAATTCTCTGTGAGCCAAACACATTAGCCGTGCAAATCTCCCTCCTGTCTTGGGCTCCAGGCTCTTACGTACACTTGATACTCTGGAGGTAAGAAATCATAGGGCCACATAGTAAAATGAATAGTGCCCCCCCTCCCCCCGCTGAGCGCTCTGACACCTGTATAGAGGAGCTGGTTTCTGACTAGATAAATGACATATTTCTGCCCACCTGCTGCCACCACTAGGGGGAGCTCAATCATTAAAGGGAATGTGTTGCCAGAAAAACATGTTTTTTAAAAAAAAATTAAACATTTAGTGTGTGGGTGGTTAAACATTGTTCAAATATTTTTTTTTTTTTTCACGAGTCAGGAAATATTATAAATTAATTCTAATTTATAATACTACCCATTTTTGGTCACTAGATGGAGCTGTCCCCAAAATTGCAGCTTTGCAAAATTGGGTAAAAAGCTCTCGCTCTAGTGAGCTCTCAGCATCCCCCCCTCCTTTATCCTGGCTAGTACCGGGATAAACGAGGGGTTTGAACGGTGTAACCTCCTACACTGTGTGTCGCCATTTTTTGAGCTAACACAGTGTAGTAGGTTTACATACAGTAGTAAACACACACAAACACGAACATACATTGAAATCTCTTACCTGCTCCTGCCGCCGCGGCTCCCTCCGGCCCGTCCGCTCCGTTTGCTGCCGCTGGTCCAAGTGCACAAATCCGGAAGCCGCGACCGGAAGTAGTAATATTACTGTCCGGCCGCGACTTCCGGTCCACAGGAAAATGGCGCCGGACGGCGCCAATTTCGAATTGGACTGTGTGGGAGCGGCGCATGCGCAGTTCCCACACAGACGCCGTACACTGAAGTCAATGGGACGGGAGCCGTTCGCAGTCCCTATGGGACTGTGGCTGCCGTATTCCATGTCTGTATGTGTCGTTAATCGACACACACAGAAATGGAACAAAAAATGGCAGCCCCCATAGACAAGAAAAAGTGTAAAAATAAGAAAAAGTAAAACACAAACACACAAATTAATATAAACGTTTTTAATAAAGCACTAACATCTTTAACATATAAAAAAATAATTTGTTATGACACTGTTCCTTTAAGTTCAATTCTATCTATCAATGTATATGTAGTGAGCTCCCTCTTGTGGTGAGTGCAGACATCTGCTGTAATGACGGGGGTAGGGAAACGGACAAGTGAGCCCTAATCTACCCGCCACTCTGTCCCTGCCTACTTGCAACGACCCGCCCTAGGGGTACAACTGGGCGGCGGTCCCTACGCTCTGTAAGTGCACGAGACAAACAGACAAGGGAACACAAAGCAAAGAGAAATGGGGCAGTTGCCCACGGCAACACCGTGAGCAACAAGAGTGGTGAACGAGCCGAGTCAAACCAGGAGAGTACGAGGTACCAAACGCAGAGCAGGAGAGTAGTCAGGTAGCCTGGGTCAGTATGGAGCGGGATCAAATAGATAGAAGCTGTAGCAGGGCCAGGAAACCACACGAGAAGAATCACAAGCAAAGGAGGAACAGGAAAGGCAGGTATAAATAGACAGAGGGCGGGAGCTAGCTCCGTCTGGCCAGGCTGTGATAGGCTCTCCCACTCCTAAGCCTGCCATCCTGGGTGGTGAAAGATGGAGTCAGTCTAACAGACATAGAAGCAGGTGCAGACTGATTACCTATGGGCGTGGATACAGAAGCTGTGCCTGGCAGATCCTTAACAGTACCCCCCCTTTTATGAGCCACCGGACCCTTTCTAAGTGGACCTGGTTTATTGGGGAAACTAAGGTGGAACCTCCTGATCAATACCCCAGCGTGAACATCCCGGGTGGGTACCCAAGTCCTCTCCTCAGGCCCGTATCCTCTCCAATGGACCAGGTACTGGAGGGAGCCTTGGACCATCCTGCTGTCCACAATCTTGGCCACCTCGAATTCCACCCCCTCAGGGGTGAGAACGGGAACAGGAGGTTTCCTCGAGGGAGCCAAGGACGGGGAGCAGCGTTTAAGGAGGGAGGCATGAAACACGTCGTGTATACGAAAAGATGGGGGCAACTCCAGCCGGAAGGAGACAGGATTGAGGACTTCAGTGACCTTATACGGCCCAATAAACCAGGGAGCAAACTTCTTGGACGGGACCTTAAGACGCAAGTTCCTAGACGATAACCACACCAGATCCCCGACCATAAACAGGGGGTTATCAGAACGTCTTTTATCAGCCTGAGTTTTTTGTACGCTCTGGGACGCCTCTAGGTTCTTCTGAACCTGGGCCCAGACTGTGCACAGTTCCCGATGAACGACTTCTACCTCGGGATTGTTGGAACTACCTGGTGAAACGGAGCAGAACCGTGGATTAAACCCAAAATTACAGAAAAAGGGGAGACCCCTGACGAGTTACTGACCCGGTTATTAACCCCTTCCCCCTGCTGGCATTCTGGGCCCTAATGTCCAAGCCATTTTTTAGATTTTTCCATTGTCACATTCGAAGAGCTGTAACTTTTTTATTTTTGCGTCGGCATAGCTGTATAAGGTCTTGTTTTTTGCGGGACGACTTGTAGTTTTTATTGGTACCATTTGAGAGTAGATGCGACTTTTTGATCACTTTCTATCACATTTTTTTAAAGTCAGGATTAACAGAAAACAGCAATTTTTCCATTGTTTTTTATTTTATTTTTTACGGCGTTCACAGTGCGGGTTAAATAATGTAACAGCTTTATAGTCGGGGTCGTTACGGACGCGGCGATACCAAATATGTGTAACTTTTTTGCTTTATTGTAGTTTTTTTTTAATAGTAAAGCATTTTGTAAGGGGAAAAGCTGGGTTTTTCATTTTTTTTTTTTCACTTTTTTTTTAAATTAACTTTATTAAACTTTTTTTACTTTTTTACTAGTCCCACTAGGGGACTTCACTATCCTCCGATCGCTATTATAATACACTGCAATACTTTTGTATTGCAGTGTATTAGTGCCTGTCCGTTTAAAATGGACAGGCATCTGCTAGGTCATGCCTGCGGCATGATCTAGCAGGCATTCGCTGCAGGCAGACCTGGGGGTCTTTATTATGGCTGCCATAGAAGACACAGACACTCCCCCCCCCTCCCTCTCTCCAAAACCATTCAGATGCGGTGCTCGCTATTGTGCACCGCATCTGAAGGGTTAAACAGGTGAGATCGATACTAATATCGATCTCACCCGGCAGAGCAGGGACGCCCCCAGCCCTCAGCTGCTTCTGGCAGCTGAGAGCAGGGAGATTTCACGGCTCCCTGCTCTGTTTACTTTATTCTACAGCAGCGACGTAGTTTGGCGGCGCTCTAGAATAAAGCCCACTAATGACCGCCGTAAAAAGACGTATCGGCGGTCATTAAGGGGTTAAGGGAAAATTCGGCGAGGGGAATGAATGAGACCCAATCATATTGACAGTCAGAGACAAAACACCTTAAATATTGTTCTAGAGATTGATTAGTCCTCTCAGTTTGGCCACTAGTTTCAGGATGGAAGGCAGAGGAGAAGGACAGATCAATCTCCAACTTTTTACAGAAGGCTCTCCAAAACAATGAAACAAATTGTACCCCTCTGTCAGAAACAATATTGACAGGGACCCCATGGAGACGCAGGATGTGTTTGACAAACAAGGTAGCTAACGTCTTAGCATTGGGTAGTTTCTTGAGGGGCACAAAGTGGCACATCTTACTGAAGCGGTCTACTACAACCCACACCACCGACTTGCCTTGAGATGGAGGCAAATCGGTGATAAAATCCATGGAGATATGGGTCTAAGGTCTCTGGGGAATGGGCAAAGAACATAGTAAGCCCGCTGGTCGGGACCTGGGAGTCTTGGACCTAGCACAAACTTCACAAGCGGCGACGTAGGCCTTAACGTCTTTAGGCAACCCAGGCCACCAATAGTTTCTAGCAATGAGGTGCTTGGTACCCAGGATGCCTGGATGACCAGATAGTGCGGAGTCATGATTTTCCCTAAGTACCCTTAGCCGGAGTTGCAGGGGAACAAACAGCTTGTTCTCAGGAAGGCTCCCGGGAGCTGAACCTTGATCAGCCGCAATTTCAGAGACTAAATCAGAATCAATACAAGAAATGATTATACCAGGAGGCAAAACACAAGCAGGATCTTCCTCCGAAGGAGGGCTGGCCATGAAGCTACGCGACAGTGCATCAGCCTTAATATTTTTAGACCCAGCCCTATAGGTAACCAAAAAGTTGAATCTGGTAAAAAATAGCGCCCATCGAGCTTGTCTCGGGTTTAGCCTCCGGGCAGATTCTAGGAAAACCAGATTTTTGTGGTCGGTAAGGACCGTTACCTGGTGCCTAGCCCCCTCCAGGAAGTGGCGCCACTCTTCAAATGCCCATTTAATGGCTAAGAGTTCGCGGTTGCCAATATCATAGTTACTCTCAGTGGGCGAAAACTTCCTGGAGAAGTAGGCACAGGGACGGAGATGGGTGAGGGACCTGGTACCCTGGGACAAGACAGCCCCCACTCCCACCTCGGATGCGTCAACCTCCACGATAAATGGCTCCATTTGGTTGGGCTGAACCATCACAGGGGCCGAGATAAAGCACTTCTTAAGGACCTCAAAAGCCTGGACAGCCTCAGGAGGCCAGTGGAGGAGATCAGCACCTTTGCGAGTGAGATCCGTAAGAGGCTTAGCGATGACCGAGAAGTTAGTAATAAATCTCCTGTAATAATTAGCGAACCCCAAGAAACACTGTAACGCCTTCAGGGAGGCAGGTTGGACCCATTCAGCCACAGCCTGGACCTTGGCGGGGCCCATGCGGAATTCATGAGGAGTGAGGATTTGACACAAAAACGGTATCTCCTGCACCCCAAACACACATTTTTCGGTTTTCGCAAACAGTTTGTTTTCCCGAAGGACCTGAAGCATCTTCCTGACATGCTCAATGTGGGAGGACCAGTCCTTGGAAAACACGAGTATGTCATCAAGGTACACTACAAGAAATACCCCCAGGTAGTCTCTCAAAATCTCATTTATGAAATTCTGGAAGACCGCGGGGGCATTACACAACCCAAAGGGCATGACGAGGTATTCGAAATGACCTTCGGGTGTGTTAAACGCAGTCTTCCACTCATCCCCCTCTTTGATGCGGATAAGGTTATAAGCCCCCCAAAGATCAAACTTAGAGAACCATTGGGCCCCCTGAACCTGATTAAAGAGATCAGGAATCAAAGGAAGGGGATACTGGTTCCTTACAGTGACCTTATTCAAGTTTCGGTAGTCAATGCATGGCCTAAGACCACCATCCTTCTTCCCTACGAAGAAGAAGCCAGCACCTACCGGAGAAGTAGAGGGGCGAATGTAACCCTTGGCCAGGCATCCCTGGATATACTCTCTCATGGCTTCACGTTCAGGACAAGAGAGATTAAATATCCTACCCTTAGGGAGCTTAGCTCCTGGTACCAAATCGATAGCGCAATCGTATTCTCTATGAGGAGGTAACACTTCGGAAGCCTCCTTAGAGAAAACATCAGCGAAGTCCTGAACAAACTCAGGTAGAGTATTCACCTCCTCAGGGGGAGAAATAGAATTAACAGGAAAACATGACGTCATGCATTCATTACCCCATTTGGTAAGATCCCCAATATTCCAGTCAAACGTGGGATTATGCATCTGCAACCAGGGAAGACCTAGAACCAAATCGTACGATAATCCCTGCATCACCAGTACAGAGCACTGCTCCAAATGCATGGAGCCAACAAGGAGTTCAAAAACAGGGGTATGCTGTGTAAAATAACCATTAGCAAGAGGAGTGGAGTCGATACCCACTACCGGGACAGGTTTAGGCAAATCAACAAAAGGCATAGCAAGAGACATAGCAAATTCCACAGACATGATATTAGCAGACGACCCTGAATCCACGAAGGCACTGCCGGTAGCAGACCGGCCAGCAAACGAGACCTGAAAGGGAAGCAAGATCTTATTACGTTTCATATTTACGGGAAATACCTGTGCGCCCAAGTGACCTCCCCGATGGTCACTTAGGCGCGGAAGTTTTCCGGCTGCTTATTCTTACGCCTAGGACAGTTGTTCACTTGATGCTTGTCATCCCCACAGTAGAAGCAGAGACCATTCTTCCTGCGGAACTCTCTACGTTGTTGGGGGGACACGGAGGCCCCGAGTTGCATAGGTACCTCCGAGTCTTCCGTGGAAGAGCGAAGCAACAGGACCTCGGGAGGCATCATGGGGGAGTCAGAGGGGAAAACACAAACACGTTCAAGTTGTCGTTCCCTGAGACGTCGGTCAAGTTGTACCGCTAAAGCCATAACCTGGTCTAGGGAGTCAGAAGAGGGATAGCTAACTAGCAGGCCTTTCAGGGCGTTCGACATACCCAACCTAAACTGGCACCTTAAGGCAGGGTCATTCCACCTAGAAGCTACACACCACTTCCTAAAGCCAGAACAATACTCCTCAACAGGTCTCTTACCCTGACGTAAGGTCACCAGCTGACTCTCGGCAAAGGCAGTCCTGTCAGTCTCGTCATAAAGGAGTCCGAGAGCAGAAAAGAAACGATCAACGGAGGAAAGTTCAGGGGCGTCAGGAGCCAAGGAGAAGGCCCATTCTTGGGGCCCCTCCAGGAGCCGGGACATAATTCTACCCACCCGCTGGCTCTCAGAACCTGAGGAGTGGGGCTTTAAGCGAAAGTAAAGCCTACAACTCTCCCGAAAAGAGAGAAAAGTCTTCCGGTCCCCTGAGAACCCGTCAGGCAACTTGAGGTGGGGTTCAAGAGGTGAGGTGAGGGACACTACCATGGTAGCGTCAGGCTGGTTGACCCTCTGAGCCAGGGCCTGGACCTGTAGGGAGAGACCCTGCATTTGCTGAGCCAGGGTCTCAAGGGGGTCCATAGTAGAGACAGGGACCAGGGTAGACTAGGTAACGGGCTTGTGATTATGTAATGACGGGGGTAGGGAAACGGACAAGTGAGCCCTAATCTACCCGCCACTCTGTCCCTGCCTACTTGCAACGACCCGCCCTAGGCGACGGGGTACAACTGGGCGGCGGTCCCTGCGCTCAGTAAGTGCACGACAGACAAACAGACAAGGGAACACAAAGCAAAGGGAAATGGCAGTTGCCCACGGCAACACCTTGAGCAACAAGAGTGGTGAACGGGCCGAGTCAAACCAGGAGTGCACGAGGTACCAAACGCAGAGCAGGAGAGTAGTCAGAAAGCCGGGGTCAGTATGGAGCAGGATCAAATAGTCAGAAGCTGTAGCAGGGCCAGGAAACCACACGAGAAGAATCACAAGCAAAGGAGGAACAGGAAAGGCAGGTATAAATAGACAGAGGGCGGGAGCTAGCTCCGTCTGGCCAGGCTGTGATAGGTTCTCCCACTCCTAAGCCTGCCATCCTGAGTGGTGGAAGATGGAGTCAGTCTCAGAGACATAGAACCAGGCGCAGACTGATTACCTATGGGCGTATACACAGAAGTTGTGCCTGGCAGATCCTTTACATCTGCAATGACCAGGGATATCAGTTTAGTGCTGGGCCCCATAGCAGATGTGCAGATACGCCTCTGATTGTAATAAAAATCTTGATATCCGTTGTCCGGGGTGTTTGGAAGTGAATGTAAAATTAGATACAATTAAGCGACAAGGCTGAATATAAATGTATAATAAGTGACCTGACGGTCAATCAGAAGATGGTGTCATGTTGACCTGATACATTGTGACGCCTGGCTCCTCTGAAGTTCTGCTCTATTTTGCCACTGTCTTCCGAGGACACAATGTATCAGGTCGCATTTCTCTGCGTGGGAAACCAGCGTGATACCAGGAGATTGTGTGCACAAGGATTAATTTGTACTTCACATTGAGCCAATAAATCAGAAGGTGATCACAGGCCGATCATCGCTCCCTATATAAGGATCGCAGTGACCAGTGGGCTGGCTCCCGTCTGCAGAACGCACCTTGTGCACAGAGGTAAGTCACACCTGAAATACATCTCCATAAGCAAAGGGGTCTGAGCTACATAGGAAACTTCAGCAATTACATAAAATACAATTAAAAAGACAGTGTCTCTATTATTAAGAAGCAAAATGTCCCTCTCCTTTCCTATATCTGCATGCCGCTGTCATAGAACCGTGTGAGTACTCAGACAATAATATGGAACTAAATGTCTAATCTGTTGAATAAAAAAAAATTGAAGTGACACTGTCTCTTTAATGGGCTTGATGGAGACTCAGGTTCAAATCCCGGTGTTGGCATCTTGAGCCCTTTAATTTAAATTAATCTGGTAATGGAAATATCTGTGTAAAATCGATCTGTGCAAGATATGATGTCAAATATTAGGACATTCTGCAGACAGTAAATATTTCCTGAATTCCTTAATGGTAACTCAGAAGTCTAGGAAAGTTGAGTGACCGTTAAAACAGCTCCCATAGAAGCTTTTCTAGTCTCCTAAATGTTAAATCTTCTAAATTTTAAAGAGATAATAATTACCCCCTCCCCCATCATGTATTACTGCACAACTGAACCGATCTACTTATGAGTCTATGGGTGGCAATTAATTTAGCCGCTGTTACAACTCCCCATTTCAGGGGTCTGGGAAAGCTGGGTGACAAGTTCTGTGGGATCTGATATGGCTGTTATATGAGGGAAGTTATTTGTATCGTTTACTATTGGATCCTACTTTTCTGTACTGACGGGCCCTGATATTATCAGAGGACTTGTATGCAAATGAGGGGAGGAGCAAAAAAAGATGGCTGCTTCCATGTAGAGCACTGAACGCTGGCCTGTGGCTCTCCAGCTGTTGCAGGGGCATGCTGGGAGTTGTAGTTTTGCATTAGCTCCAATCCCCCTCCAACTACCCTCAATTCCGATACCCCTCAACACGTAATCACAGGATCTTCTGCTACGCTCTCCTCTTATTGGCTCCAAGATTTCTCCCGTGCTTCCCCCAAACTCTGGAACTCTCTTCTCCAACACATCAGACCCTCTCCACCATCCAAACCTTTAAAAGCCTAATGAGAGAGTCTCACACCCTACAATAACCGATCTGCCCCTACCCGCACCTACTGTCTCCCCTTGTAGATTGTAAGCTCTGTGGGCCGGGTCCTCTCCCCTTCTGTGCCGCTCTCTCACCCAGCGAGCTCCAGTTTATTGTACCTGTTGTCTGTATTGTCTCATGTCACCTATTTCATTAACCCTTTCTTACCTTTACCTGGCAGGGGAGATACAGTGATCACTAAGGTGAGATTGGGAGTTTCTTGCCAGGTTCTTGCTCCTCGGTCTTTGGCTTAGACCATGTGTAGTCGGGTCCTAATCTGCGGTTAGTGATCATCTCTGCCGGTGGGTTCGTCCCCATCGTAGAGGGATGACAGACCGCCAAGGAGAGGGGCAGAGAACCACATGGTTGACGCTATCGGTCCGGTAGCTGGAAAGTCCGAGTTGCTGAGTGCCCCAGGAGGGGTGACCCTGGAGTGCCCCAACACACTGGGGGTGGGATCCCACTGAGTGAGGGCACATTTGCGTACACTTGTCTTTCACACTTCTGAGCACACACCTTTATTTTCCCGGCCTTCTGGCTGGGAGATGAGGAGTTTTTATACCTGGCGGATGTCCAGGCCGATATCACAGCGCACATCCACTTATTTCATATTGTTTCTTCACTGTGTGTTTGTCACGTGTCACAGGATTTCGGATGCGGTGCCCTTTTGGGACCCTTCCAAGGTCTAGGGGGAAAATGTGTGGCCTTCTGGTTCATTTTTCGGAAGGGAGGCGCAACCAGACGCAGGCTCCACGGTGCACACTGGGGCGACAGCTCAGGCAGAAGCCTTGGAGTGTTGTTGGGTCTCCCTAAGCTTCGGCAAGGGGGGATCATTGATCCTCTTGGCCCATGATTTGGAGGGTCGGGGAATGGTTATGCGGGGCCCCTCTCCTTTAGGAGTAGGGCTGCGATAGACTGCATCCTTGTGCACTTTTTTGTGTGGCACCTCTACACTTTTTTTGGACTTTGGGTGACAGAAATCACGACTTGGACTTTCAAAAAAAATTAAAAATTTCATCAACCCTTTCTGTATTTACCACGTACAGCGCCCTGGAAATAATGGAACGGGCTGAGGGTGGGGGAGGGGACGTTTATTTATTAGATATTCATCTTCACTTTCCAGGAGGAATCACAATGACTGTTTCCTACACGCTGGAAGTGGCCAATGCAAGATTTGGCGGCTTCTCCAAACTCCTCTTCCGCTGGAAAGGAAGTATCTACAAGTTACTGTACAAGGAGCTCCTGGTCTTCACCACCCTATATACCGTCCTGAGCGTCGTATACAGGTGAGATATCAAGGGATCACCCGCACCCCCATCTGTAATCAGTGCACCTCATCGCCATTCTAAATCCAGAGACTGACACCCAGTATACAGGACAGGAGAAGTGGTACTGTGCAGTGTATATATATACAGAATAATACAGATACTGAGAATTACACCCAGTATACAGGACAGGAGAAGTGGTACTGTGCAGTGTCCATATATACAGAATAATACAGATACTGAGAATTACACCCAGTATACAGGACAGGAGAAGTGGTACTGTGCAGTGTCCATATATACAGAATAATACAGATACTGAGAATTACACCCAGTATACAGGACAGGAGAAGTGGTACTGTGCAGTGTCCATATATACAGAATAATACAGATACTGAGAATTACACCCAGTATACAGGACAGGAGAAGTGGTACTGTGCAGTGTCCATATATACAGAATAATACAGATACTGAGAATTACACCCACTATACAGGACAGGAGAAGTGGTACTATGCAGTGTCCATATACAGAATAATACAGATACTGAGAATTACACCCAGTATACAGGACAGGAGAAGTGGTACTGTGCAGTGTATATATACAGAATAATACAGATACTGAGAATTACACCCAGTATACAGGACAGGAGAAGTGGTACTGTGCAGTGTATATATACAGAATAATACAGATACTGAGAATTACACCCAGTATACAGGACAGGAGAAGTGGTACTGTGCAGTGTCCATATATACAGAATAATACAGATACTGAGAATTACACCCAGTATACAGGACAGGAGAAGTGGTACTGTGCAGTGTGTATATACAGAATAATACAGATACTGAGAATTACACCCAGTATACAGGACAGGAGAAGTGGTACTGTGCAGTGTATATATATACAGAATAATACAGATACTGAGAATTACACCCAGTATACAGGACAGGAGAAGTGGTACTGTGCAGTATATATATATACAGAATAATACAGATACTGATAATTACACCCAGTATACAGGACAGGAGAAGTGGTACTGTGCAGTGTATATATATATACAGAATAATACAGATACTGAGAATTACCCCCAGTATACAGGACAGGAGAAGTGGTACTGTGCAGTGTATATATATACAGAATAATACAGATACTGAGAGTTACACCCAGTATACAGGACAGGAGAAGTGGTACTGTGCAGTGTCCATATATACAGAATAATACAGATACTGAGAATTACACCCAGTATACAGGACAGGAGAAGTGGTACTGTGCAGTGTCCATATATACAGAATATTACAGATACTGAGAATTACACCCAGTATACAGGACAGGAGAAGTGGTACTGTGCAGTGTCCATATATACAGAATAATACAGACACTGAGAATTACACCCAGTATACAGGACAGGAGAAGTGGTACTGTGCAGTGTGTATATATATATATATATATATACAGAATAATACAGATACTGAGAATTACACCCAGTATACAGGACAGGAGAAGTGGTACTGTGCAGTGTATATATATACAGAATAATACAGATACTGAGAATTACACCCAGTATACAGGACAGGAGAAGTGGTACTGTGCAGTGTCTATATATACAGAATAATACAGATACTGAGAATTACACCCAGTATACAGGACAGGAGAAGTGGTACTGTGCAGTGTATATATACAGAAAAATACAGATACTGAGAATTACACCCAGTATACAGGACAGGAGAAGTGGTACTGTGCAGTGTGTATATATATATACAGAATAATACAGATACTGAGAATTACACCCAGTATACAGGACAGGAGAAGTGGTACTGTGCAGTGTCTATATATTTCCTGGGATCATTGCCCATTGACGGTTTTAACAGGCACAGATAGCCTGAGGACTATGATGTTTACAATCATTCTGGGTTTTTTATGGTCATAGATGTGACAGATATATGATAAGGATGAGATAAGATTTCTGACCATAATTATTCCCAAAATAAAACAATTAAATGTGTACAATAAACTTGTAGTTATGTAAACCTGACAGTGCAGTGCAAGCTTCTACCCTCCTCTTACAGGTTCAAGGCTCCTACAGTCCTATGTAAATATAGCAGAATCAGTGAGTTAAAACATCGAGAGTTACATGATAAGATTCTGCTGCCTGCAGTCACCACTAGGGGGAGCTCACTACATACAGATATATACATCTCCCAAAGAGTTACATGATAACATTCTGCTACCTGCAGCCACCACTAGGAGGAGCTCACTACATACATTTATATGCAGCTCTCATAGAGTTACATAATAACATTCTGTTGCTTGCAGTCACCACTAGGGGGAGCTCACTACATACAGATATATACAGCTCCCATAGTGTTACATGATAACATTCTTCTGCCTGCAGTCACCACTAGGGGGAGCTCACTACATACAGATATACACAGCTAACATAGAGTTAAATTATAACATTCTGCTATCCGCAGCCACCACTAGGGGGAGATAAGCACAATAGTGAAACTTTAGAAGATTATTAGATTAGATTTACACCAGGTGTGCACCACGGACTAAATTATATCAAATCCAATGGGAAACGGGAATTACAAAAAGCTGGTGTAACAAATTGAAATTAAAGAGGCTCTGTCACCAGATTTTGCAACCCCTATCTGCTATTGTAGCAGATAGGCGCTGCAATGTAGATTACAGTAACGTTTTTATTTTAAAAAAACGAGCATTTTTGGCCAAGTTATGACCATTTTTGTAATTATGCAAATGAGGCTTGCAAAAGTCCAAGTGGGTGTGTTTAAAAGTAAAAGTCCAAGTGGGCGTGTATTAGGTGCGTACATCGGGGCGTTTTTAATACTTTTACTAGCTGGGCGCTCTGATGAGAAGTAACATCCTCTTCTCTTCAGAACGCCCAGCTTGTGACAGTGCAGATCTGTGACGTCACTCACAGGTCCTGCATCGTGACGGCCACATCGGCAGCAGAGGCTACAGTTGATTCTGCAGCAGCATCAGCGTTTGCAGGTAAGATCGACTTACCTGCAAACGCTGATGCTGCTGCAGAATCAACTGTAGCCTCGGGTGCCGATGTGGCCGTCACGATGCAGGACCTGTGAGTGACGTCACAGATCTGCACTGTCACAAGCTGGGCGTTCTGAAGAGAAGAGGATGTTACTTCTCATCAGAGCGCCCAGCTAGTGAAAGTATTAAAAACGCCCCGATGTACGCACCTAATACACACCCACTTGGACTTTTACTTTTAAACACACCCACTTGGACTTTTGCAAGCCTCATTTGCATAACTACAAAAATGGTCATAACTTGGCCAAAAATGCTCGTTTTTTTAAAATAAAAACGTTACTGTAATCTACATTGCAGCGCCTATCTGCTACAATAGCAGATAGGGGTTGCAAAATCTGGTGACAGAGCCTCTTTAACTTGTATTTAATAGATCAGATATCTCAAAGCAGGAAGTAAAATATAGCTGGAGATTAGGCCATATTGTTACCCTTAGGGATCAGGCGGCTCAATATCCCCAGTCATTAAACCAACCCAGATATTTTAGCTTCAAATTGTGTTTTATTTATTCTCACTTTTAGTTTTCTAGTTTTTACGTTTAAATATTATTTGAATGAAGTGCAAAATAAAAACTTGACTTTGATTTACTGGTCTGGATATTTATTTTCTCTTCTATGTTCACACGGAGTATTTTGGGGGAGGAATATCTGCCTCAAAATTCCGTTTGGAACTTTGAGGCAGATATTCCTCTCCCTGCACGCCGATTTTCGCGGCAATTATCGCGCCGTTTTTCGCCCGCGGCCATTGAGCGCCGCGGGCAGAAAACAGCGAGATATACGCTTTCTCCTGCCTCCCATTGAAGTCAATGGGAGGTCGGAGGCGGAAGCGCCCGAAGATAGGGCATGTCGCTTCTTTTTCCCGCGAGGCAGTTTTACTGCTCACGGGAAAAAGACGCCGACGCCTCCCATTGAAATCAATGGGAGGCGTTCTCGGGCCGTTTCTGCCGAGTTTTGCGACGCGGTTTCCGCGTCAAAAAACTCGGCAAAATACCCGGTGTGAACATAGCCTTATTATTAAACTAACATTCAAATATTCTGTGTTGATACAATGTTTAGGCATTTATGTAACATTCAGCGGTATGTACTTTGTAGATCACCAACAGGAGAACATTAACAACCCAGGTGACAATTGTTCCACGTGGTGATGATACATATGGTGCAAACTGACAGGTGCCGCTATGCACAAAGCGACTACTTTATAAATGCCGAAAAGTCGTAACAAAGTCAGAGCAGCATTGGTGGTTAGTGCGGCGTGTGGCTAATCCACCGCTAACTGCACAGACAATCCTGAATGAGGGATTAGTGGCTAAACTAACCAACTAAATGACAGGAGTGATCCCTAAACCACCTATAGCGTCCCGACGCGTATTTCGATGAGTGCTTCTTGGCTTTTTCTAGCGGCGGAGACACCATGTGCACGTCGTCTTTTATAGGCTTAGCTTGTATTGTCCTATCTACTAACAGAGTAGGATTGATGGACAGGTCGATCAGCCAATCAGAGACATAGTGCTGTATTAGTCGTCTGATTGGGCAGTAACAGATGATAGGGGGAGCTAACTACATACAGATATATACAGCTCACATAGAGTTACATGATAACAACCTACTGCCTGCAGTCACCACTAGGGAGAGCTCACTACATACAGATATATACAGCTCACATAGAGTTACATGATAACATTCTGCTGCCTGCAGCCACCACTAGGGGGAGCTCACTACATACAGATATACACAGCTCCCATAGAGTTACATGATAACATTCTGCTGCCTGCAGCCACCACTAGGGGGAGCTCACTACATACAGATATATACAGCTCCCATAGAGTTACATACCGCAGAACGTTATCATTTAACTTTATGGGAGGGTTAAATAAAGGAAGGCTTCTGGGTGCAGTTCCCCTTTAACTCATTGATCTTTTTGTTTTTTCTTTCTTGGGAATAGAAAGGCATTGACAGATGATCAGAAGATGCTATTTGAGAAAGTCGCCAAGTACTGCAATAAATACAACGACCTCATCCCTCTCACTTTCGTCCTTGGGTTCTACGTCAATCTGGTCTTCAAGCGTTGGTGGGATCAATACACCAGCATCCCTCTGCCAGACCAGCTCATGTGTGTGGTGTCCAGCAACGTCCATGGAGGGGATGAGAGGGGTCGCATGCTGAGACGCACCCTTATCCGCTACGCCAACCTGTCGTCAGTGCTGATCCTGAGGTCTGTCAGCGTCCGAGTGCTCAAGAGATTCCCAACGATGGAACATATAGTGGAAGCAGGTGGGACAGGTCTCCAGGGAGGTTATTGGGGGTAAAAGTCCTAAAGAGTTTGTTCAGGATTAGAAAAACCAGGCTTCATCCTTACAGACACAGAGCCGCACCTGTCCACTTGCTGTGTGTGGTATTGCAGTTTTGTCCAATTCTCTCCAATAGAGCTGAGCTGCAATACCAGACACAGCCTATGGACAGGTGTGGTGCTGTTTCTGTAAGGAAGCAGCCATGCATTTCCTAATCCTGGACAAGCTCTTTAAATGGTATATGTGGAGATTCATAAAAGGTCATAAAAATGGGATAAGACTAGGGGTGAACTATGTGGTCAGAGGGGAAGAGCCAGAACTCGGAGTAAGAGAGGTCACACAATGGAACTGTAATAACTAACGAACTGCCCCAATAGACCTGCTAGAACCATAAGAGGAAGCGGCTAAGTCTTCTTTTGGTGGGGGGACGGGTTAGTAAATCCCGTCCTGCTCCCTATAGTCCTGATATTTATGGTATTATCTTGAGAAGAATTGGGGTCCCAGGGATATTTGGGGGGGTTCATGTCTGCGGCTGCTGAGGGTAATGATGAATTCATCTTCTAGGCTTCATGACCCACGAGGAGCTGAAGAAATATGAGAATTTATTATCAGACTTCAATAAGTATTGGATCCCCTGTGTGTGGTTCACAAACCTGGCGGCTCAGGCTCGGAGGGACGGCCGGGTGCGGGACGACATCGCCCTCAGGCTCCTCATAGACGTGAGTTCTGTGTCATGATCCCCCAATATTTGTATATTCTCTATGTATGTGTGTGGGGGTCCGCACTGTGAGGGGGCATAGGTGTAACTATAGGGGGTCACTCAGGTGCAGGGATCTTGTTCCTTGTAAGGCTGGGTTCACACACCCTATTTACGGATGTAATTCGGTCGTTTTACGCCTCGAATTACGTCCGAAAATACGGCACCAAAGCGCGGGCAAACATCTGCCCATTGAAATCAATGGGGTTACGATGTTCTGTGCACACCGGCTGTTTCTTTACGCGCCGCTGTCATAGGACGGCGCGTAAAAAGACGCCCGCGTCAAAGAAGTGCATGTCACTTCTTGCGACGTAATTGGGCTCCATTTACGTCTCAAGAAGTGACAGGCACTTCTTTGTCGCGGGCGTCTTTTTACGCGCCGTCCTATGACAGCGGCGCGTAAAGAAACAGCCGGTGTGCACAGAACATCGTAACCCCATTGATTTCAATGGGCAGATGTTTGCCGGCGCTTTGGAGCCGTATTTTCGGACGTAATTCGAGAAGTAAAACGACCGCATTACATCCGTAAATAGGGTGTGTGAACATACCCTTATGGTAAATAACTATTCGGCATCTTTCTACTCTCACACTGATATGTGGCGCTCTGATTTGTGGCGCTCTGATATGAAGCGCTGATTTGTGGCGCTCTGATATGTGGCGCTCTGATATGTGGCGCTCTGATTTGTGGCGCTCTGATTTGTGGCGCTCTGATTTGTGGCGCTCTGATTTGTGGGGCTCTGATATGTGACGCTCTGATATGTAGCGCTGTGATTTGTGGCGCTCTGATTTGTGGCGCTCTGATTTGTGGGGCTCTGATATGTGACGCTCTGATATGTGACGCTGTGATTTGTGGCGCTCTGATATGTGACGCTGTGATTTGTGGCGCTCTGATCTATATCTTTGAACATTGCTACTTATGTTGCTATTTTAGTTATTCAGGGTGAGGGATCATGTCATTTTGCTATGGGGCCCTATGAATTATAGTGTGGCCCCTTTAAGAGGCACTATGGGCATTGTCAGGAGGGGTCCTGTGGGTGGCACGGTACGTGGTGAGTCTAAAACCAGAAGTGGCGGCTCGGTGGTCAGGTCTGGGGTGAACATTATCCTGGGCCCTGTATTTATATCTGTATTAGGCCGCAGCCAATGGGGGGGGGGGGGCCCATAGTAAATGTGTCTTCAGGGCCCCCGGTTTGTAGCTGCATCATATTATATATTTATATGGAGCTGATATCATCTCCACCAACCACAGAGCCCCCCGGAATACTTTACCCACCAGTTATCATGACCGGGTGCTCCTCCAGGGCCCCAATGTAAAATCTGTACCAGGGGCCCCACCTCCCATGTGCCAGTCATAACCCCGGGGTCTTCATATGTGGCCCCTCAGTGCCAGGGCCGGGTGCTCCCTCTGCACCCCGTGGCCTCCGTGGCGGCTCATCATACCGCGGCCCGTGTGCAGATGCCGCAGATCGTTCTCACTTCTCTCTCTGCAGGAGCTGAATAAATATCGCGCCAAGTGCAGCCTCCTCTTCCACTACGACTGGATCAGCGTTCCGCTCGTCTACACGCAGGTCGGTCGGATTTGTCGCTCTTTCGTAGATTCATGATATTTCTCTTTAGATTTGGTCTTCAGGGGAAGCTTATTAATCAGGAATCAGAGTATAAGAATGTCCCAATATACAAAGGAACGCAACCTCAGCTCTGCAGCAGCCCCGGGCTCTTGTTTATACAGTGGTTTGTTAGACCATCGCCCCTGAGTTACATCATGCCTTACACATAGTATGACGTGTTATACTCCAGTCACCTCCAGAGCTGCAGTCACAATCCTGCTCTCATATCATGTCTTCTTCTCCAGTCACATCCAGGGCTGCAGCCACAATTATACTGTTACATCATGTCTCCAGTCACACTCAAAGCTGTATTCACATTATGACTGTTATATCATGTGTCATCCTCACAATTCTGCTGCACTGTGTCTGCGCAGTAGTCTGGGCCTCTCCATCCCATCCCCCAACCTTGAGCCTGTTATAACCCTGATGTCCCCCTGTGTGATAGAGGGGCACAAGTTTGACCTCTGTGCCCCTGTAGTTGCCCCACTGACCCCAAGGAATCCCACACAAACACGGTAAGAACATTGACCAACTCTATTCTGCTGGCCTACAACTCCCATCATACCAGCCGCTCAGCTCATTAGTGAATCAGTCTCATGGGGGTTGTAGTCTCTGGAATATTGCAGCTTGATAAGTGCGGCGTCCTCCCCGCAGGTGGTCACCATCGCTGTATACTCGTTCTTCGCCTCCTGCCTCATCGGGCAGCAGTTTTTGGAGGAGGATTCCCTGGACACCTACGTCCCCATCTTCACGCTGCTGGAGTTCTTCTTCTATTTCGGGTGGCTGAAGGTTGGTGACGTTCACAGCTCTCGTGCAGGGTAATGGGCTGGCCGCCATATTGGTGATCGCATGACCTCGGGGGGGGGGGGTGATCTGTGTAAGAGATGGACGACTCCGGGGTAAATGTCCGTCATCTGCCGCCATATCACATGACCTGTATTCATCCGACTATTAGGAGCCCGGATGCTGATGTGATACTTGTAGTCCGCCACGGTGACCTGTGCACCGCACTGTCTGTATTCCAGGTGGCCGAGCAGATCATCAATCCCTTCGGAGAAGACGATGACGACTTTGAAACCAACCGACTGATAGACAGGAATCTGCAGGTGAGGCTGGGGGAGGGGATACCGCGTCTGGGGGAGCGGATGCCGCGTCTGGGGGAGGGGATGCAGCGTCTGGGGGAGGGGATACCGCGTCTGGGGGGGGCTGCGTCTGGGGGAGGGGCACAGCTGGCAGGAGGTTCCTGTGTCTCTGGTTGGGACGTAGATTGCTGTAAGGGTCTGTTCACACGCAAAACGAAAAACGGCTGTAAAATATGGAGCGATTTTCTAGGGGAAGCCTCTGATTTTCAGCCGTTTTTGAAACCACAAATGTTTTTTGATGCGTTTTTTGCGGCCGTTTTTGGAGCTATTTTTCTATTGACCCAATGAAAAACGGCTCCAAAAACGGCTCAAGAAGGGACCTGCACTTCTTTTTATGGCGCGTTTTTTTCAAACGGCCGCGTAAAAAAACGCCCTGTTGGAACGAAACGCTGTTTTTCCCATTGAAATAAAGGGGCAGATGTTTGGAAATGCCCCAAAAAACGGCTGAAAATAAGCCACGTAAACATACCCTGACAATGTGTCCGCGATCCTGTATGTAAGCTCCTCCCCCTCAGTCCGGGAGGCGATCAGGATCAGATTGACCACTGCAATTTTTCTATAATCTCCTTCTTATTGTCCCTCATTGATTTATAGGTATCATGTCCCTTTAAATGGTGAATGTGAATAACAGCACCGCCTGCCACGCATCCATACTGACTGTCTCCGCTCCCAGGTCGTCACATCCTTTGCTCTTGTCCCATAGGTTTCCCTCCTATCTGTGGATGACATGTACCAAAACCTGCCGCCCATGGGGAAAGACAAGTACTGGGACGAGCAGAGCGCGCTGCCGCCATATACCATCGCCACCGCTGCCGAGACCCTGAAACCCTCCTTCATGGGCTCCACCTTTGACATGCGGTGAGAAAGAAGCGAAAATCTGTCATTTATTTTACGTAAACGCTGAATCCTTGGATAGTGACTCCGATACTTTGCATTTCAATTCCCCAACATTTTCAGGATCTATGCTTGCTGTCATTGAACTGAAACATTTTTCCTAATGTTTACATCAGAGACTGAAAACTGTCCTGACCCTAATACGTCTCACAGCTGGGGGTCTGTTACAATTGTATCCAGTCTAGGCAATCCTCTATAACACATATGTCTCTGCTGTCCTAATGGTTTGTTACAATGTATCAGTGCAGCTCTGGAATTTAGTCTAATACCACAGAGGATTTTCTAGACTGGATACTATTGTAGCAAACCCTCAGCTGTGAGAAGTGTTAGGTCAGAATGGGTTTTTAACCTCTGGATGGAAACAAGAACGTTCGCCTTCACTAACAGCAAGCAGAGATCTTAAAAATGAAACACATTGGATTAAAAAATTGCAGAACTTTGCATCACACAATGACCAAGCCGAGTAGGGACATTATGTGTAACTAAATGCTACTCCACCAGCACAAGTTTCTCCTCCTTTTGTCGTCGTCAGCTACATAGAGTAACATTGTATATGATTCTCTAGAAGAGGCAGGACATGCTGAGAGTTGTAGTGTCAGACCCGCTGAGGTGAGGTGTGTGTGTAACCGGTGTCTCTCTCGTTGCAGCATTGAGGTGGACTCCGAGCAGAATCAGCAGGTGTCCGCCACCCCCATCCTCCCCCGGGCACGCACTCCGCTGCTCAGTCGCTTCCTTTCTTCTGCCGCTTCCCCAGCGGTTGGCATGAAAAACCTTAAGGGTCTTGGAGTAAGAAGCCATCTTGTGCGCTTTAGAGGGGATGGATTCCCCTCCCCCAACCCCAATGCCCGGTACACAGATCTGGACCCCGACGGGCGTATTGATGAGGAGGAGACCACCGAGGATGAGAGGGAAAGTCGAGCCAGCGAGCCGCCGACCCCCAAAGTTGTGTCAAGATTTCCCCGACGACTGGAGGCCTCAGAGAGACAGAAAAAGATGGAGCAGCCAAGTACCCCCAACATCCTCATCACTGTGGACGAACCGTCCGAGGAAAACATGGAGGCCGACCAAGCGGAATGCTGAAGACCCCGACCTACACCCGGCACCGGACCCCACATGACCATAAGGCCGGATTCTCTCACAGCGCAATGCTGCGTTTTTTGCGGCGTTTTTTCGTGCGGCCGGATGTTACACTGAAGTCTATAGAAAAATATGAAATGCGCCAAATACAACTGCGTTTTAGTCTGTGGCGTTTTTGGGGCAGTTTTGGGGTCAACGGCGGGTTCTTTCCAACGCAGCGTGCTCTGGATACGGCGTTTTATCTGACGTTTTCCCTCAGGCGTCTCTATAGGTACAAAATGCGACCAAATGAAAAACACCAGAAAAAACGCGTTACACTTTAATATCGCCGGCGGTTTTAGAAGCGTTTTTTGATGCAGTTGAAACTTCCAGAAATAAATCCACGTGTGACGGGGCGTCGGTCGGTTTCACACTCCGCACTCTTTTTGGCGTTATTTTGTGCGGCCGGATGACACATTAAAATCTCGAGTAAAATACGAAATGTTCTACGTACAATGTGATTTGTGGCATTTATCGGATTCGCTATAGAACATGAAAAACGCCAGAAATCCGGAAATAACTATTGTAAAAAAAACTGCAAAACCCAAAATTCATTTCAAGCTAAAAAAACAAAAACTGATAAAAACCGTCAGTGAAGAAAGTCTGAGGGGCGAAACTTCTGCGGATTCTCTTTTCTCCATTAACTATACACTTGAATGTAATCTATTGCTCCCTGTTATCAGCCATTTAGAGAGACTGTAGTGTTCTTCATTGGGATGAGAGACAAAAAGTGCAGAAACCTCCCCTCCCCCATGATCCCTACTTTATGTCATATGTGACTGATATCTGCCGCTCCTATAACGCCCCCCATACTGCTATACGCTCTGGGCTTTAGGGGGTTTTACACGCGGTGATTATCGGGCAGATCATTAGTTCATACAACGCTCGTTCCTGATAATTCTCCTGTGTAATCAGATCAGCGATCAGCAGATGAACGAGCAAACGCCGGATCATCTGCCGGTCGTATCGTTTAAAAAAAGTGAAATATTCTGGTTGTCGGCAGCGCATCTTGATGTGTAAACAGGAGACGCGCCGCCGACATGATAACGGATGAGGACGAGCGGTCGGGGTAACAGCCGCTCCTCCCCATCCATAGCTCCGTGTGACAGGAGCAAATGAGCGCCGATAAATGAGCTGTCTCGTTGATCGGCGCTCGCTGGACCGGCTGAATATCAGGCCGTGTAATTGGGCCTTTACTGTCCCTTTAAATTTCATGGTCTGTTGATCGGCAGATTGGGCAGAACAAAAAGGCAAGATGGAGTTTTAACGTGTAAAACAGGAGAAAATAAACCCAGAAACGCAGAACTTTGTCGATAAAGAGGTGCAGTGCAATGCGGTGCTTATTAAGCGGACGGTCCTGATTGACAGAACTTTACATGCAGAATTAGGGCGTAAACGCCCCAAAAAAAAGGCTGATAATACGGCGACTGAACGCCTCCAAACATCTGCCCATTGATTTCAATGGGAAAAATGGCGTTTCGTTCCCACAGGGCGTTTTTTTTTTGGTACCGCTTCTAAAAACGGTGCGGAAAAAAAACCGCCCTGTAGAAAAGAAGGTGCACGTCATTGTCTCAATAGAAAAACAGCTGCAAAAACGGCTGAAAATAAGAGGCTTTTCCTTGAAAAAGGCTCGGTATTTACAGCCGTTTTTTGTTAAGCGTCTGAACAGACCCTCAACCTAAAGCCCACCACAGTGAAGAGCAAATAAGTCAGATTAGAAAAACTAATTGAATAAATCATAATGAACTTTGTAACACTCGTCAAATGTATCACCGGAGAACTAGAATAAATGGGAGACGTTGAAAAAATTACAGTGAAAGTTGTCAAAATAGGAGATTACATTTTGTAAGTTGTGCAGCAAAAAAGTCTGCTCCATCTGTCTATGTCACCCCGCAGATTGTATGAAGAATCTTTATAAATTGATGTGTTTGCAAATAAGAGAATCAGGTGAAGCTGCAGGACTGGTGTTCTCCACAAGGTGGCAGCACCATCCACTGCATAAAGTTTCAGCACCAGAGGTCGTGGCCCCAATGCAGAAGCCACACAGGAACCCCCACCTAATACACAGCTCAGCAGACAGTACCACACATGATAGGATTAGATACACAGCTCAGCAGACAGTATCACACATGATAGGATTAGATATACAGCTCAGCAGACAGTATCACACATGATAGGATTAGATACAGCAGCTCAGCAGACAGTATCACGCATGATAGGATTAGATACACAGCTCAGCAGACAGTATCACACATGATAGGATTAGATACAGCAGCTCAGCAGACAGTATCACGCATGATAGGATTATATACACAGCTCAGCAGACAGTATCACACATGATAGGATTAGATACAGCAGCTCAGCAGACAGTACCACACATGATAGGATTAGATACACAGCTCAGCAGACAGTATCACACATGATAGGATTAGATACAGCAGCTCAGCAGACAGTATCACGCATGATAGGATTAGATACACAGCTCAGCAGACAGTATCACACATGATAGGATTAGATACAGCAGCTCAGCAGACAGTATCACGCATGATAGGATTATATACACAGCTCAGCAGACAGTATCACACATGATAGGATTAGATACAGCAGCTCAGCAGACAGTACCACACATGATAGGATTAGATACACAGCTCAGCAGACAGTATCACACATGATAGGATTAGATATACAGCTCAGCAGACAGTATCACACATGATAGGATTAGATACACAGCTCAGCAGACAGTACCACACATGATAGGATTAGATACACGGCTCAGCAGACAGTATCACACATGATAGGATTAGATATACAGCTCAGCAGACAGTATCACACATGATAGGATTAGATACAGCAGCTCAGCAGACAGTATCACGCATGATAGGATTAGATACACAGCTCAGCAGACAGTATCACACATGAAAGGATTAGATACACAGCTCAGCAGACAGTATCACACATGAAAGGATTAGATACACAGCTCAGCAGGCAGTATCACACATGATAGGATTAGATACACAGCTCAGCAGACAGTATCACACATGATAGGATTAGATACACGGCTCAGCAGACAGTATCACACATGATAGGATTAGATACACAGCTCAGCAGACAGTATCACACATGATAGGATTAGATACAGGGCTCAGCAGACAGCATCACACATGATAGGATTAGATACACGGCTCAGCAGACAGTATCACACATGATAGGATTAGATACACAGCTCAGCAGACAGTATCACACATGATAGGATTAGATACACTGCTCAGCAGACAGTATCACACATGATAGGATTAGATACACAGCTCAGCAGACAGTATCACACATGAAAGGATTAGATACACAGCTCAGCAGACAGTATCACACATGATAGGATTAGATACACAGCTCAGCAGTCAGTATCACATATGATAGGATTAGATACACAGCTCAGCAGACAGCATCACACATGATAGGATTAGATACACGGCTCAGCAGACAGTATCACACATGATAGGATTAGATACACAGCTCAGCAGACAGTATCACACATGATAGGATTAGATACACTGCTCAGCAGACAGTATCACACATGATAGGATTAGATACACAGCTCAGCAGACAGTATCACACATAAAAGGATTAGATACACAGCTCAGCAGACAGTATCACACATGATAGGATTAGATACACAGCTCAGCAGTCAGTATCACATATGATAGGATTAGATACACAGCTCAGCAGACAGTATCACACATGAAAGGATTAGATACACAGCTCAGCAGACAGTATCACACATGATAGGATTAGATACACAGCTCAGCAGTCAGTATCACACATGATAGGATTAGATACACAGCTCAGCAGACAGTATCACACATGATAGGATTAGATACACGGCTCAGCAGAGAGTATCACACATGATAGGATTAGATACACGGCTCAGCAGACAGTATCACACATGATAGGATTAGATACACAGCTCAGCAGAGAGTATCACACATGATATGATTAGATACACAGCTCAGCAGTCAGTATCACATATGATAGGATTAGATACACAGCTCAGCAGACAGTATCACACATGAAAGGATTAGATACACAGCTCAGCAGACAGTATCACACATGATAGGATTAGATACGCAGCTCAGCAGTCAGTATCACACATGATAGGATTAGATACACAGCTCAGCAGACAGTATCACACATGATCGGATTAGATACACGGCTCAGCAGAGAGTATCACACATGATAGGATTAGATACACGGCTCAGCAGACAGTATCACACATGATAGGATTAGATACACAGCTCAGCAGACAGCATCACACATGATAGGATTAGATACACGGCTCAGCAGACAGTATCACACATGATAGGATTAGATACACAGCTCAGCAGACAGTATCACACATGATAGGATTAGATACACTGCTCAGCAGACAGTATCACACATGATAGGATTAGATACACAGCTCAGCAGACAGTATCACACATAAAAGGATTAGATACACAGCTCAGCAGACAGTATCACACATGATATGATTAGATACACAGCTCAGCAGTCAGTATCACATAAGATAGGATTAGATACACAGCTCAGCAGACAGTATCACACATGAAAGGATTAGATACACAGCTCAGCAGACAGTATCACAGATGATAGGATTAGATACGCAGCTCAGCAGTCAGTATCACACATGATAGGATTAGATACACAGCTCAGCAGACAGTATCACACATGATCGGATTAGATACACGGCTCAGCAGAGAGTATCACACATGATAGGATTAGATACACGGCTCAGCAGACAATATCACACATGATAGGATTAGATACACAGCTCAGCAGACAGTATCACACATGATCGGATTAGATACAATAAATGAGACACTGGGGTGCCGGGTGCCGGATTCGGGGGCACCTGCGCTGGTGTTCAGGATCTGGCAGTGTTTGTGTGGTGCCCCCTTGTCCTGGCCATGAATGTCGGGCATTGAGTGGAGCTCGGGGTGAAATGTGATCTATTCGCTGCTGCGGCCCCGGATGCACGGACACCGGCCCCCCGGACTGAGGTTTCCTATGATGCCCGGGAAGGGTCCGCACTCCCCCTGAACCTGATAATTATAAAACCTCGCATCGTCTTTTTCTGTCAAGTTTAAATAAATAAATAAAGATTTTCTGCATTTCTATCTGTTCCTGGGAAAGCTGAGTGAAAACATCACAGGGGGTGTCACCCAGCTCTGCCGGACCCCTGAAAGGCACAAACTATACAGAAGTGTCTCACCTTGTCACTTGCAGATTTGCCATTCAGGATTTGGGGGAAGCTGAGTGACAACCAATGTGATGGTAATTACCGCAGTCACCCAGCTTTCCCAGGCTACTGAACATCAAGCCTGCCTCGTTAAGCTGCAATAATAAAACAATTCATCTATTAAAAGATTAATGAAATTATATCCAAAAATTAACCCCTGAATGTTCTTGATGAGCAGCGCGGAGTGTGCGGGAAATACAGGAAAGGGAAAGAGACGCCCAGAAAAGGGTTTCCTCTTCTAGTTTTTGTCCAAAGATGAAAACAATTTCTGTGCCTGGAAGGAATGTGGGGAGGGGGCTGCGTCCTGTGTCCCCTGTACAGCCACTACTAACATCATTATGTGGGGAGGGGGCTGCGTCCTGTGTCCCCAGTACAGCCACTACTAACATCATTATGTGGGGAGGGGGCTGCGTCCTATGTCACCTGTACAGCCACTACTAACATCATTATGTGGGGAGGGGGCTGCGTCCTGTGTCCCCTGTACAGCCACTACTAACATCATTATGTGGGGAGGGGGCTGCGTCCTGTGTCCCCTGTACAGCCACTACTAACATCATTATGTGGGGAGGGGGCTGCGTCCTGTGTCCCCTGTACAGCCACTACTAACATCATTATGTGGGGAGGGGGCTGCGTCCTATGTCACCTGTACAGCCACTACTAACATCATTATGTGGGGAGGGGGCTGCATCCTGTGTCACCTGTACAGCCACTACTAACATCATTATGTGGGGAGGGGGCTGCGTCCTGTGTCACCTGTACAGCCACTACTAACATCATTATGTGGGGAGGGGGCTGCGTCCTGTGTCCCCTGTACAGCCACTACTAACATCATTATGTGGGGAGGGGGCTGCGTCCTGTGTCCCCTGTACAGCCACTACTAACATCATTATGTGGGGAGGGGGCTGCGTCCTATGTCACCTGTACAGCCACTACTAACATCATTATGTGGGGAGGGGGCTGCGTCCTGTGTCCCCTGTACAGCCACTACTAACATCATTATGTGGGGAGGGGGCTGCGTCCTGTGTCCCCTGTACAGCCACTACTAACATCATTATGTGGGGAGGGGGCTGCGTCCTGTGTCCCCTGTACAGCCACTACTAACATCATTATGTGGGGAGGGGGCTGCGTCCTATGTCACCTGTACAGCCACTACTAACATCATTATGTGGGGAGGGGGCTGCGTCCTGTGTCCCCTGTACAGCCACTACTAACATCATTATGTGGGGAGGGGGCTGCGTCCTGTGTCCCCTGTACAGCCACTACTAACATCATTATGTGGGGAGGGGGCTGCGTCCTATGTCACCTGTACAGCCACTACTAACATCATTATATGGGGAGGGGGCTGCGTCCTGTGTCCCCTGTACCGCCACTACTAACATCATTATGTGGGGAGGGGGCTGCGTCCTATGTCACCTGTACAGCCACTACTAACATCATTATGTGGGGAGGGGGCTGCATTCTGTGTCACCTGTACAGCCACTACTAACATCATTATGTGGGGAGGGGGCTGCGTCCTGTGTCCCCTGTACCGCCACTACTAACATCATTATGTGGGGAGGGGGCTGCGTCCTATGTCACAAGTACAGCCACTACTAACATCATTATGTGGGGAGGGGGCTGCGTCCTGTGTCACCTGTACAGCCACTACTAACATCATTATGTGGGGAGCGGGCTGCGTCCTGTGTCCCCTGTACAGCCACTACTAACATCAATATGTGGGGAGGGGGCTGCGTCCTGTGTCCCCTGTACAGCCACTACTAACATCATTATGTGGGGAGGGGGCTGCGTCCTATGTCACCTGTACAGCCACTACTAACATCATTATGTGGGGAGGGGGCCGCGTCCTGTGTCACCTGTACAGCCACTACTAACATCATTATGTGGGGAGGGGGCTGCGTCCTGTGTCCCCTGTACAACCACTACTAACATCATTATATGGGGAGGGGGCTGCGTCCTGTGTCACCTGTACAGCCACTACTAACATCATTATGTGGGGAGGGGGCCGCGTCCTATGTCACCTGTACAGCCACTACTAACATCATTATGTGGGGAGGGGGCTGCGTCCTGTGTCCCCTGTACAACCACTACTAACATCATTATGTGGGGAGGGGGCTGCGTCCTGTGTCACCTGTACAGCCACTACTAACATCATTATGTGGGGAGGGGGCTGCGTCCTATGTCACCTGTACAGCCACTACTAACATCATTATATGGGGAGGGGGCTGCGTCCTGTGTCACCTGTACAGCCACTACTAACATCATTATGTGGGGAGGGGGCTGCGTCCTGTGTCCCCTGTACAGCCACTACTAACATCATTATGTGGGGAGGGGGCTGCGTCCTGTGTCACCTGTACAGCCACTACTAACATCATTATGTGGGGAGGGGGCTGCGTCCTGTGTCCCCTGTACCGCCACTACTAACATCATTATGTGGGGAGGGGGCTGCGTCCTGTGTCACCTGTACAGCCACTACTAACATCATTATGTGGGGAGGGGGCTGCGTCCTGTGTCACCTGTACAGCCACTACTAACATCATTATGTGGGGAGGGGGCTGCGTCCTGTGTCCCCTGTACAGCCACTACTAACATCATTATGTGGGGAGGGGGCTGCGTCCTGTGTCACCTGTACAGCCACTACTAACATCATTATGTGGGGAGGGGGCTGCGTCCTGTGTCACCTGTACAGCCACTACTAACATCATTATGTGGGGAGGGGGCCGCGTCCTGTGTCCCCTGTACCGCCACTACTAACATCATTATGTGGGGAGGGGGCTGCGTCCTGTGTCACCTGTACAGCCACTACTAACATCAATATGTGGGGAGGGGGCTTCGTCCTGTGTCACCTGTACAGCCACTACTAACATCATTATGTGGGGAGGGGGCTGCGTCCTGTGTCACCTGTACAGCCACTACTAACATCATTATGTGGGGAGGGGGCTGCGTCCTGTGTCCCCTGTACAGCCACTACTAACATCATTATGTGGGGAGGGGGCTGCGTCCTGTGTCCCCTGTACAACCACTACTAACATCATTATATGGGGAGGGGGCTGCATCCTGTGTCACCTGTACAGCCACTACTAACATCATTATGTGGGGAGGGGGCTGCGTCCTGTGTCCCCTGTACAGCCACTACTAACATCATTATGTGGGGAGGGGGCTGCGTCCTATGTCACCTGTACAGCCACTACTAACATCATTATGTGGGGAGGGGGCTGCGTCCTGTGTCCCCTGTACCGCCACTACTAACATCATTATGTGGGGAGGGGGCTGCGTCCTATGTCACCTGTACAGCAACTACTAACATCATTATGTGGGGAGGGGGCTGCGTCCTGTGTCACCTGTACAGCCACTACTAACATCATTATATGGGCGTAGGGGGCTGCGTCCTATGTCACCTGTACAGCCACTACTAACATCATTATGTGGGGAGGGGGCTGCGTCCTATGTCACCTGTACAGCCACTACTAACATCATTACGTGGGGAGGGGGCTGCGTCCTGTGTCACCTGTACAGCCACTACTAACATCATTACGTGGGGAGGGGGCTGCGTCCTGTGTCACCTGTACAGCCACTACTAACATCATTACGTGGGGAGGGGGCTGCGTCCTGTGTCACCTGTACAGCCACTACTAACATCATTATGTGGGGAGGGGGCCGCGTCCTGTGTCACCTGTACAGCCACTACTAAGATCATTATGTGGGGAGGGGGCCGCGTCCTATGTCACCTGTACAGCCACTACTAACATCATTATGTGGGGAGGGGGTTGCGTCCTATGTCACCTGTACAGCCACTACTAACATCATTATGTGGGGAGGGGGCTGCGTCCTGTGTCACCTGTACAGCCACTACTAACATCATTATGTGGGGAGGGGGCTGCGTCCTGTGTCAACTGTACAGCCACTACTAACATCATTATGTGGGGAGGGGGCTGCGTCCTATGTCACCTGTACAGCCACTACTAACATCATTATATGGGGAGGGGGCTGCGTCCTGTGTCACCTGTACAGCCACTACTAACATCATTATGTGGGGAGGGGGCTGCGTCCTGTGTCCCCTGTACCGCCACTACTAACATCATTATGTGGGGAGGGGGCTGCGTCCTGTGTCACCTGTACAGCCACTACTAACATCATTATGTGGGGAGGGGGCCGCGTCCTGTGTCCCCTGTACAGCCACTACTAACATCATTATGTGGGGAGGGGGCCGCGTCCTGTGTCCCCTGTACAGCCACTACTAACATCATTATGTGGGGAGGGGGCCGCGTCCTGTGTCCCCTGTACAGCCACTACTAACATCATTATGTGGGGAGGGGGCCGCGTCCTATCTCCCCTGTACAGCCACTACTAACATCATTATGTGGGGAGCGGGCCGCGTCCTGTGTCCCCTGTACAGCCACTACTAACATCATTATGTGGGGAGGGGGCTGCGTCCTATGTCACCTGTACAGCCACTACTAACATCATTATGTGGGGAGGGGGCTGCGTCCTGTGTCACCTGTACAGCCACTACTAACATCATTATGTGGGGAGGGGGCTGCGTCCTGTGTCACCTGTACAGCCACTACTAACATCATTATGTGGGGAGGGGGCTGCGTCCTATGTCACCTGTACAGCCACTACTAACATCATTATGTGGGGAGGGGGCTGCGTCCTGTGTCACCTGTACAGCCACTACTAACATCATTATGTGGGGAGGGGGCTGCGTCCTGTGTCACCTGTACAGCCACTACTAACATCATTATGTGGGGAGGGGGCTGCGTCCTGTGTCACCTTTACAGCCACTACTAACATCATTATGTGGGGAGGGGGCTGCATCCTGTGTCACCTGTACAGCCACTACTAACATCATTATGTGGGGAGGGGGCCGCGTCCTGTGTCACCTGTACAGCCACTACTAACATCATTATGTGGGGAGGGGGCTGCGTCCTGTGTCCCCTGTACAGCCACTACTAACATCATTATGTGGGGAGGGGGCTGCGTCCTATGTCCCCTGTACAGCCACTACTAACATCATTATGTGGGGAGGGGGCTGCGTCCTGTGTCACCTGTACAGCCACTACTAACATCATTATGTGGGGAGGGGGCTGCGTCCTATGTCACCTGTACAGCCACTACTAACATCATTATGTGGGGAGGGGGCTGCGTCCTGTGTCCCCTGTACCGCCACTACTAACATCATTATGTGGGGAGGGGGCTGCGTCCTGTGTCCCCTGTACCGCCACTACTAACATCATTATGTGGGGAGGGGGCTGCGTCCTGTGTCACCTGTACAGCCACTACTAACATCATTATGTGGGGAGGGGGCTGCGTCCTGTGTCCCCTGTACCGCCACTACTAACATCATTATGTGGGGAGGGGGCTGCGTCCTATGTCACCTGTACAGCCACTACTAACATCATTATGTGGGGAGGGGGCTGCATCCTGTGTCACATTCCTTACTATCTATTATAATCAGGGGTTGGGGGATCTGTCTATTATAATCAGGGGTTGGGGGATCTGTCTATTATAATCAGGGGTTGGGGGTTCTGTCTATTATAATCAGGGGTTGGGGGGATCTGTCTATTATAATCAGGGGTTGGGGGTTCTGTCTATTATAATCAGGGGTTGGGGGGTCTGTCTATTATAATCAGGGGTTGGGGGGGTCTGTCTATTATAATCAGGGGTTGGGGGGGTCTGTCTATTATAATCAGGGGTTGGGGGGGTCTGTCTATTATAATCAGGGGTTGGGGGGGTCTGTCTGTTATAATCAGGTGTTGGGGGGTCTGTCTATTATAATCAGGGGTTGGGGGGTCTGTCTATTATAATCAGGGGTTGGGGGGTCTGTCTATTATAATCAGGGGTTGGGGGGTCTGTCTATTATAATCAGGGGTTGGGGGGGTCTGTCTATAATAATCAGGGGTTGGGGGGGTCTGTCTATAATAATCAGGGGTTGGGGGGGTCTGTCTATTATAATCAGGGGTTGGGGGATCTGTCTATTATAATCAGGGGTTGGGGGGTCTGTCTATTATAATCAGGGGTTGGGGGGGGGGTCTGTCTATTATAATCAGGGGTTGGGGGGGTCTGTCTATTATAATCAGGGGTTGGAGTGGTCTGTCTATTATAATCAGGGGTTGGGGGGTCTGTCTATTATAATCAGGGGTTGGGGGTTCTGTCTATTATAATCGGGGGTTGGGGGGTCTGTCTATTATAATCAGGGGTTGGGGGGTCTGTCTATTATAATCAGGGGTTGGGGGATCTGTCTATTATAATCAGGGGTTGGGGGGTCTGTCTATTATAATCAGGTGTTGGGGGGGTCTGTCTATTATAATCAGTGGTTGGGGGATCTGTCTATTATAATCAGGGGTTGGGGGGTTCTGTCTATTATAATCAGGGGTTGGGGGGGTCTGTCTATTATAATCAGTGGTTGGGGGAGTCTGTCTATTATAATCAGGGGTTGGGGGTTCTGTCTATTATAATCAGGGGTTGGGGGGTCTGTCTATTATAATCAGGGGTTGGGGGAGTCTGTCTATTATAATCAGGGGTTGGGGGTTCTGTCTATTATAATCAGGGGTTGGGGGGGGGTCTGTCTATTATAATCAGGGGTTGGGGATCTGTCTATTATAATCAGGGGTTGGGGGGTCTGTCTATTATAATCAGGGGTTGGGGGGTCTATCTATTATAATCAGGGGTTGGGGGGGGTCTGTCTATTATAATCAGGGGTTGGGGGGGTCTGTCTATTATAATCAGGGGTTGGGGGGGTCTGTCTATTATAATCAGGGGTTGGGGGGGTCTGTCTATTATAATCAGGGGTTGGGGGGGTCTGTCTGTTATAATAAGGGGTTGGGGGTCTGCCTATTATAATCATGGGTTGGGGGGTCTGTCTATTATAATCAGGGGTTGGGGGTCTCTATTATAATCAGAGGTTGGGGGGGTCTGTCTATAATAATCAGGGGTTGGGGGGGTCTGTCTATTATAATCAGGGGTTGGGGGGGGGGTCTGTCTATTATAATCAGGGGTTGGGGGGGGTCTGTCTATTATAATCAGGGGTTGGGGTGGTCTGTCTATTATAATCAGCGGTTGGGGGGGTCTGTCTATTATAATCAGGGGTTGGGGGGTCTGTCTATTATAATCAGGGGTTGGGGGATCTGTCTATTATAATCAGGGGTTGGGGGGGGGTCTGTCTATTATAATCAGGGGTTGGGGGGTCTGTCTAATATAATCAGGGGTTGGGGGTTCTGTCTATTATAATCAGGGGTTGGGGGGTCTGTCTATTATAATCAGGGGTTGGGGGGTCTGTCTATTATAATCAGGGGTTGGGGGATCTGTCTATTATAATCAGGGGTTGGGGGGTCTGTCTATTATAATCAGGTGTTGGGGGGGTCTGTCTATTATAATCAGTGGTTGGGGGATCTGTCTATTATAATCAGGGGTTGGGGGGTTCTGTCTATTATAATCAGGGGTTGGGGGGTCTGTCTATTATAATCAGGAGTTGGGGGTTCTGTCTATTATAATCAGGGGTGGGGGGGGGGTCTGTCTATTATAATCAGGGGTTGGGGATCTGTCTATTATAATCAGGGGTTGGGGGGTCTGTCTATTATAATCAGGGGTTGGGGGGTCTGTCTATTATAATCAGGGGTTGGGGGGGTCTGTCTATTATAATCAGGGGTTGGGGGGTCTGTCTATTATAATCAGGGGTTGGGGGGGGGGTCTGTCTATTATAATCAGGGGTTGGGGGGGTCTGTCTGATATAATAAGGGGTTGGGGGTCTGCCTATTATAATCATGGGTTGGGGGGTCTGTCTATTATAATCAGGGGTTGGGGGGTCTCTATTATAATCAGAGGTTGGGGGGGTCTGTCTATTATAATCAGGGGTTGGGGGGGTCTGTCTATTATAATCAGGGGTTGGGGGGGTCTGTCTATTATAATCAGGGGTTGGGGGGTCTTTCTGTTATAATCAGGGGTTGGGGGTCTGTCTATTATAATCAGGGGTTGGGGGGGTCTGTCTATTATAATCAGGGGTTGGGGGGGTCTGTCTGTTATAATCAGGGGTTGGGGGGGGGTCTGTCTGTTATAATCAGGGGTTGGGGGGTGTGTCTATTATAATCAAGGGTTGGGGGGTCTGTCTATTATAATCAGGGGTTGGGGGGTCTGTCTATTATAATCAGGGGTTGGGGGGTCTGTCTATTATAATCAGGGGTTGGGGGTTCTGTCTATTATAATCAGGGGTTGGGGGGATCTGTCTATTATAATCAGGGGTTGGGGGTTCTGTCTATTATAATCAGGGGTTGGGGGGTCTGTCTATTATAATCAGGGGTTGGGGGGGTCTGTCTATTATAATCAGGGGTTGGGGGGGTCTGTCTATTATAATCAGGGGTTGGGGGGGTCTGTCTATTATAATCAGGGGTTGGGGGGGTCTGTCTATTATAATCAGGGGTTGGGGGGTCTGTCTATTATAATCATTGGTTGGGGGGGTCTGTCTATTATAATCAGGGGTTGGGGGGTCTGTCTATTATAATCAGGGGTTGGGGGTTCTGTCTATTATAATCGGGGGTTGGGGGGTCTGTCTATTATAATCAGGGGTTGGGGGGTCTGTCTATTATAATCAGGGGTTGGGGGGGTCTGTCTATAATAATCAGTGGTTGGGGGGTCTGTCTATTATAATCAGGGGTTGGGGGGTCTGTCTATTATAATCAGGGGTTGGGGGTTCTGTCTATTATAATCAGGGGTTGGGGGGGTCTGTCTATTATAATCAGGGGTTGGGGGTCTGTCTATTATAATCAGGGGTTGGGGGTTCTGTCTATTATAATCAGAGGTTGGGGGGTCTGTCTATTATAATCAGGGGTTGGGGGTCTGTCTATTATAATCAGGGGTTGGGGGGTCTGTCTATTATAATCAGGGGTTGGGGGGTCTGTCTATTATAATCAGGGGTTTGGGGGGTCTGTCTATTATAATCAGGGGTTGGGAGATCTGTCTATTATAATCAGGGGTTGGGGGGGTCTGTCTATTATAATCAGGGGTTGGGGGGGTCTGTCTATTATAATCAGGGGTTGGGGGTTCTGTCTATTATAATCAGGGGTTGGGGGTCTGTCTATTATAATCAGGGGTTGGGGGGGTCTATCTATTATAATCAGGGGTTGGGGGGGGTCTGTCTATTATAATCAGGGGTTGGGGGGTCTGTCTATTATAATCAGGGGTTGGGGGGGTCTGTCTATTATAATCAGGGGTTGGGGATCTGTCTATTATAATCAGGGGTTGGGGGGTCTGTATTATAATCAGGGGTTGGGGGGTCTGTCTATTATAATCAGGGGTTGGGGGGGTCTGTCTATTATAATCAGGGGTTGGGGGGGTCTGTCTATTATAATCAGGGGTTTCGGGGGTCTGTCTATTATAATCAGGGGTTGGGGGGATCTGTCTATTATAATCAGGGGTTGGGGGGGTCTGTCTATTATAATCAGGGGTTGGGGGGGTCTGTCTGATATAATAAGGGGTTGGGGGTCTGCCTATTATAATCATGGGTTGGGGGGTCTGTCTATTATAATCAGGGGTTGGGGGGTCTGTCTATTATAATCAGGGGTTGGGGGGGTCTGTCTATTATAATCAGGGGTTGGGGGGTCTGTCTATTATAATCAGGGGTTGGGGGTTCTGTCTATTATAATCGGGGGTTGGGGGGTCTGTCTATTATAATCAGGGGTTGGGGGGTCTGTCTATTATAATCAGGGGTTGGGGATCTGTCTATTATAATCAGGGGTTGGGGGTCTGTCTATTATAATCAGGTGTTGGGGGGGTCTGTCTATTATAATCAGTGGTTGGGGGATCTGTCTATTATAATAAGGGGTTGGGGGGTTCTGTCTATTATAATCAGGGGTTGGGGGGGGTCTGTCTATTATAATCAGTGGTTGGGGGAGTCTGTCTATTATAATCAGGGGTTGGGGGTTCTGTCTATTATAATCAGGGGTTGGGGGGTCTGTCTATTATAATCAGGGGTTGGGGGAGTCTGTCTATTATAATCAGGGGTTGGGGGTTCTGTCTATTATAATCAGGGGTTGGGGGGGGGTCTGTCTATTATAATCAGGGGTTGGGGATCTGTCTATTATAATCAGGGGTTGGGGGGTCTGTCTATTATAATCAGGGGTTGGGGGGTCTATCTATTATAATCAGGGGTTGGGGGGGTCTGTCTATTATAATCAGGGGTTGGGGGGGTCTGTCTATTATAATCAGGGGTTGGGGGGGTCTGTCTATTATAATCAGGGGTTGGGGGGGTCTGTCTATTATAATCAGGGGTTGGGGGGGTCTGTCTGTTATAATAAGGGGTTGGGGGTCTGCCTATTATAATCATGGGTTGGGGGGTCTGTCTATTATAATCAGGGGTTGGGGGTCTCTATTATAATCAGAGGTTGGGGGGGTCTGTCTATAATAATCAGGGGTTGGGGGGGTCTGTCTATTATAATCAGGGGTTGGGGGGGGGTCTGTCTATTATAATCAGGGGTTGGGGGGGGTCTGTCTATTATAATCAGGGGTTGGGGTGGTCTGTCTATTATAATCAGCGGTTGGGGGGGTCTGTCTATTATAATCAGGGGTTGGGGGGTCTGTCTATTATAATCAGGGGTTGGGGGATCTGTCTATTATAATCAGGGGTTGGGGGGGGGTCTGTCTATTATAATCAGGGGTTGGGGGGTCTGTCTAATATAATCAGGGGTTGGGGGTTCTGTCTATTATAATCAGGGGTTGGGGGGTCTGTCTATTATAATCAGGGGTTGGGGGGTCTGTCTATTATAATCAGGGGTTGGGGGATCTGTCTATTATAATCAGGGGTTGGGGGGTCTGTCTATTATAATCAGGTGTTGGGGGGGTCTGTCTATTATAATCAGTGGTTGGGGGATCTGTCTATTATAATCAGGGGTTGGGGGGTTCTGTCTATTATAATCAGGGGTTGGGGGGTCTGTCTATTATAATCAGGAGTTGGGGGTTCTGTCTATTATAATCAGGGGTGGGGGGGGGGTCTGTCTATTATAATCAGGGGTTGGGGATCTGTCTATTATAATCAGGGGTTGGGGGGTCTGTCTATTATAATCAGGGGTTGGGGGGTCTGTCTATTATAATCAGGGGTTGGGGGGGTCTGTCTATTATAATCAGAGGTTGGGGGTCTGTCTATTATAATCAGGGGTTGGGGGGGGGTCTGTCTATTATAATCAGGGGTTGGGGGGTCTGTCTGATATAATAAGGGGTTGGGGGTCTGCCTATTATAATCATGGGTTGGGGGGTCTGTCTATTATAATCAGGGGTTGGGGGGTCTCTATTATAATCAGAGGTTGGGGGGGTCTGTCTATTATAATCAGGGGTTGGGGGGGTCTGTCTATTATAATCAGGGGTTGGGGGGGTCTGTCTATTATAATCAGGGGTTGGGGGGTCTTTCTGTTATAATCAGGGGTTGGGGGTCTGTCTATTATAATCAGGGGTTGGGGGGGTCTGTCTATTATAATCAGGGGTTGGGGGGGTCTGTCTGTTATAATCAGGGGTTGGGGGGGGTCTGTCTGTTATAATCAGGGGTTGGGGGGTGTGTCTATTATAATCAAGGGTTGGGGGGTCTGTCTATTATAATCAGGGGTTGGGGGGTCTGTCTATTATAATCAGGGGTTGGGGGGTCTGTCTATTATAATCAGGGGTTGGGGGGTCTGTCTATTATAATCAGGGGTTGGGGGGTCTATCTATTATAATCAGGGGTTGGGGGTTCTGTCTGTTATAATCCGGGGTTTGGGGGGTCTGTCTATTATAATCAGGGGTTGGGGGTCTGTCTATTATAATCAGGGGTTGGGGGGTCTGTCTATTATAATCAGGGGTTGGGGGGTCTGTCTATTATAATCAGGGGTTGGGGGGTCTGTCTATTATAATCAGGGGTTGGGGGGTCTGTCTATTATAATCAGGGGTTGGGGGGGTCTGTCTATTATAATCAGGGGTTGGGGGGTCTGTCTATTATAATCAGGGGTTGGGGGTTCTGTCTATTATAATCGGGGGTTGGGGGGTCTGTCTATTATAATCAGGGGTTGGGGGGTCTGTCTATTATAATCAGGGGTTGGGGGGGTCTGTCTATAATAATCAGTGGTTGGGGGGTCTGTCTATTATAATCAGGGGTTGGGGGGTCTGTCTATTATAATCAGGGGTTGGGGGTTCTGTCTATTATAATCAGGGGTTGGGGGGGTCTGTCTATTATAATCAGGGGTTGGGGGTCTGTCTATTATAATCAGGGGTTGGGGGTTCTGTCTATTATAATCAGAGGTTGGGGGGGTCTGTCTATTATAATCAGGGGTTGGGGGGTCCTGTCTATTATAATCAGGGGTTGGGGGGTCTGTCTATTATAATCAGGGGTTGGGGGGTCTGTCTATTATAATCAGGGGTTTGGGGGGTCTGTCTATTATAATCAGGGGTTGGGAGATCTGTCTATTATAATCAGGGGTTGGGGGGGTCTGTCTATTATAATCAGGGGTTTGGGGGGTCTGTCTATTATAATCAGGGGTTGGGAGATCTGTCTATTATAATCAGGGGTTGGGGGGGTCTGTCTATTATAATCAGGGGTTGGGGGGGTCTGTCTATTATAATCAGGGGTTGGGGGTTCTGTCTATTATAATCAGGGGTTGGGGGTCTGTCTATTATAATCAGGGGTTGGGGGGGTCTATCTATTATAATCAGGGGTTGGGGGGGGTCTGTCTATTATAATCAGGGGTTGGGGGGTCTGTCTATTATAATCAGGGGTTGGGGGGGTCTGTCTATTATAATCAGGGGTTGGGGATCTGTCTATTATAATCAGGGGTTGGGGGGTCTGTATTATAATCAGGGGTTGGGGGGTCTGTCTATTATAATCAGGGGTTGGGGGGGTCTGTCTATTATAATCAGGGGTTGGGGGGGTCTGTCTATTATAATCAGGGGTTTCGGGGGTCTGTCTATTATAATCAGGGGTTGGGGGGGTCTGTCTATTATAATCAGGGGTTGGGGGGGTCTGTCTATTATAATCAGGGGTTGGGGGGGTCTGTCTGATATAATAAGGGGTTGGGGGTCTGCCTATTATAATCATGGGTTGGGGGGTCTGTCTATTATAATCAGGGGTTGGGGGGTCTCTATTATAATCAGAGGTTGGGGGGGGGTCTGTCTATTATAATCAGGGGTTGGGGGGTCTGTCTATTATAATCAGGGGTTGGGGGGGTCTGTCTATTATAATCAGGGGTTGGGGGTCTGTCTGTTATAATCAGGGGTTGGGGGTCTGTCTATTATAATCAGGGGTTGGGGGGGTCTGTCTATTATAATCAGGGGTTGGGGAGGTCTGTCTGTTATAATCAGGGGTTGGGGGGGTCTGTCTGTTATAATCAGGGGTTGGGGGGGGTCTGTCTGTTATAATCAGGGGTTGGGGGTCTGTCTATTATAATCAAGGGTTGGGGGGTCTGTCTATTATAATCAGGGGTTGGGGGGTCTGTCTATTATAATCAGGGGTTGGGGGGTCTGTCTATTATAATCAGGGGTTGGGGGGTCTGTCTATTATAATCAGGGGTTGGGGGGTCTATCTATTATAATCAGGGGTTGGGGGTTCTGTCTGTTATAATCAGGGGTTGGGGGGTCTGTCTATTATAATCAGGGGTTGGGGGGTCTGTCTATTATAATCAGGGGTTGGGGGTCTGTCTATTATAATCAGGGGTTGGGGGGTCTGTCTATTATAATCAGGGGTTGGGGGGTCTGTCTATTATAATCAGGGGTTGGGGGGTCTGTCTATTATAATCAGGGGTTGGGGGGTCTGTCTATTATAATCAGGGGTTGGGGGGGTCTGTCTATTATAATCAGGGGTTGGGGGGTCTGTCTATTATAATCAGGGGTTGGGGGTTCTGTCTATTATAATCAGGGGTTGGGGGGTCTGTCTATTATAATCAGGGGTTGGGGGGTCTGTCTATTATAATCAGGGGTTGGGGGGGTCTGTCTATAATAATCAGTGGTTGGGGGGTCTGTCTATTATAATCAGGGGTTGGGGGGTCTGTCTATTATAATCAGGGGTTGGGGGTTCTGTCTATTATAATCAGGGGTTGGGGGGGTCTGTCTATTATAATCAGGGGTTGGGGTGTCTGTCTATTATAATCAGGGGTTGGGGGGTCTGTCTATTATAATCAGGGGTTGGGGGGTCTGTCTATTATAATCAGGGGTTGGGGGGGATCTGTCTATTATAATCAGGGGTTGGGGGTCTGTCTATTATAATCAGGGGTTGGGGGTTCTGTCTATTATAATCAGGGGTTGGGGGGTCTGTCTATTATAATCAGGGGTTGGGGGGGTCTGTCTATAATAATCAGGGGTTGGGGGGGTCTGTCTATTATAATCAGGGGTTGGGGGGTCTGTCTGTCTATTATAATCAGGGGTTGGGGGGTCTGTCTATTATAATCAGGGGTTGGGGGGTCTGTCTATTATAATCAGGGGTTGGGGGGTTTGTCTATTATAATCAGGGGTTGGGGGGTCTGTCTATTATAATCAGGGGTTGGGGGGTCTGTCTATTATAATCAGGGGTTGGGGGGTCTGTCTATTATAATCAGGGGTTGGGGGGGTCTGTCTATTATAATCAGGGGTTGGGGGGTCTGTCTATTATAATCAGGGGTTGGGGGGTCTGTCTATAATAATCAGGGGTTGGGGGGTCTGTCTATTATAATCAGGGGTTGGGGTTCTGTCTATTATAATCAGGGGTTGGGGGGGTCTGTCTATTATAATCAGGGGTTGGGGGATCTGTCTATTATAATCAGGGGTTGGGGGGTCTGTCTATTATAATCAGGGGTTGGGGGGGTCTGTCTATTATAATCAGGGGTTGGGGGGTCTGTCTATTATAATCAGGGGTTGGGGGGGTCTGTCTATTATAATCAGGGGTTGGGGAGGTCTGTCTATTATAATCAGGGGTTGGGGGTTCTGTCTATTATAATCAGGGGTTGGGGGTCTGTCTATTATAATCAGGGGTTGGGGGGTCTGTCTATTATAATCAGGGGTTGGGGGGTCTGTCTATTATAATCAGCGGTTGGGGGGGTCTGTCTATTATAATCAGCGGTTGGGGGGGTCTGTCTATTATAATCAGCGGTTGGGGGGGGTCTGTCTATTATAATCAGGGGTTGGGGGGGTCTGTCTGTTTATTATAATCAGGGGTTGGGGGGGGTCTGTCTATTATAATCAGGGGTTGGGGGGTCTGTCTATTATAATCAGGGGTTGGGGTTCTGTCTATTATAATCATGGGTTGGGGGTCTGTCTATTATAATCAGGGGTTGGGGGGGGTCTGTCTATTATAATCAGGGGTTGGGGGGGTCTGTCTATTATAATCATGGGTTGGGGGGGTCTGTCTATTATAATCAGGGGTTGGGGGGTCTGTCTATTATAATCAGGGGTTGGGGGTCTGTCTATTATAATCAGGGGTTGGGAGGTCTGTCTGTTATAATCTGGGGTTGGGGGGGTCTGTCTGTTATAATCAGGGGTTGGGGGTCTGTCTATTATTATCAGGGGTTGGGGGGTCTGTCTATTATAATCAGGGGTTGGGGGGTCTGTCTATTATAATCAGGGGTTGGGGGGGTCTGTCTATTATAATCAGGGGTTGGGGGGTCTGTCTATTATAATCAGCGGTTGGGGGGTCTGTCTATTATAATCAGGGGTTGGGGGGGTCTGTCTATTATAATCAGGGGTTGGGGGGTCTGTCTATTATAATCAGGGGTTGGGGGGTCTGTCTATTATAATCAGGGGTTGGGGGGTCTGTCTATTATAATCAGGGGTTGGGGGGTCTGTCTATTATAATCAGGGGTTGGGGGGGTCTGTCTATTATAATCAGGGGTTGGGGGGTCTGTCTATTATAATCATGGGTTGGGGGTCTGTCTATTATAATCAGGGGTTGGGGGGGGTCTGTCTATTATAATCAGGGGTTGGGGGGGTCTGTCTATTATAATCAGGGGTTGGGGGTTCTGTCTATTATAATCAGGGGTTGGGGGGTCTGTCTATTATAATCAGGGGTTGGGTGGGTCTGTCTATTATAATCAGGGGTTGGGGGGTCTGTCTATAATAATCAGGGGTTGGGGGGGTCTGTCTATAATAATCAGTGGTTGGGGGGTCTGTCTATTATAATCAGGGGTTGGGGGGTCTGTCTATTATAATCAGGGGTTGGGGGTTCTGTCTATTATAATCAGGGGTTGGGGGGGTCTGTCTATTATAATCAGGGGTTAGGGGTCTGTCTATTATAATCAGGGGTTGGGGGGTCTGTCTATTATAATCAGGGGTTGGGGGTTCTGTCTATTATAATCAGGGGTTGGGGGGGTCTGTCTATTATAATCAGGGGTTGGGGGTCTGTCTATTATAATCAGGGGTTGGGGGTTCTGTCTATTATAATCAGAGGTTGGGGGGGTCTGTCTATTATAATCAGGGGTTGGGGGGTCTGTCTATTATAATCAGGGGTTGGGGGGTCTGTCTATTATAATCAGGGGTTGGGGGGTCTGTCTATTATAATCAGGGGTTTGGGGGGTCTGTCTATTATAATCAGGGGTTGGGAGATCTGTCTATTATAATCAGGGGTTGGGGGGGTCTGTCTATTATAATCAGGGGTTGGGGGGGTCTGTCTATTATAATCAGGGGTTGGGGGTTCTGTCTATTATAATCAGGGGTTGGGGGTCTGTCTATTATAATCAGGGGTTGGGGGGGTCTATCTATTATAATCAGGGGTTGGGGGGGGTCTGTCTATTATAATCAGGGGTTGGGGGGTCTGTCTATTATAATCAGGGGTTGGGGGGGTCTGTCTATTATAATCAGGGGTTGGGGATCTGTCTATTATAATCAGGGGTTGGGGGGTCTGTATTATAATCAGGGGTTGGGGGGTCTGTCTATTATAATCAGGGGTTGGGGGGGTCTGTCTATTATAATCAGGGGTTGGGGGGGTCTGTCTATTATAATCAGGGGTTTCGGGGGTCTGTCTATTATAATCAGGGGTTGGGGGGGTCTGTCTATTATAATCAGGGGTTGGGGGGGTCTGTCTATTATAATCAGGGGTTGGGGGGGTCTGTCTGATATAATAAGGGGTTGGGGGTCTGCCTATTATAATCATGGGTTGGGGGGTCTGTCTATTATAATCAGGGGTTGGGGGGTCTCTATTATAATCAGAGGTTGGGGGGGTCTGTCTATTATAATCAGGGGTTGGGGGGTCTGTCTATTATAATCAGGGGTTGGGGGGGTCTGTCTATTATAATCAGGGGTTGGGGGTCTGTCTGTTATAATCAGGGGTTGGGGGTCTGTCTATTATAATCAGGGGTTGGGGGGGTCTGTCTATTATAATCAGGGGTTGGGGAGGTCTGTCTGTTATAATCAGGGGTTGGGGGGGTCTGTCTGTTATAATCAGGGGTTGGGGGGGGTCTGTCTGTTATAATCAGGGGTTGGGGGGTCTGTCTATTATAATCAAGGGTTGGGGGGTCTGTCTATTATAATCAGGGGTTGGGGGGTCTGTCTATTATAATCAGGGGTTGGGGGGTCTGTCTATTATAATCAGGGGTTGGGGGGTCTGTCTATTATAATCAGGGGTTGGGGGGTCTATCTATTATAATCAGGGGTTGGGGGTTCTGTCTGTTATAATCAGGGGTTGGGGGGTCTGTCTATTATAATCAGGGGTTGGGGGGTCTGTCTATTATAATCAGGGGTTGGGGGTCTGTCTATTATAATCAGGGGTTGGGGGGTCTGTCTATTATAATCAGGGGTTGGGGGGTCTGTCTATTATAATCAGGGGTTGGGGGGTCTGTCTATTATAATCAGGGGTTGGGGGGTCTGTCTATTATAATCAGGGGTTGGGGGGGTCTGTCTATTATAATCAGGGGTTGGGGGGTCTGTCTATTATAATCAGGGGTTGGGGGTTCTGTCTATTATAATCAGGGGTTGGGGGGTCTGTCTATTATAATCAGGGGTTGGGGGGTCTGTCTATTATAATCAGGGGTTGGGGGGGTCTGTCTATAATAATCAGTGGTTGGGGGGTCTGTCTATTATAATCAGGGGTTGGGGGGTCTGTCTATTATAATCAGGGGTTGGGGGTTCTGTCTATTATAATCAGGGGTTGGGGGGGTCTGTCTATTATAATCAGGGGTTGGGGTGTCTGTCTATTATAATCAGGGGTTGGGGGGTCTGTCTATTATAATCAGGGGTTGGGGGGTCTGTCTATTATAATCAGGGGTTGGGGGGGATCTGTCTATTATAATCAGGGGTTGGGGGTCTGTCTATTATAATCAGGGGTTGGGGGTTCTGTCTATTATAATCAGGGGTTGGGGGGTCTGTCTATTATAATCAGGGGTTGGGGGGGTCTGTCTATAATAATCAGGGGTTGGGGGGGTCTGTCTATTATAATCAGGGGTTGGGGGGTCTGTCTGTCTATTATAATCAGGGGTTGGGGGGTCTGTCTATTATAATCAGGGGTTGGGGGGTCTGTCTATTATAATCAGGGGTTGGGGGGTTTGTCTTTTATAATCAGGGGTTGGGGGGTCTGTCTATTATAATCAGGGGTTGGGGGGTCTGTCTATTATAATCAGGGGTTGGGGGGTCTGTCTATTATAATCAGGGGTTGGGGGGGTCTGTCTATTATAATCAGGGGTTGGGGGGTCTGTCTATTATAATCAGGGGTTGGGGGGTCTGTCTATAATAATCAGGGGTTGGGGGGTCTGTCTATTATAATCAGGGGTTGGGGTTCTGTCTATTATAATCAGGGGTTGGGGGGGTCTGTCTATTATAATCAGGGGTTGGGGGATCTGTCTATTATAATCAGGGGTTGGGGGGTCTGTCTATTATAATCAGGGGTTGGGGGGGTCTGTCTATTATAATCAGGGGTTGGGGGGTCTGTCTATTATAATCAGGGGTTGGGGGGGTCTGTCTATTATAATCAGGGGTTGGGGAGGTCTGTCTATTATAATCAGGGGTTGGGGGTTCTGTCTATTATAATCAGGGGTTGGGGGTCTGTCTATTATAATCAGGGGTTGGGGGGTCTGTCTATTATAATCAGGGGTTGGGGGGTCTGTCTATTATAATCAGCGGTTGGGGGGGTCTGTCTATTATAATCAGCGGTTGGGGGGGTCTGTCTATTATAATCAGCGGTTGGGGGGGGTCTGTCTATTATAATCAGGGGTTGGGGGGGTCTGTCTGTTTATTATAATCAGGGGTTGGGGGGGTCTGTCTATTATAATCAGGGGTTGGGGGGTCTGTCTATTATAATCAGGGGTTGGGGTTCTGTCTATTATAATCATGGGTTGGGGGTCTGTCTATTATAATCAGGGGTTGGGGGGGGGTCTGTCTATTATAATCAGGGGTTGGGGGGGTCTGTCTATTATAATCATGGGTTGGGGGGGTCTGTCTATTATAATCAGGGGTTGGGGGGTCTGTCTATTATAATCAGGGGTTGGGGGGTCTGTCTATTATAATCAGGGGTTGGGAGGTCTGTCTGTTATAATCTGGGGTTGGGGGGGTCTGTCTGTTATAATCAGGGGTTGGGGGTCTGTCTATTATTATCAGGGGTTGGGGGGTCTGTCTATTATAATCAGGGGTTGGGGGGTCTGTCTATTATAATCAGGGGTTGGGGGGGTCTGTCTATTATAATCAGGGGTTGGGGGGTCTGTCTATTATAATCAGCGGTTGGGGGGTCTGTCTATTATAATCAGGGGTTGGGGGGGTCTGTCTATTATAATCAGGGGTTGGGGGGTCTGTCTATTATAATCAGGGGTTGGGGGGTCTGTCTATTATAATCAGGGGTTGGGGGGTCTGTCTATTATAATCAGGGGTTGGGGGGTCTGTCTATTATAATCAGGGGTTGGGGGGGTCTGTCTATTATAATCAGGGGTTGGGGGGTCTGTCTATTATAATCATGGGTTGGGGGTCTGTCTATTATAATCAGGGGTTGGGGGGGGTCTGTCTATTATAATCAGGGGTTGGGGGGGTCTGTCTATTATAATCAGGGGTTGGGGGTTCTGTCTATTATAATCAGGGGTTGGGTGGGTCTGTCTATCATAATCAGGGGTTGGGGGGTCTGTCTATCATAATCAGGGGTTGTGGGTTCTGTCTATTATAATCAGGGGTTGGGGGGGGTCTGTCTATTATAATCAAGGGTTGGGGGGGTCTGTCTATTATAATCAGGGGTTGGGGGGTCTGTCTATTATAATCAGGGGTTGGGGGGTCTGTCTATTATAATCAGGGGTTGGGGGGGTCTGTCTATTATAATCAGGGGTTGGGGGGTCTGTCTATTATAATCAGGGGTTGGGGGGTCTGTCTATTATAATCAGGGGTTGGGGGGTCTGTCTATTATAATCAGGGGTTGGGGGGGTCTGTCTATTATAATCAGGGGTTGGGGGGTCTGTCTATTATAATCAGGGGTTGGGGGGTCTGTCTATTATAATCAGGGGTTGGGGGGGGTCTGTCTATTATAATCAGGGGTTGGGGGGTCTGTCTATTATAATCAGGGGTTGGGGGGTCTGTCTATTATAATCAGGGGTTGGGGGGTCTGTCTATTATAATCAGGGGTTGGGGGGGTCTGTCTATTATAATCAGGGGTTGGGGGGGTTTGTCTATTATAATCAGGGGTTGGGGGGGTCTGTCTATTATAATCAGGGGTTGGGGGGTCTGTCTATTATAATCAGGGGTTGGGGGGTCTGTCTATTATAATCAGGTGTTGGGGGGGGTCTGTCTATTATAATCAGGGGTTGGGGGGGTCTGTCTATTATAATCAGGGGTTGGGGGGTCTGTCTATTATAATCAGGGGTTGGGGGGTCTGTCTGTTATAATCAGGGGTTGGGGGGTCTGTCTATTATAATCAGGGGTTGGGGGGTCTGTCTATTATAATCAGGGGTTGGGGGGTCTGTCTATTATAATCAGGGGTTGGGGGGTCTGTCTATTATAATCAGGTGTTGGGGGGGTCTGTCTATTATAATCAGGGGTTGGGGGGGTCTGTCTATTATAATCAGGTGTTGGGGGGTCTGTCTATTATAATCAGGGGTTGGGGGGTCTGTCTATTATAATCAGGTGTTGGGGGGGTCTGTCTATTATAATCAGGGGTTGGGGGGTCTGTCTATTATAATCAGGGGTTGGGGGGTCTGTCTATTATAATCAGGGGTTGGGGGGTCTGTCTATTATAATCAGGGGTTGGGGGGTCTGTCTATTATAATCAGGGGTTGGGGGGGTCTGTATTATAATCAGGGGTTGGGGGGTCTGTCTATTATAATCAGGGGTTGGGGGGGGTCTGTCTATTATAATCAGGGGTTGGGGGGGTCTGTCTATTATAATCAGGGGTTGGGGGGGTCTGTCTATTATAATCAGGGGTTGGGGGGTCTGTCTATTATAATCAGGGGTTGGGGGGTCTGTCTATTATAATCAGGGGTTGGGGGGGGTCTGTCTATTATAATCAGGGGTTGGGGGGTCTGTCTATTATAATCAGGGGTTGGGGGGGTCTGTATTATAATCAGGGGTTGGGGGGTCTGTCTATTATAATCAGGGGTTGGGGGGGTCTGTCTATTATAATCAGGGGTTGGGGGGGTCTGTCTATTATAATCAGGGGTTGGGGGGTCTGTCTATTATAATCAGGGGTTGGGGGGTCTGTCTATTATAATCAGGGGTTGGGGGGGTCTGTCTATTATAATCAGGGGTTGGGGGGTCTGTCTATTATAATCAGGGGTTGGGGGGTCTGTCTATTATAATCAGGGGTCGGGGGGTCTGTCTATTATAATCAGGGGTTGGGGGGGTCTGTCTATTATAATCAGGGGTTGGGGGGGTTTGTCTATTATAATCAGGGGTTGGGGGGGTCTGTCTATTATAATCAGGGGTTGGGGGGTCTGTCTATTATAATCAGGGGTTGGGGGGTCTGTCTATTATAATCAGGTGTTGGGGGGGGTCTGTCTATTATAATCAGGGGTTGGGGGGGTCTGTCTATTATAATCAGGGGTTGGGGGGTCTGTCTATTATAATCAGGGGTTGGGGGGTCTGTCTATTATAATCAGGGGTTGGGGGGTCTGTCTATTATAATCAGGGGTTGGGGGGTCTGTCTATTATAATCAGGGGTTGGGGGTCTGTCTATTATAATCAGGTGTTGGGGGGGTCTGTCTATTATAATCAGGGGTTGGGGGGGTCTGTCTATTATAATCAGGTGTTGGGGGGTCTGTCTATTATAATCAGGGGTTGGGGGGTCTGTCTATTATAATCAGGTGTTGGGGGGGTCTGTCTATTATAATCAGGGGTTGGGGGGTCTGTCTATTATAATCAGGGGTTGGGGGGTCTGTCTATTATAATCAGGGGTTGGGGGGTCTGTCTATTATAATCAGGGGTTGGGGGGTCTGTCTATTATAATCAGGGGATGGGGGGTCTGTATTATAATCAGGGGTTGGGGGGTCTGTCTATTATAATCAGGGGTTGGGGGGGTCTGTCTATTATAATCAGGGGTTGGGGGGGTCTGTCTATTATAATCAGGGGTTGGGGGGTCTGTCTATTATAATCAGGGGTTGGGGGGTCTGTCTATTATAATCAGGGGTTGGGGGGGTCTGTATTATAATCAGGGGTTGGGGGGTCTGTCTATTATAATCAGGGGTTGGGGGTCTGTCTATTATAATCAGGGGTTGGGGGGTCTGTCTATTATAATCAGGGGTTGGGGGGTCTGTCTATTATAATCAGGGGTTGGGGGGTCTGTCTATTATAATCAGGGGTTGGGGGGTCTGTCTATTATAATCAGGGGTTGGGGGGGTCTGTATTATAATCAGGGGTTGGGGGGTCTGTCTATTATAATCAGGGGTTGGGGGGGTCTGTCTATTATAATCAGGGGTTGGGGGGGTCTGTCTATTATAATCAGGGGTTGGGGGGGTCTGTCTATTATAATCAGGGGTTGGGGGGTCTGTCTATTATAATCAGGGGTTGGGGGGTCTGTCTATTATAATCAGGGGTTGGGGGGTCTGTCTATTATAATCAGGTGTTGGGGGGGTCTGTCTATTATAATCAGTGGTTGGGGGATCTGTCTATTATAATCAGGGGTTGGGGGGTCTGTCTATTATAATCAGGTGTTGGGGGGTCTGTCTATTATAATCAGGGGTTGGGGGGTCTGTCTATTATAATCAGGTGTTGGGGGGGTCTGTCTATTATAATCAGGGGTTGGGGGGTCTGTCTATTATAATCAGGGGTTGGGGGGTCTGTCTATTATAATCAGGGGTTGGGGGTCTGTCTATTATAATCAGGGGTTGGGGGGTCTGTCTATTATAATCAGGGGTTGGGCTGTCTGTCTATTATAATCAGGGGTTGGGGGGGTCTGTCTATTATAATCAGGGGTTGGGGGGTCTGGCTATTATAATCAGGGGTTGGGGGGGTCTGTCTATTATAATCAGGGGTTGGGCTGTCTGTCTATTATAATCAGGGGTTGGGGGGGTCTGTCTATTATAGTCAGGGGTTGGGGGGGTCTGTCTATTATAATCAGCGGTTGGGGGGGGTCTGTCTATTATAATCAGGGGTTGGGGGATCTGTCTATTATAATCAGGGGTTGGGGGGTCTGTCTATTATAATCAGGGGTTGGGGGGGGTCTGTCTATTATAATCAGGGGTTGGGGGATCTGTCTATTATAATCAGGGGTTGGGGGGGTCTGTCTATTATAATCAGGGGTTGGGGGATCTGTCTATTATAATCAGGGGTTGGGGGGTCTGTCTATTATAATCAGGGGTTGGGGGGGTCTGTCTATTATAATCAGGGGTTGGGGGTCTGTCTATTATAATCAGGGGTTGGGGGGGTCTGTCTATTATAATCAGGGGTTGGGGGGGTCTGTCTATTATAATCAGGGGTTGGGGGGGTCTGTCTATTATAATCAGGGGTTGGGGGGTCTGTCTATTATAATCAGGTGTTGGGGGGGTCTGTCTATTATAATCAGTGGTTGGGGGATCTGTCTATTATAATCAGGGGTTGGGGGGTCTGTCTATTATAATCAGGTGTTGGGGGGTCTGTCTATTATAATCAGGGGTTGGGGGGTCTGTCTATTATAATCAGGTGTTGGGGGGGTCTGTCTATTATAATCAGGGGTTGGGGGGTCTGTCTATTATAATCAGGGGTTGGGGGGTCTGTCTATTATAATCAGGGGTTGGGGGTCTGTCTATTATAATCAGGGGTTGGGGGGTCTGTCTATTATAATCAGGGGTTGGGCTGTCTGTCTATTATAATCAGGGGTTGGGGGGGTCTGTCTATTATAATCAGGGGTTGGGGGGTCTGGCTATTATAATCAGGGGTTGGGGGGGTCTGTCTATTATAATCAGGGGTTGGGCTGTCTGTCTATTATAATCAGGGGTTGGGGGGGTCTGTCTATTATAGTCAGGGGTTGGGGGGGTCTGTCTATTATAATCAGCGGTTGGGGGGGTCTGTCTATTATAATCAGGGGTTGGGGGATCTGTCTATTATAATCAGGGGTTGGGGGGTCTGTCTATTATAATCAGGGGTTGGGGGGGGTCTGTCTATTATAATCAGGGGTTGGGGGATCTGTCTATTATAATCAGGGGTTGGGGGGGTCTGTCTATTATAATCAGGGGTTGGGGGATCTGTCTATTATAATCAGGGGTTGGGGGGTCTGTCTATTATAATCAGGGGTTGGGGGGGTCTGTCTATTATAATCAGGGGTTGGGGGTCTGTCTATTATAATCAGGGGTTGGGGGGGTCTGTCTATTATAATCAGGGGTTGGGGAGGTCTGTCTATTATAATCAGGGGTTGGGGGTTCTGTCTATTATAATCAGGGGTTGGGGGTCTGTCTATTATAATCAGGGGTTGGGGGGTCTGTCTATTATAATCAGGGGTTGGGGGGTCTGTCTATTATAATCAGCGGTCGGTTGGGGGGGTCTGTCTATTATAATCAGCGGTTGGGGGGGTCTGTCTATTATAATCAGCGGTTGGGGGGGGGTCTGTCTATTATAATCAGGGGTTGGGGGGGTCTGTCTGTTTATTATAATCAGGGGTTGGGGGGGTCTGTCTATTATAATCAGGGGTTGGGGGGGGTCTGTCTATTATAATCAGGGGTTGGGGGGGTCTGTCTATTATAATCATGGGTTGGGGGGGTCTGTCTATTATAATCAGGGGTTGGGGGGTCTGTCTATTATAATCAGGGGTTGGGGGGTCTGTCTATTATAATCAGGGGTTGGGGAGGTCTGTCTGTTATAATCTGGGGTTGGGGGGTCTGTCTGTTATAATCAGGGGTTGGGGGTCTGTCTATTATAATCAGGGGTTGGGGGGTCTGTCTATTATAATCAGGGGTTGGGGGGTCTGTCTATTATAATCAGGGGTTGGGGGGGTCTGTCTATTATAATCAGGGGTTGGGGGGTCTGTCTATTATAATCAGCGGTTGGGGGGTCTGTCTATTATAATCAGGGGTTGGGGGGGTCTGTCTATTATAATCAGGGGTTGGGGGGTCTGTCTATTATAATCAGGGGTTGGGGGGTCTGTCTATTATAATCAGGGGTTGGGGGGTCTGTCTATTATAATCAGGGGTTGGGGGGTCTGTCTATTATAATCAGGGGTTGGGGGGGTCTGTCTATTATAATCAGGGCTTGGGGGGTCTGTCTATTATAATCATGGGTTGGGGGTCTGTCTATTATAATCAGGGGTTGGGGGGGGTCTGTCTATTATAATCAGGGGTTGGGGGGGTCTGTCTATTATAATCAGGGGTTGGGGGTTCTGTCTATTATAATCAGGGGTTGGGGGGTCTGTCTATTATAATCAGGGGTTGGGTGGGTCTGTCTATTATAATCAGGGGTTGGGGGGGTCTGTCTATAATAATCAGGGGTTGGGGGGGTCTGTCTATCATAATCAGGGGTTGGGGGGTCTGTCTATTATAATCAGGGGTTGTGGGTTCTGTCTATTATAATCAGGGGTTGTGGGGGTCTGTCTATTATAATCAAGGGTTGGGGGGGTCTGTCTATTATAATCAGGGGTTGGGGGGTCTGTCTATTATAATCAGGGGTTGGGGGGTCTGTCTATTATAATCAGGGGTTGGGGGGGTCTGTCTATTATAATCAGGGGTTGGGGGGTCTGTCTATTATAATCAGGGGTTGGGGGGTCTGTCTATTATAATCAGGGGTTGGGGGGTCTGTCTATTATAATCAGGGGTTGGGGGGTCTGTCTATTATAATCAGGGGTTGGGGGGGTCTGTCTATTATAATCAGGGGTTGGGGGGTCTGTCTATTATAATCAGGGGTTGGGGGGTCTGTCTATTATAATCAGGGGTTGGGGGGTCTGTCTATTATAATCAGGGGTTGGGGGGGGTCTGTCTATTATAATCAGGGGTTGGGGGGTCTGTCTATTATAATCAGGGGTTGGGGGGTCTGTCTATTATAATCAGGGGTTGGGGGGTCTGTCTATTATAATCAGGGGTTGGGGGGGTCTGTCTATTATAATCAGGGGTTGGGGGGGTTTGTCTATTATAATCAGGGGTTGGGGGGGTCTGTCTATTATAATCAGGGGTTGGGGGGTCTGTCTATTATAATCAGGGGTTGGGGGGTCTGTCTATTATAATCAGGTGTTGGGGGGGTCTGTCTATTATAATCAGGGGTTGGGGGGGTCTGTCTATTATAATCAGGGGTTGGGGGGTCTGTCTATTATAATCAGGGGTTGGGGGGTCTGTCTATTATAATCAGGGGTTGGGGGGTCTGTCTATTATAATCAGGGGTTGGGGGGTCTGTCTATTATAATCAGGGGTTGGGGGGTCTGTCTATTATAATCAGGGGTTGGGGGGTCTGTCTATTATAATCAGGGGTTGGGGGGTCTGTCTATTATAATCAGGGGTTGGGGGGGTCTGTATTATAATCAGGGGTTGGGGGGGTCTGTCTATTATAATCAGGGGTTGGGGGGGTCTGTCTATTATAATCAGGGGTTGGGGGGGTCTGTCTATTATAATCAGGGGTTGGGGGGTCTGTCTATTATAATCAGGGGTTGGGGGGTCTGTCTATTATAATCAGGGGTTGGGGGGGTCTGTATTATAATCAGGGGTTGGGGGGTCTGTCTATTATAATCAGGGGTTGGGGGGTCTGTCTATTATAATCAGGGGTTGGGGGGTCTGTCTATTATAATCAGGGGTTGGGGGGTCTGTCTATTATAATCAGGGGTTGGGGGGTCTGTCTATTATAATCAGGGGTTGGGGGGTCTGTCTATTATAATCAGGGGTTGGGGGGGTCTGTATTATAATCAGGGGTTGGGGGGTCTGTCTATTATAATCAGGGGTTGGGGGGGTCTGTCTATTATAATCAGGGGTTGGGGGGTCTGTCTATTATAATCAGGGGTTGGGGGGGTCTGTCTATTATAATCAGGGGTTGGGGGGGTCTGTCTATTATAATCAGGGGTTGGGGGGTCTGTCTATTATAATCAGGGGTTGGGGGGTCTGTCTATTATAATCAGGGGTTGGGGGGGTCTGTCTATTATAATCAGGTGTTGGGGGGGTCTGTCTATTATAATCAGTGGTTGGGGGATCTGTCTATTATAATCAGGGGTTGGGGGGTCTGTCTATTATAATCAGGTGTTGGGGGGTCTGTCTATTATAATCAGGGGTTGGGGGGTCTGTCTATTATAATCAGGTGTTGGGGGGGTCTGTCTATTATAATCAGGGGTTGGGGGGTCTGTCTATTATAATCAGGGGTTGGGGGGTCTGTCTATTATAATCAGGGGTTGGGGGTCTGTCTATTATAATCAGGGGTTGGGGGGTCTGTCTATTATAATCAGGGGTTGGGCTGTCTGTCTATTATAATCAGGGGTTGGGGGGGTCTGTCTATTATAATCAGGGGTTGGGGGGTCTGGCTATTATAATCAGGGGTTGGGGGGGTCTGTCTATTATAATCAGGGGTTGGGCTGTCTGTCTATTATAATCAGGGGTTGGGGGGGTCTGTCTATTATAGTCAGGGGTTGGGGGTGTCTGTCTATTATAATCAGCGGTTGGCGGGGGTCTGTCTATTATAATCAGGGGTTGGGGGATCTGTCTATTATAATCAGGGGTTGGGGGGTCTGTCTATTATAATCAGGGGTTGGGGGGGGTCTGTCTATTATAATCAGGGGTTGGGGGATCTGTCTATTATAATCAGGGGTTGGGGGGGTCTGTCTATTATAATCAGGGGTTGGGGGATCTGTCTATTATAATCAGGGGTTGGGGGGTCTGTCTATTATAATCAGGGGTTGGGGGGGTCTGTCTATTATAATCAGGGGTTGGGGGTCTGTCTATTATAATCAGGGGTTGGGGGGGTCTGTCTATTATAATCAGGGGTTGGGGAGGTCTGTCTATTATAATCAGGGGTTGGGGGTTCTGTCTATTATAATCAGGGGTTGGGGGTCTGTCTATTATAATCAGGGGTTGGGGGGTCTGTCTATTATAATCAGGGGTTGGGGGGTCTGTCTATTATAATCAGCGGTCGGTTGGGGGGGTCTGTCTATTATAATCAGCGGTTGGGGGGGTCTGTCTATTATAATCAGCGGTTGGGGGGGGGTCTGTCTATTATAATCAGGGGTTGGGGGGGTCTGTCTGTTTATTATAATCAGGGGTTGGGGGGGTCTGTCTATTATAATCAGGGGTTGGGGGGTCTGTCTATTATAATCAGGGGTTGGGGTTCTGTCTATTATAATCATGGGTTGGGGGTCTGTCTATTATAATCAGGGGTTGGGGGGGGTCTGTCTATTATAATCAGGGGTTGGGGGGGTCTGTCTATTATAATCATGGGTTGGGGGGGTCTGTCTATTATAATCAGGGGTTGGGGGGTCTGTCTATTATAATCAGGGGTTGGGGGGTCTGTCTATTATAATCAGGGGTTGGGGAGGTCTGTCTGTTATAATCTGGGGTTGGGGGGTCTGTCTGTTATAATCAGGGGTTGGGGGTCTGTCTATTATAATCAGGGGTTGGGGGGTCTGTCTATTATAATCAGGGGTTGGGGGGTCTGTCTATTATAATCAGGGGTTGGGGGGGTCTGTCTATTATAATCAGGGGTTGGGGGGTCTGTCTATTATAATCAGCGGTTGGGGGGTCTGTCTATTATAATCAGGGGTTGGGGGGGTCTGTCTATTATAATCAGGGGTTGGGGGGTCTGTCTATTATAATCAGGGGTTGGGGGGTCTGTCTATTATAATCAGGGGTTGGGGGGTCTGTCTATTATAATCAGGGGTTGGGGGGTCTGTCTATTATAATCAGGGGTTGGGGGGGTCTGTCTATTATAATCAGGGCTTGGGGGGTCTGTCTATTATAATCATGGGTTGGGGGTCTGTCTATTATAATCAGGGGTTGGGGGGGGTCTGTCTATTATAATCAGGGGTTGGGGGGGTCTGTCTATTATAATCAGGGGTTGGGGGTTCTGTCTATTATAATCAGGGGTTGGGGGGTCTGTCTATTATAATCAGGGGTTGGGTGGGTCTGTCTATTATAATCAGGGGTTGGGGGGGTCTGTCTATAATAATCAGGGGTTGGGGGGGTCTGTCTATCATAATCAGGGGTTGGGGGGTCTGTCTATTATAATCAGGGGTTGTGGGTTCTGTCTATTATAATCAGGGGTTGGGGGGGTCTGTCTATTATAATCAAGGGTTGGGGGGGTCTGTCTATTATAATCAGGGGTTGGGGGGTCTGTCTATTATAATCAGGGGTTGGGGGGTCTGTCTATTATAATCAGGGGTTGGGGGGGTCTGTCTATTATAATCAGGGGTTGGGGGGTCTGTCTATTATAATCAGGGGTTGGGGGGTCTGTCTATTATAATCAGGGGTTGGGGGGTCTGTCTATTATAATCAGGGGTTGGGGGGTCTGTCTATTATAATCAGGGGTTGGGGGGGTCTGTCTATTATAATCAGGGGTTGGGGGGTCTGTCTATTATAATCAGGGGTTGGGGGGGGTCTGTCTATTATAATCAGGGGTTGGGGGGGGTCTGTCTATTATAATCAGGGGTTGGGGGGTCTGTCTATTATAATCAGGGGTTGGGGGGTCTGTCTATTATAATCAGGGGTTGGGGGGTCTGTCTATTATAATCAGGGGTTGGGGGGTCTGTCTATTATAATCAGGGGTTGGGGGGGTTTGTCTATTATAATCAGGGGTTGGGGGGGTCTGTCTATTATAATCAGGGGTTGGGGGGTCTGTCTATTATAATCAGGGGTTGGGGGGTCTGTCTATTATAATCAGGGGTTGGGGGGGTCTGTCTATTATAATCAGGGGTTGGGGGGTCTGTCTATTATAATCAGGGGTTGGGGGGTCTGTCTATTATAATCAGGGGTTGGGGGGGTCTGTCTATTATAATCAGGGGTTGGGCTGTCTGTCTATTATAATCAGGGGTTGGGGGGGTCTGTCTATTATAATCAGGGGTTGGGGGGTCTGTCTATTATAATCAGGTGTTGGGGGGGTCTGTCTATTATAATCAGTGGTTGGGGGATCTGTCTATTATAATCAGGGGTTGGGGGGTCTGTCTATTATAATCAGGTGTTGGGGGGTCTGTCTATTATAATCAGGGGTTGGGGGGTCTGTCTATTATAATCAGGTGTTGGGGGGTCTGTCTATTATAATCAGGGGTTGGGGGGTCTGTCTATTATAATCAGGGGTTGGGGGGTCTGTCTATTATAATCAGGGGTTGGGGGGTCTGTCTATTATAATCAGGGGTTGGGGGGTCTGTCTATTATAATCAGGGGTTGGGCTGTCTGTCTATTATAATCAGGGGTTGGGGGGGTCTGTCTATTATAATCAGGGGTTGGGGGGTCTGGCTATTATAATCAGGGGTTGGGGGGGGTCTGTCTATTATAATCAGGGGTTGGGCTGTCTGTCTATTATAATCAGGGGTTGGGGGGGTCTGTCTATTATAATCAGGGGTTGGGGGGTCTGTCTATTATAATCAGGTGTTGGGGGGGTCTGTCTATTATAATCAGTGGTTGGGGGATCTGTCTATTATAATCAGGGGTTGGGGGGTCTGTCTATTATAATCAGGGGTTGGGGGGTCTGTCTATTATAATCAGGGGTTGGGGGGTCTGTCTATTATAATCAGGGGTTGGGGGGTCTGTCTATTATAATCAGGGGTTGGGGGGTCTGTCTATTATAATCAGGTGTTGGGGGGGTCTGTCTATTATAATCAGGGGTTGGGGGGTCTGTCTATTATAATCAGGGGTTGGGGGGTCTGTCTATTATAATCAGGGGTTGGGGGGTCTGTCTATTATAATCAGGGGTTGGGGGGGTCTGTCTATTATAATCAGGGGTTCATTGAAGAGTCACAGTTTCCTGGCGTTTTATTTTCCTCTGTACGGGATATAAATCTTTGATAATTTACATATAATATAGAACAATGATTGAGCGCGACCTCAGATCGTCAGACCAGAAACGGTTAAACATCCGCACAATGACGTCACGCACACGGCGGGCGAAATGATGAAATAAAGTGATTTTTCTGTACATTGGGAGCGAAGTCCGACATCGATTTCTAATATCTACATATGGACTAGACAGCATTTCACAGGTTAAATCTCCGTACACAGCGCAGTCACCCTTTACTCTCATCATCTTGTACTGATCCTGAGTTATATTGTGTTTTATACTCCTATCACATCCAAAGCTGCGTTTACAATTCTGCTAGCAGAGTGCATTGTGGGAGCTCAGATGGCAGTCAGAGCGGAGCCGTCAGGTCTCATCATTGTACAGTCCAATCAACAACTGGCAGAATCTTTTTAGAAGCTTTGGATGTGACTGGAGTAGACATAGGCACTCTTTTTGTAAATCCAATTATTTGGCAAGTCTCTGAAGTTCTTTATATTTGGCCTGTGGGACGTTGCACGGAGTGGAGCCGCTCGTAGAAGAGGCCGGAGTCTGTGCGATCCCCCACATTTCATACATGAAAGATGAAGTCACCGACATTAAACGCGATACCGGCCGCGAGAAGTTTGTGCGGTGATTGCCGGACGCGGTGATGACGCTTCTTATACTGTATAACCAGGAGTGGAGATGAGGCGTGAGGTTTGTGGAAGGAAATGACATTATACTCAGGAAAAGACCCTTCCCGGGAGGAAACGGCGACGTCCCCCCACAATGACCGGCGCCGGGGTCACATTCCTGCAGTAAAGCGCATTATGTGTATAGCTGCAAATATCCACCTACAGGTGACATCGGAGGCAAAGCTACCGGGGCCCCAATATACCATCTGTACTGGGGCCCCAATATACGATCTGTACCGAGGCCCCAATATAAGACCTGTACCGGGGCCCCAATATAAGACCTGTACCGGGGCACCAATATAAGACCTGTAATGGAGCCCCAATATAAGATCTGTAATGGGGCCCTAATATACGACCTGTACCGGGGCCCCAATATAAGACCTGTAATGGGGCCCCAATATACGATCTGTAATGGAGTCACAATATAAGACCTGTAATGGGGCCCCAATATAAGATCTGTACCGGGGCCCCAATATAAGACCTGTAATGGGGCCCCAATATACGACCTGTACCGGGGCCCCAATATAAGACCTGTAATGGGACCCCAATATACGACCTGTACCGGGGCCCCAATATAAGACCTGTACTGGGGCCCGAATATAAGACCTGTACTGGGGACCCAATATAAGACCTGTACCGGGGCCCCAATATAAGATCTGTTCTGGGGCCCCAATAGAAGATCTGTACCGGGGCCCCAATATAAAATTTGTGGAAGAATTTTTACAAACCCCATTCAGATGTAAGAAGTTTCTGAAAGAAATCTGTCACATGTAAACTTACCCTTACATATCCTCACTATTGCTGTCAGTGAATAGAAACATTCCTGATAACCTCCAGAAACTGAAATCATGTACTGACCTAATACTTCCCACAGCTGAGGTTTTGGTACAATTGTATCCAGTCTAGACAATCTTCTGTGAAATTAACACATCAGCAGCACCAATTTCCCTCCTGTCCTGACAGTTTGTTACAATGTATCAGTGCAGGTCAAATGTATCAGTCTGGAGTCCAGTCTGCTTATATCACAGAGGTCTAGACTTGATACAACTGTAACAAACCCTCAGTTGTGAGAAGTATTGGTTCTGTACAGGTTTTAAGCCTCTGGATGTAAACAAAGAATGTTTTCATTCACTGCCAGCAAGTAGAGATCTTGGAAATGGAGAGGAATTCAAACACAAAGTCCATTAGAAAGTTGCAGAACTTTTTTATGACGATGAAGGGGGATCCGGAGCCCAGGGCATGAGGTGCGTTATACATTATATACATGTTCAGCGATCTGCCGCCTCCTCCTCCTTCACCATATTACAGGGATTGTACATATAGCGAGAGAAGGGCGGCATGAACCCCAAAGGGGCCCCCCATTCACCCGCCTGTGGTCTGGATGAGCAGCAAACGCAGATCTGAGTCCGGACACCCCCCCCCCCCCACCTATATTCTGATATTCTGTACAGTTCTCAGACACTGAGCGGACATGAAAAAGTGACGGTCCGGCCGCTGCTCCTCATTCATCACAACTTATCGACATCGTCTGTGAGATCAAACCAGTGTATGACGAGGGGCGCTCACGAGCCGGAATCACAGCAGTGAGTGACCGCCAAGAGGATCCAGTGCAGTATTCATCATGTCACCCTGGTCAGTGTATTATAAGGTCCGGTCCGTGTATTGTAAGCTCCCGTCCGTCTATTGTAAGCTCCCGTCCGTCTATTGTAAGCTCCCGTCCGTCTATTGTAAGCTCCCGTCCGTCTATTGTAAGCTCCCGTCAGTCTATTGTAAGCTCCCGTCAGTCTATTGTAAGCTCCCGTCAGTCTATTGTAAGCTCCCGTCAGTCTATTGTAAGCTCCCGTCAGTCTATTGTAAGCTCCCGTCAGTCTATTGTAAGCTCCCGTCAGTCTATTGTAAGCTCCCGTCAGTCTATTGTAAGCTCCCGTCAGTCTATTGTAAGCTCCCGTCAGTCTATTGTAAGCTCCCGTCAGTCTATTGTAAGCTCCCGTCAGTCTATTGTAAGCTCCCGTCAGTCTATTGTAAGCTCCCGTCAGTCTATTGTAAGCTCCCGTCAGTCTATTGTAAGCTCCCGTCAGTCTATTGTAAGCTCCCGTCAGTCTATTGTAAGCTCCCGTCAGTCTATTGTAAGCTCCCGTCAGTCTATTGTAAGCTCCCGTCAGTCTATTGTAAGCTCCCGTCAGTCTATTGTAAGCTCCCGTCAGTCTATTGTAAGCTCCCGTCAGTCTATTGTAAGCTCCCGTCAGTCTATTGTAAGCTCCCGTCAGTCTATTGTAAGCTCCCGTCAGTCTATTGTAAGCTCCCGTCAGTCTATTGTAAGCTCCCCCGGTCTTTACTTCTTTCATCACAATATTTAGTCCATTGGTTGTAAACCCTGGAGGTCACTCAGGAGAGGTCGACGCTCTCGTACTCGCAATGGTCTGAGTCTTCCAACTCAATCTCTGGCACCAAACTGTAATAGTCCGTCGTCTGGTTCAGATAAAGCTTCTCACGGTCACTCGAGTCCTTCATGACCTCGGTGAAACTCACAGTCTCCACTTCTGGCTCATCCGGCTTCAACTCCACCTCTTCTTCTTCTTCTTCTACAGCCAACATCAAACCTGCCCCCTCCCGCCCTGCATGTCCATCACCTTCCACCAGGGAGTCTGCGGAGGTCCCCAGTTTGATCTCCACCTCTTCGTAGAGGTCTCGGTTGCTCCCCAGAAGAGCAGCAGATGGTCTCAGGAGAATGGGGTCTTTGAACTGATGGACTTCCTGTTCCCTCCGCTCCTTTTGGAAGTTCTGTCGGGGTTCGTAGTGATGATATTGTCCCATATTCCCGGCTCCGTTGCGATCCACCGTGACCAGACTGCACTCTCGCCTTGTGCTGGAATACGCTCCTTTCCGTCTCCGGCAGAAGACGTACCAGCACGTGAGCAGAACCAGCACCACCAACGGGACGCAGATCAAGGCCACGGTTAAGCTGTGGGACCTGCACACAACGTTTCTTTGAATGTCTAGGATTTTCCGTCCATTGGCGTCTTTGGGAGAAGCACAAATGACATCATCCAGCAGGAGCCGAGTGTCATTGGCACCAAATTTGGGCTCCAGTTGGTCATAGAAGGCGCAGGTGCAATCCAGAGAGTTATTGAGGAAGCCAAATGTGGTGAGAGAAGGTTTCAGGAGAAGAACGGGGAAGGAATTCAGGTTGTTGTAGCTCAGGTGGATCTCCCGGATGTGGCCGGAGACTTGTAAGAAGTTTAGGGGAAGGTGACGGAGCTCGTTGAACTCCAGGTGAAGAACCCTCAAGTTGGGCGCGTTGCTCAGGAAACCCTCAGGAAGTTCCAACAAGTGGTTGTGGTTCAGATACAAAAACTCAACGAGCGTTTGGTTTCTTCCCTCCTCGGAGTCCGTGATTTCCAAGATTCCAGAGTTGGAGAGGTCGAGGACCCGGAGGCTGCGGAGGGGGGTGAAGATGTTCCACTCCAAGGTGTCGACAGAAAGGGTGAGATTGACGCAGCAGTGATCGGACGTCAACCGCGCCAGATCCACCTCTTGTTCCAGGACGATGCATTTACAGGCGTCCTCAGCGGAAATCCCAGCCAGGACCCCCAATATAGTGAGCCAGAAAAACCCGCGCTCCTGGCGGTGAGGACCTGCAAAGACACAACGGACCCTGTCAGACCCAAAACGAGCACAAAGATGTCACATAAATCGCAGATCTTTTCCCTGAAATTTTTAGATTCCGACCATTTTCCTTATTATTGGTGAAACGATAAAGAAATAACATCAGATCCATCAATATCAGAATATAACCCAATGTTATAAAGTTGTGGCCCCCGAGCCGCAGCCTGAAGAGATCAGTGAGAACGCACGGCAACCGCCTCCAAAATATTACACATTTAGTATTATAGAATAAACCTTTATTTACAACAGGTATGAGATTGGTGAGTGACGAGCAAGGTATGAGGCATGAGGCACAGGTAGGAGGTATGAGGCATGAGGCACAGGTATGAGGCGCAGGTATGAGGCGCAGGTATGAGGTATGAGGCTCAGGTATGAGGTATGAGGCTCAGGTATGAGGCTCAGGTATGAGGTATGAGGCGCAGGTATGAGGTATGAGGCGCAGGTATGAGGCGCAGGTAGGAGGTATGAAGCACAGGTATGAGGCTCAGGTATGAGGTATGAGGCGCAGGTATGAGGCACAGGTATGAGGCACAGGTATGAGGTATTAGGCGCAGGTATGAGGTATTAGGCGCAGGTATGAGGCGCAGGTATGAGGCGCAGGTATGAGGCGCAGGTATGAGGTATGAGGCTCAGGTATGAGGTATGAAGCTCAGGTATGAGGTATGAGGCGCAGGTATGAGGTATGAGGCGCAGGTATGAGGTATGAGGCGCAGGTATGAGGTATGAGGCGCAGGTATGAGGCGCAGGTATGAGGCGCAGGTATGAGGCGCAGGTATGAGGTATGAGGCACAGGTATGAGGCTCAGGTATGAGGCGCAGGTATGAGGTATGAGGCTCAGGTATGAGGCGCAGGTATGAAGCATGAGGCACAGGTATGAGGCGCAGGTATGAGGTATGAGGCGCAGGTATGAGGCATAGGTATGAGGCATAGGTATGAGGTACAGGTATGAGGCATGAGGCACAGGTATGAGTCACAGGTATGGGGCACAGGTATGGGGCATGAGGCACAGGTATGAGGCACAGGTATGAGGCACAGGTATGAGGCACAGGTATGAGGCGCAGGTATGAGGTACAGGTATGAGGCGCAGGTATGAGGTATGAGGCGCAGGTATGAGGCGCAGGTATGAGGTATGAGGCATGAGGCACAGATATGAGGCGCAGGTATGAGGTACAGGTATGAGGCGCAGGTATGAGGTGCAGGTATGAGGCGCAGGTATGAGGTATGAGGCACAGGTATGAGACACAGGTATGAGACATGAGGCACAGGTATGAGGCACAGGTATGAGGCACAGGTATGAGGCACAGGTATGAGGCACAGGTATGAGGCATGAGGCACAGGTATGAGGCGCAGGTATGAGGTATGAGGCATGAGGCACAGATATGAGGCGCAGGTATGAGGTACAGGTATGAGGTATGAGGCGCAGGTATGAGGTGCAGGTATGAGGCGCAGGTATGAGGTATGAGGTATGAGGCATGAGGCACAGGTATGAGACATGAGCTGTGAGAAAACATAAATATACAAAGTAAAGTGCCTTTTACACCGGCTGACACTCGGCCGGTGCAACGAGCGTAGATTAAGGAGACATGATTGATCGTCGCTCGTTACTCCGATCACCCGTCCCCCATCCATTACCATCATGTCGCGTCTCCCTGTTTACACAGGAGAATTATCAGTAACGAGCGTTCTATGGACTAATGATCTGCCCGATAATCACCGCGTGTAAAACCTCCTTAAAATACTAAAGAACATTCTACAAGTCGTAGACAAATGACTGCAGGAAATGATGGGTGTGATAGTTACACACTAGGAAATGATGGGCGTGATAGTTACACACTAGGAAATGATGGGCGTGATAGTTACACACTAGGAAATGATGGCCGTGATAGTTACACACTAGGAAATGATGGCCGTGATAGTTACACACTAGGAAATGATGGGCGTGATAGTTACACACTAGGAAATGATGGGCGTGATAGTTACACACTCACCAGACATGATTGGGGGTCACACTTGGCGGGAGAAGAGATCTGGAGGAAGGTGCTAAACTGTCGCCTTGTAGAGCTGCCGGCGCGCCTGTAGTTTCCGCATTGTGCGCTGGGGAAGAAATGAAAGAGTTAAACACAACATAATCTCTACGTACAGATAACGCGCCCAGTGTGTAAGAGGTAAAACCGGATTCATCTGCAGCTGATAACAGAGAGGACGTCCCTTTTACACGGGACGATTATCGGGCAAACAAGTGTCCATAAAACGCTCGTTCCCGATAATTGCCGTGTGTAACCAGCGCAGCGATCAGCAGATAAACGAGCGAACGCCGGATCCTCTGGTGATTGCGTCATTTTAAATGAATAAACTTTTATCGTTGTCGGCAGCGCATCTTGGTGTAAACAGGAGACGCGCCGCCGACATGATGATAACGGATGGGGAAGAGGGATCGGAGTAACGGCCGCTCGTCCCCATCCATAGCTCCGTGTCACAGGAGCAAATGAGCGGTCTCCTTGATCTGCGCTCGTCTACACGGCCCACGTCAGTTCATGTAACATTACCATTAAAGATGTTCTCCGGTTTTAGCGACATTAGGGATATTTTTTTGCAAAATTAAAAGTTAAACAATGTCCCAATATACTTTCTGTATTAAATCTTCACATTTTTCAAGATCTCTGTTTGTTGTCATTCAATAGGGACATTCATGTTTGTCTACGTTCATGTGATGGACACACAGGTGCTGGGATCGTTAGAAGATACCGCTCTGATGCACACACTGTAACTGTAACGAGCCGTGCAACTGTGTGTCCATCACATGACCATGTAACGAGCTGTGAACCTGTGTCCATAACATGACCATGTAACGAGCCGTGCCTCTAGTGTGTCCATCACATGACCATGTAACGAGCCGTGCAACTGTGTGTCCATCACATGACCATGTAACGAGCCGTGCAGCTGTGTGTCCATCACATGACCATGTAACGAGCCATGCAGCTGTGTGACCATCACCTGACTATGGACAGAATTTTATCAACTGGAAGTAAATAATAAATGTCCCTACTTGACAACAAGCAGAGATCTTGAAAACTGTGAGAAATTAATACAGAAAGTATATTGAAAAATTGTATAGCTTTCAATTGTCCAAAAATATAATATAAATTTGCTAAAACCAGACAACCCCTTTAAGGTAATGTATCCTCAGAAAATTACACTCATTAAATCACGTTTTTATTAAACACATATTTTGTAAAATAAAATTGGCAGTGTTTTTTTATTTTTTATTCTTTATATGACTTTCTACATTTAAAAAAATAATCTTGAAATACTGCAGTTTTCCTACCTGTCAGCAGTGATGTATATACAGGCATGGATAAGCAGAGTCATCTCTTTCTCATTAGAGGGCTGGGTCAACAGAGTCACCTGATTCTCATTAGCGGAATAAGTCCGTAGAGCAATTTCATTCTCAGAGGGTGGTCAGCAAAGTCATCTCAATATCATTACAGGGGGGGGAGTCAGCAGAATCATCTCATTATCATTAGAGAGCAGGGTCAGCAGAGTCATTTCATTATCATTACATGGGGTCAGTAGAGTGATCTCATTCTAATTACAGGGCAGGTTCTGCAGAGTCATGTCATAATCATTAGGGGGCAGGGTCAGCAGGGCATTTCAAAAGAGGGCGGGGTCAACAGAGTCAGCTTGTTAACATTACAGAGCGGGTCAGCAGAGTCATCTCATTCTCTTAAAGGGCAGGTTCTGTAGAATCCTCTCAATATCATTAGAGGGCGGGTCAGCAGGGTCATCTCAAACTCATTAGAGGGCGGGGTGAGAAGAGTCATCTCATTCTCATTAGGGGGTGAGTCAACAGAGTAACCTCATTCTCATTAGAGGGCGGGTCAGCAGAGTCATCTGATTATCACTGCAGGACAGGATCAGCAAAGTCATCTCATTATTAGAGGGTGGGGTAAGCAAAGTCATCTCATTAGAGGGCAGGGTCAATAGAGTCATCTGATTCTTATTACAGGGCAGGATCAGCAGAGTCATCTCATTATCATTAGAGAGCGGGTCAGTAGAATCTCAATATCATTACAGGGTGGGTCACCAGAGTAATTTCATTAGCATTAGAGGGCAGGTCAGCAGAGACATATAAATATCATTAGAAGGCAGGTCAGCAGAGACATCTCATTATCATTAGAGGGTGGGGTCAGCAGAGTCATCTCATTATCATTAGAGGGTGGGGTCAGCAGAGTTATCTCATTCTCTTAAAGGGCAGGGTCTTTAGAATCATCTCAATATTATAGGGCATGTCAGCAGGGTAATCTCATTCTCATTAGATGGTGGAGTCAGCAGAGTCATCTCATTCTCATTAGAGGGCAGGGTCAATAGAATAACCTCATTACCATTAGAGGGCAAGGTCAGCAGAGTCATATCATTGTCATTAGAGGGCGGGTCAGCAGAGTCATCTCATTATCATTAAAGGGAAGGGTCAGCAGAGTCATCTGAGGGAAGGTTTTACAAATAAAATATTATTTATATCATATGTGTGATTGATATAAGAGGAGCGGCTGATAACGCTCCAGTACTCTTATATATTACAGAGACAATTAAATCACATGTGACTGATATCAGCCGCTCCTCTTATAACACTCCAGCACTATTATATCCTCCAGAGACATTACATCATATGTGACTGATATCAGCCGCTCCTCTTATATCACTCCAGTACTATTATATCCTCCAGAGACATTACATCATATGTGTGACTGATATCAGCCGCTCCTCTTATATCACTCCAGTACTATTATATCCTCCAGAGACATTACATCATATGTGACTGATATCAGCCGCTCCTCTTATAACACTCCAGCACTATTATATCTTCCAGAGACATTACATCATATGTGTGACTGATATCAGCCGCTCCTCTTATATCACTCCAGTACTATTATATCCTCCAGAGACATTACATCATATGTGTGACTGATATCAGCCGCTCCTCTTATATCACTCCAGTACTATTATATCCTCCAGAGACATTACATCATATGTGACTGATATCAGCCGCTCCTCTTATAACACTCCAGTACTATTATATCCCCCAGAGACATTACATCATGTGTGACTGATATCAGCCGCTCCTCTTATATCACTCCAGTACTATTATATCCTCCAGAGACATTACATCATATGTGTGACTGATATCAGCCGCTCCTCTTATAACACTCCAGTACTAATATATCCTCCAGAGACATTACATCATATGTGTGACTGATATCAGCCGCTCCTCTTATATCACTCCAGCACTATTATATCCTCCAGAGACATTACATCATATATGACTGATATCAGCCGCTCCTCTTATATCAATCCAGCACTATGATATCCTCCAGAGACATTACATCATATATGTGACTGATATCAGCCGCTCCTCTTATATCACTCCAGCACTATTATATCCTCCAGAGACATTACATCATATGTGACTGATATCAGCCGCTCCTCTTATATCACTCCAGCACTATTATATCATCCAGAGACATTACATCATATGTGACTGATATCAGCCGCTCCTCTTATAACACTCCAGTACTATTATATCCTCCAGACATTACATCATATGTGTGACTGATATCAGCCGCTCCTCTTATATCACTCCAGTACTATTATATCCTCCAGACATTACATCATATGTGACTGATATCAGCCGCTCCTCTTATATCACTCCAGTACTATTATATCCTCCAGAGACATTACATCATATGTGTGACTGATATCTGCCGCTCCTCTTATAACACTCCAGTACTATTATATCCTCCAGAGACATTACATCATATATGTGACTGATATCAGCCGCTCCTCTTATAACACTCCAGTACTATTATATCCTTCAGTGACATTACATCATATGTGTGACTGATATCAGCCGCTCCTCTTATATCACTCCAGCACTATTATATCCTCCAGAGACATTACATCATATATGTGACTGATATCAGCCGCTCCTCTTATATGACTCCAGTACTATTATATCCTCCAGAGACATTACATCATATGTGTGACTGATATCAGCCGCTCCACTTATATCACTCCAGTACTATTATATGCTCCGGAGACATTACATCATATGTGACTGATATCAGCCGCTCCTCTTATATCACTCCAGTACTATTATATCCTCCAGAGACATTACATCATATGTGACTGATAACAGCCGCTCCTCTTATATCACTCCAGCACTATTATATCCTCCAGAGACATTACATCATATGTGACTGATATCAGCCGCTCCTCTTATATCACTCCAGCACTATTATATCCTCCAGAGACATTACATCATATGTGACTGATATCAGCCGCTCCTCTTATATCACTCCAGTACTATTATATCCTCCAGAGACATTACATCATATGTGTGACTGATATCAGCCGCTCCTCTTATATCACTCCAGTACTATTATATCCTCCAGAGACATTACATCATATGTGTGACTGATATCAGCCGCTCCTCTTATAACACTCCAGCACTATTATATCCTCCAGAGACATTACATCATATGTGTGACTGATATCAGCCGCTCCTCTTATATCACTCCAGCACTATTATATCCTCCAGAAACATTACATCATATGTGACTGATATCAGCCGCTCCTCTTATAACACTCCAGTACTATTATATCCTCCAGAGACATTACATCATATGTGACTGATATCAGCCGCTCCTCTTATAACACTCCAGTACTATTATATCCGCCAGAGGCATTACATCATATGTGTGACTGATATCAGCCGCTCCTCTTATATCACTCCAGTACTATTATATCCTTCAGTGACATTACATCATATGTGTGACTGATATCAGCCGCTCCTCTTATATCACTCCAGCACTATTATATCCTCCAGAGACATTACATCATATGTGTGACTGATATCAGCCGCTCCTCTTATATCACTCCAGTACTATTATATCCTTCAGTGACATTACATCATATGTGTGACTGATATCAGCCGCTCCTCTTATATCACTCCAGTACTATTATATCCTCCAGAGACATTACATCATATGTGTGACTGATATCAGCCGCTCCTCTTATATCACTCCAGTACTATTATATCCTCCAGAGACATTACATCATATGTGACGGATATCAGCCGCTCCTCTTATATCACTCCAGCGCTATTATATCCTCCAGAGACATTACATCATATGTGACTGATATCAGCCGCTCCTCTTATATCACTCCAGTACTATTATATCCCCCAGAGACATTACATCATATGTGTGACTGATATCAGCCGCTCCTCTTATATCACTCCAGCACTATTATATCCTCCAGAGACATTACATCATATGTGTGACTGATATCAGCCGCTCCTCTTATATCACTCCAGCACTATTATATCCTCCAGAGACATTACATCATATATGACTGATATCAGCCGCTCCTCTTATATCAATCCAGCACTATTATATCCTCCAGAGACATTACATCATATATGTGACTGATATCAGCCGCTCCTCTTATATCACTCCAGCACTATTATATCCTCCAGAGACATTACATCATATGTGACTGATATCAGCCGCTCCTCTTATATCACTCCAGCACTATTATATCCTCCAGAGACATTACATCATATGTGACTGATATCAGCCGCTCCTCTTATAACACTCCAGTACTATTATATCCTCCAGACATTACATCATATGTGTGACTGATATCAGCCGCTCCTCTTATATCACTCCAGTACTATTATATCCTCCAGACATTACATCATATGTGACTGATATCAGCCGCTCCTCTTATATCACTGCAGTACTATTATATCCTCCAGAGACATTACATCATATGTGTGACTGATATCTGCCGCTCCTCTTATAACACTCCAGTACTATTATATCCTTCAGTGACATTACATCATATGTGTGACTGATATCAGCCGCTCCTCTTATATCACTCCAGCACTATTATATCCTCCAGAGACATTACATCATATGTGTGACTGATATCAGCCGCTCCTCTTATATCACTCCAGTACTATTATATCCTTCAGTGACATTACATCATATGTGTGACTGATATCAGCCGCTCCTCTTATATCACTCCAGTACTATTATATCCTCCAGAGACATTACATCATATGTGACTGATATCAGCCACTCCTCCTATTACACTCCAGTACTATTATATCCTCCAGAGACATTACATCATATATGTGACTGATATCAGCCGCTCCTCTTATATCACTCCAGTACTATTATATCCTCCAGAGACATTACATCATATGTGTGACTGATATCAGCCGCTCCTCTTATATCACTCCAGTACTATTATATCCTCCAGAGACATTACATCATATGTGACGGATATCAGCCGCTCCTCTTATATCACTCCAGCGCTATTATATCCTCCAGAGACATTACATCATATGTGACTGATATCAGCCGCTCCTCTTATATCACTGCAGTACTATTATATCCTCCAGAGACATTACATCATATGTGTGACTGATATCTGCCGCTCCTCTTATAACACTCCAGTACTATTATATCCTCCAGAGACATTACATCATATATGTGACTGATATCAGCCGCTCCTCTTATATGACTCCAGTACTATTATATCCTCCAGAGACATTACATCATATGTGACTGATATCAGCCGCTCCTCTTATAACTCTCCAGTACTATTATATCCTCCAGAGACATTACATCATATGTGTGACTGATATCAGCCGCTCCTCTTATAACTCTCCAGTACTATTATATCCTCCAGAGACATTACATCATATATGTGACTGATATCAGCCGCTCCTCTTATAACACTCCAGTACTATTATATCCTTCAGTGACATTACATCATATATGTGACTGATATCAGCCGCTCCTCTTATATGACTCCAGTACTATTATATGCTCCGGAGACATTACATCATATGTGACTGATATCAGCCGCTCCTCTTATAACACTCCAGCACTATTATATCCTCCAGAGACATTACATCATATGTGACTGATATCAGCCACTTCTCCTATTACACTCCAGTACTATTATATCCTCCAGAGACATTACATCATATATGTGACTGATATCAGCCGCTCCTCTTATATCACTCCAGTACTATTATATCCTCCAGAGACATTACATCATATGTGTGACTGATATCAGCCGCTCCTCTTATATCACTCCAGTACTATTATATCCTCCAGAGACATTACATCATATGTGACTGATATCAGCCGCTCCTCTTATATCACTCCAGTACTATTATATCCTCCAGAGACATTACATCATATATGTGACTGATATCAGCCGCTCCACTTATATCACTCCAGTACTATTATATGCTCCGGAGACATTACATCATATGTGACTGATATCAGCCGCTCCTCTTATAACACTCCAGTACTATTATATCCTCCAGAGACATTACATCATATGTGACTGATATCAGCCGCTCCTCTTATAACACTCCAGCACTATTATATCCTCCAGAGACATTACATCATATGTGACTGATATCAGCCGCTCCTCTTATATCACTCCAGTACTATTATATCCTCCAGAGACATTACATCATATGTGACTGATATCAGCCACTCCTCTTATATCACTCCAGCACTATTATATCCTCCAGAGACATTACATCATATGTGACTGATATCAGCCGCTCCTCTTATATCACTCCAGTACTATTATATCCTCCAGAGACATTACATCATATGTGACTGATATCAGCCACTCCTCTTATATCACTCCAGCACTATTATATCCTCCAGAGACATTACATCATATATGTGACTGATATCAGCCGCTCCTCTTATATCACTCCATCACTATTATATCCTCCAGAGACATTACATCATATGTGTGACTGATATCAGCCGCTCCTCTTATAACACTCCAGTACTATTATATCCTCCAGAGACATTACATCATATGTGTGACTGATATCATCCGCTCCTCTTATATCACTCCAGTACTATTATATCCTCCAGACATTACATCATATGTGTGACTGATATCAGCCGCTCCTCTTATAACACTCCAGTACTATTATATCCTCCAGAGACATTACATCATATGTGTGACTGATATCAGCCGCTCCTCTTATATCACTCCAGTACTATTATATCCTCCAGAGACATTACATTATATGTGTGACTGATATCAGCCGCTCCTCTTATATCACTCCAGTACTATTATATCCTCCAGAGACATTACATCATATGTGACTGATATCAGCCGCTCCTCTTATAACACTCCAGTACTATTATATCCTCCAGAGACATTACATCATATGTGTGACTGATATCAGCCGCTCCTCTTATAACACTCCAGCACTATTATATCCTCCAGAGACATTACATCATATGTGTGACTGATATCAGCCGCTCCTCTTATAACACTCCAGTACTATTATATCCTCCAGAGACATTACATCATATGTGACTGATATCAGCCGCTCCTCTTATATCACTCCAGTACTATTATATCCTCCAGAGACATTACATCATATGTGTGACTGATATCAGCCGCTCCTCTTATAACACTCCAGCACTATTATAACCTCCAGAGACATTACATCATATGTGTGACTGATATCAGCCGCTCCTCTTATATCACTCCAGTACTATTATATCCTCCAGACATTACATCATATGTGACTGATATCAGCCGCTCCTCTTATAACACTCCAGCACTATTATAACCTCCAGAGACATTACATCATATGTGTGACTGATATCAGCCGCTCCTCTTATAACACTCCAGTACTATTATATCCTCCAGACATTACATCATATGTGACTGATATCAGCCGCTCCTCTTATAACACTCCAGTACTATTATATCCTCCAGAGACATTACATCATATATGTGACTGATATCAGCCGCTCCTCTTATAACACTTCTGCAGTATTATATCCTCCAGAGACATTACATCATATGTGTGACTGATATCAGCCTCTCCTCTTATATCACTCCAGTACGATTATATCCTCCAGAGACATTACATCATATGTGTGACTGATATCAGCCGCTCCTCTTATATCACTCCAGTACTATTATATACTCCAGAGACATTACATCATGTGTGACTGATATCAGCCGCTCCTCTTATATCACTCCAGTACTATTATATCCTCCAGACATTACATCATATGTGACTGATATCAGCCGCTTCTCCTATAACACTCCAGCACTATTATATCCTCCAGAGACATCATATGTGTGACTGATATCAGCCGCTCCTCTTATAACACTCCAGCACTATTATATCCTCCAGAGACATTACATCATATGTGTGACTGATATCAGCCGCTCCTCTTATAACACTCCAGTACTATTATATCCTCCAGAGACATTACATCATATGTGACTGATATCAGCCGCTCCTCTTATATCACTCCAGCACTATTATATCCTCCAGAGACATTACATCATATGTGTGACTGATATCAGCCGCTCCTCTTATAACACTCCAGCACTATTATATCCTCCAGAGACATTACATCATATGTGACTGATATCAGCAGCTCCTCTTATATCACTCCGGTACTATTATATCCTCCAGAGACATTACATCATATGTGACTGATATCAGCCGCTCCTCTTATATCACTCCAGTACTATTATATCCTCCAGAGACATTACATCATATGTGACTGATATCAGCCGCTCCTCTTATAACACTCCAGTACTATTATATCCTCCAGAGACATTACATCATATGTGTGACTGATATCAGCCGCTCCTCTTATATCACTCCAGTACTATTATATCCTCCAGAGACATTACATCATATGTGACTGATATCAGCCGCTCCTCTTATATCACTCCAGTACTATTATATCCTCCAGAGACATTACATCATATGTGACTGATATCAGCCGCTCCTCTTATATCACTCCAGCACTATTATATCCTCCAGAGACATTACATCATATGTGTGACTGATATCAGCCGCTCCTCTTATAACACTCCAGCACTATTATATCCTGCAGAGACATTACATCATATGTGTGACTGATATCAGCCGCTCCTCTTATATCACTCCAGTACTATTATATCCTCCAGAGACATTACATCATATGTGACTGATATCAGCCGCTCCTCTTATATCACTCCAGTACTATTATACCCTCCAGAGACATTACATCCTATGTGTGACTGATATCAGCCGCTCCTCTTATAACACTCCAGTACTATTATATCCTCCAGAGACATTACATCATATATGTGACTGATGTCAGCCGCTCCTCTTATATCACTCCAGCACTATTATATCCTCCAGAGACATTACATAATATGTGTGACTGAAATCAGCCTCTCCTCTTATATCACTCCAGTACTATTATACCCTCCAGAGACATTACATCATATGTGACTGATATCAGCCGCTCCTCTTATAACACTCCAGTACTATTATATCCTCCAGAGACATTACATCATATATGTGACTGATGTCAGCCGCTCCTCTTATATCACTCCAGCACTATTATATCCTCCAGAGACATTACATCATATGTGTGACTGAAATCAGCCTCTCCTCTTATATCACTCCAGTACTATTATACCCTCCAGAGACATTACATCATATGTGACTGATATCAGCCGCTCCTCTTATAACACTCCAGCACTATTATATCCTCCAGAGACATTACATCATATATGTGACTGATGTCAGCCGCTCCTCTTATATCACTCCAGCACTATTATATCCTCCAGAGACATTACATCATATGTGTGACTGAAATCAGCCTCTCCTCTTATATCACTCCAGTACTATTATATCCTACAGAGACATTACATCATATGTGACTGATATCAGCCGCTCCTCTTATAACACTCCAGCACTATTATATCCTCCAGAGACATTACATCATATGTGTGACTGATATCAGCCACTCCTCTTATATCACTCCAGTACTATTATATCCTCCAGAGACCTTACATCATATGTGTGACTGATATCAGCCGCTCCTCTTATATCACTCCAGTACTATTATATCCTCCAGAGACATTACATCATATATGTGACTGATATCAGCCGCTCCTCTTATATCACTCCAGTACTATCATATCCTCCAGAGACATTACATCATATGTGTGACTGATATCAGCCGCTCCTCTTATATCACTCCAGCACTATTATATCCTCCAGAGACATTACATCATATGTGTGACTGATATCAGCCGCTCCTCTTATATCACTCCAGTACTATTATATCCTCCAGAGACATTACATCATATGTGACTGATATCAGCCGCTCCTCTTATATTACTCCAGCACTATTATATCCTCCAGAGACATTACATCATATATGTGACTGATATCAGCCGCTCCTCTTATATCACTCCAGCACTATTATATCCCCCAGAGACATTACATCAGGAGCGGATTTCCACTGTATCTTACCTTTCGCACCCCGAGGTCCCCTCTATATCTGATATCCGGATAATAATATTATATAACCGGGTCTGTAGAATCTGCTGCGCTGACCTGCACGGCAGGGATCTTCAGCAGTTCTAGTGCATCAAGGGTTAAGTACTTGGCGCTGAGCGCAGATCTCCATAGAGATGAGATAAACAGTCACAGCCTCGGAGTAGTCATGATAACTGGCACCACAGGGGTTGGGTTACCTCCGGGGTTCCTCCTTTATTCTGCAGGTCACAGTTCACTATGTCATGAAGATATTAATATGCAAAAATGTGGACAGGATTAATACGTTGTGATTATCGCATTTCCGATTTCTTTGTCATCGCAAGATCGTAGGCACGTTCAACAGCGAGCGCAGATGCATTAGCAGAGATTGTGCGCGGCCCGCAGTCACGTCCGTGTGATGTCCATTTAAATAACGGACCACTGCAATTCAATGGGGCTCTTCACACATCTGTGATCTGTCATGGAGCGCGTGTACGTTGCGTGAAACTCACCACGTCTCCTATTAGGGCACGGCCAGACTGGCGGGAATTGCTCTGGAAATCCACAGCGGACATTTTCTCCATTGGTTTCCACACCTTTTTAGTTGGGTTCGTGCAGACGTTGCGGGAAATCTCCACTGCGGAGCACAGGCTACGGTGCGGAATTTGGTGTCCGCAGCATACACTGGCTGTTGCGGACTTGTTGCGGAATTTCTCCATTGAATTCAATGGAGATTCCAAATTCCGCAATGAAATCCGCAGATGTTATGTGCGTTGCGTTGCGGATTGGTTTTACAAACAGGATATTTCCTCATTCTGGCTGGACCTATGTGTTTCTATGTATTTCTATGTGTTTCTATGTGTTTCTATGTGTTTCTATGTATTTCTATGTGTTTCTATGTATTTCTATGTGTTTCTATGTATTTCTATGTGTTTCTATGTATTTCTATGTGTTTCTATGTATTTCTATGTGTTTCTATGTATTTCTATGTGTTTCCAGCTCTACAGCCAGACTGAGATGAAATGTTTTAAAAGACAGCAGGAAGAACTCTTCACCTGAATACGCAACGGCTAATCCGCAGCAATTTACTGCACATTTTAGGCAAAGCCGCAACGGAATCTGCAACGCAGATTATGTGCGGCGTTGATGCGGACAGTGTCTACAGAAAAACGCCACGTCTGGCCATGCCCTTAGCATCCGTTCTTGCGGATCAGACTCGGCCATTGAAGTCTATGGGTAAGTGAAAAAAACGGACAGCGCATGGATGATTGTCACGCATCAGTTGCTAAAGAAATGCATGGAAAAGTAAAACCAGGAAGAGCTCACAGAGGAGAATGACGGATGAGAAAAACGGATGCCACGCGGACGCAACTCGGACTGCAAAAATCACAAAATCAGAAAAAAATATATATATTTTTTTGTTTAAATTTAATAACAAAAAAGTCTCTACTTCTCCCCCGGGCGTTGACATAGCGATCATCCCTCTGTCCATCATCACATGGGCTGCAGCGTCATCGCAGGAGGCTGAACTATGCGGCGCTGTGGCAACGCCCAGGGGGTCAGTATTGTCTTTTCTTTCAAAAACTGCTTTCCGCTGTGTAGATTCCGCCAGAAAACCTGCCCCACAATTTGGTGCGGATTTTCGGCTGTAATTCCCTGCGGGTTCTGGGTCTGATACCCTGTGTACTTTTACGCAGCGTATCCATCCTGTGTGAACATGCCCTAAAAGAAAACTTTTCAAACTTAGGGTATGTTCACATAGCCCATTTTAGGTCGCAGAACGCCTCCAAACATCTGCCCATTGATTTCATTGAGAAAAACGGCGTTCTGTTCCGATGGGCCGTTTTTTTTACGCGCCCATTTTGAAATACGGCCGCGTAAAAGAACGGCTGAGTAAAAGAAGTGCAGGTCACTTCTCGGGACGTTTTTGGAACCGTTTTTAATGGACTCTATAGAAAAACAGTCGTAAAAATGTATTGATTTCGATGGTAACGGATCCGGTGTCCGTGGTTTCCGTTTGTGTCTGTTGTGCACCGGACCCGTCGATTTGCCTGAAGCAATAGCGTAGTTGACTACGGAACGACAGAACGGGACCCCAACGCAGATGTGAACAGAGCCTAACACTGACTTGGAAAAGGACTAAGAACATTAGTGACAGTAAATAACTATAGTAATTAGTGTCCGGCAGCTGCTGCCAAGCCAAATAAGATCATGGGGTGCATGAAAAGGGGCAAAGATGTACATGACGAGAACACAGTGTATAGAATATTGTGCATAGTGCTGAGCGCCAGTCTATAAGAAAGACATAGCAGAGCTGGAGAAGGGTTCATAGGTGACAACCAAAGTAATAAGGCCTCATGCACACGTGAGAATTCTGGTCAGTATTTGGAAGGCAAAACAAGGAGCGGGTCCGAAACATGGAAGAGGTGCAAATCTTTCCATTATAGGTTTTCTCTGTTTATGTTCCACTACTCGTTTTGGTTTCAAATACTGACGAGTGCACGAGGGGCTTAATGGAGTGGTCGGACTACAGTACCCAAAATATGATCAAAATAAGAGTAATTTAATTTAGAATAAAGACATCTGACGGGAGACCTAATAACTATGTTTAAATATGTGACGGTCAGTACAGTGACGTCTCATCATCTATTTATACCCCGGACTGGAACTACAACAAGGGGCGACCACTACATCTAGAGGAAAGAAGGATTCTACACCAACATAGAAGAGGATTCTCTACTGTAAGAGCAGTCACACTATGGAGCCTCTACTGTAAGATCAGTCACACTATGGAACCTCTACTGTAAGAGCAGTCACACTATGGAACCTCTACTGTAAGAGCAGTCACTCTATGGAGCCTCTACTGTAAGAGCGGTCACACTATGGAGCCTCTACTGTAAGATCAGTCACACTATGGAACCTCTACTGTAAGATCAGTCACACTATGGAACCTCTACTGTAAGAGCAGTCACACTATGGAGCCTCTACTGTAAGAGCAGTCACACTATGGAACATCTACTATAAGATCGGTCACACTATGGAGCCTCTACTGTAAGAGCAGTCACACTATGGAGCCTCTACTGTAAGAGCAGTCACACTATGGAGCATCTACTATAAGAGCAGTCACACTATGGAAGCTCTACTGTAAGAGCGGTCACACTATGGAACCTCTACTGTAAGAATGGAGCCTCTATTGTAAGAGCAGTCACACTATAGAACCTCTACTGTAAGATCAGTCACACTATGGAACCTCTACTGTAAGAGCAGTCACACTATAGAACCTCTACTGTAAGAGCAGCCACACTATAGAACCTCTACTGTAAGAGCAGTCACACTATAGAACCTCTACTGTAAGATCAGTCACACTATAGAACCTCTACTGTAAGATCAGTCACACTATAGAACCTCTACTGTAAGAGCAGTCACACTATAGAACCTCTACTGTAAGAGCAGCCACACTATAGAACCTCTACTGTAAGAGCAGTCACACTATAGAACCTCTACTGTAAGAGCAGCCACACTATAGAACCTCTACTGTAAGAGCAGTCACACTATAGAACCTCTACTGTAAGAGCAGTCACACTATGGAACCTCTACTGTAAGAGCAGTCACACTATGGAACCTCTACTGTAAGAGCAGTCACACTATAGAACCTCTACTGTAAGAGCAGTCACACTATGGAACCTCTACTGTAAGACCAGTCACACTATGGAACCTCTACTGTAAGAGCAGTCACACTATGGAACCTCTACTGTAAGAGCAGTCACACTATGGAACCTCTACTGTAAGAGCAGTCACACTATGGAACCTCTACTGTAAGAGCAGTCACACTATGGAACCTCTACTGTAAGAGCAGTCACACTATGGAACCTCTACTGTAAGAGCAGTCACACTATGGAGCCTCTACTGTAAGAGCAGTCACACTATGGAGCCTCTACTGTAAGAGCAGTCACACTATGGAACCTCTACTGTAAGAGCAGTCACACTATGGAACCTCTACTGTAAGAGCAGTCACACTATGGACCCTCTACTGTAAGATCGGTCACACTATGGAGCCTCTACTGTAAGAGCAGCCACACTATAGAACCTCTACTGTAAGAGCAGTCACACTATAGAACCTCTACTGTAAGAGCAGTCACACTATAGAACCTCTACTGTAAGAGCAGCCACACTATAGAACCTCTACTGTAAGAGCAGTCACACTATAGAACCTCTACTGTAAGAGCAGTCACACTATGGAACCTCTACTGTAAGAGCAGTCACACTATGGAACCTCTACTGTAAGAGCAGTCACACTATAGAACCTCTACTGTAAGAGCAGTCACACTATGGAACCTCTACTGTAAGAGCAGTCACACTATGGAACCTCTACTGTAAGAGCAGTCACACTATGGAACCTCTACTGTAAGAGCAGTCACACTATGGAACCTCTACTGTAAGAGCAGTCACACTATGGAACCTCTACTGTAAGAGCAGTCACACTATGGAACCTCTACTGTAAGAGCAGTCACACTATGGAACCTCTACTGTAAGAGCAGTCACACTATGGAACCTCTACTGTAAGAGCAGTCACACTATGGAGCCTCTACTGTAAGAGCAGTCACACTATGGAGCCTCTACTGTAAGAGCAGTCACACTATGGAACCTCTACTGTAAGAGCAGTCACACTATGGAACCTCTACTGTAAGAGCGGTCACACTATGGAACCTCTACTGTAAGAGCGGTCACACTATGGAACCTCTACTGTAAGAGCGGTCACACTATAGAACCTCTACTGTAAGAGCGGTCACACTATGGAACCTCTACTGTAAGAACGGTCACACTATGGAGCCTCTACTGTAAGAGCAGTCACACTATAGAACCTCTACTGTAAGAGCAGTCCCACTATGGAACCTCTACTGTAAGAGCAGTCACACTATGGAACATCTACTGTAAGAGCAGTCACACTATGGAACCTCTACTGTAAGAGCAGTCACACTATGGAACCTCTACTGTAAGAGCAGTCACACTATGGAGCCCCTACTGTAAGAGCAGTCACACTATGGAACCTCTACTGTAAGAGCAGTCACACTATGGACCCTCTACTGTAAGATCGGTCACACTATGGAGCCTCTACTGTAAGAGCAGTCACACTATAGAACCTCTACTGTAAGAGCAGTCACACTATGGAACCTCTACTGTAAGAGCAGTCACACTATAGAACCTCTACTGTAAGAGCAGCCACACTATGGAAGCTCTACTGTAAGATCAGTCACACTATAGAACCTCTACTGTAAGAGCAGCCACACTATAGAATCTCTACTGTAAGAGCAGCAACACTATGGAGCCTCTACTGTAAGATCGGTCACACTATGGAGCCTCTACTGTAAGAGCAGTCACACTATAGAACCTCTACTGTAAGAGCAGTCACACTATGGAACCTCTACTGTAAGAGCAGTCACACTATAGAACCTCTACTGTAAGAGCAGTCACACTATGGAAGCTCTACTGTAAGATCAGTCACACTATAGAACCTCTACTGTAAGAGCAGCCACACTATAGAATCTCTACTGTAAGAGCAGTAACACTATGGAGCCTCTACTGTAAGATCGGTCACACTATGGAGCCTCTACTGTAAGAGCAGTCACACTATAGAACCTCTACTGTAAGAGCAGTCACACTATGGAACCTCTACTGTAAGAGCAGTCACACTATAGAACCTCTACTGTAAGAGCAGCCACACTATAGAATCTCTACTGTAAGAGCAGCCACACTATAGAACCTCTACTGTAAGAGCAGTTACACTATGGACCCTCTACTGTAAGAGCAGTCACACTATGGAACCTCTACTGTAAGAGCAGTCACACTATGGAGCCTCTACTGTAAGATCAGTCACACTATGGAGCCTCTACTGTAAGATCAGTCACACTATGGAGCCTCTTACTGTAAGATCAGTCACACTATGGGACCTCTACTGTAAGAGCAGTCACACTATGGAACCTCTACTGTAAGAGCGGTCACACTATAGAACCTCTACTGTAAGATCAGTCACACTATGGAACCTCTACTGTAAGAGCAGTCACACTATGGAACCTCTACTGTAAGAGCAGTCACACTATGGAGCCTCTACTGTAAGATCAGTCACACTATGGAGCCTCTACTGTAAGAGCAGTCACACTATGGAGCCTCTACTGTAAGAGCAGTCACACTATGGAGCCTTACTGTAAGAGCAGTCACACTATGGAACCTCTACTGTAAGAGCAGTCACACTATAGAACCTCTACTGTAAGAGCAGTCACACTATGGAGCCTCTACTGGAAGAGCAGTCACACTATAGAACCTCTACTGTAAGATCAGTCACACTATGGGACCTCTACTGTAAGAGCAGTCACACTATGGAACCTCTACTGTAAGAGCGGTCACACTATAGAACCTCTACTGTAAGAGCAGTCACACTATGGAACCTCTACTGTAAGATCAGTCACACTATGGAACCTCTACTGTAAGATCAGTCACACTATGGAACCTCTACTGTAAGAGCAGTCACACTATGGAACCTCTACTGTAAGAGCAGTCACACTATGGAACCTCTACTGTAAGAGCGGTTACACTATGGAGCCTCTACTGTAAGAGCAGTCACACTATGAAACCTCTACTGTAAGAGCAGTCACACTATGGAACCTCTACTGTAAGAGCGGTTGCACTATGGAGCCTCTACTGTAAGAGCAGTCACACTATGAAACCTCTACTGTAAGAGCAGTCACACTATGGAACCTCTACTGTAAGAGCGGTTACACTATGGAGCCTCTACTGTAAGAGCGGTCACACTATGAAACCTCTACTGTAAGAGCAGTCACACTATATATAAAGAATATACCTACTATTCTTGTCTTTTTCGAGCCTCACGGTGTGTCTTTCTCCTCAGATGTTAAGTTGCTTCTCTACTGGTTTGTGTCCCTGATAGAACCCAATTGTTCAATCTCTTTAGTATCCAAATGCATAAACAAGTCAATGTTAAGCGCTTCTCCAAACGCTGCGGGTTTAGCGCTCTTATTTCTGATAGCTTTTTGACAAGGCCGGTAACCAATCCCAACTTGGATATAACAAAACTAAAATATAATAAAAATAGCAAAATAATTAAAATACGAGAGAAAAAAATACATAAATCGCAAAATAAAAATATTAGAGTTTGATGGTATTAACCATTAAAACATAACGCATCCTTGCCTTATCCGAACCTATTACATGTGTCAATGTAAAGTGCGCAAGCACTAGTGAATTATCTGTCTAGATACAAGTGTATCATTATTACAAATTACTGAAGAGTGAAACGAATCTTATATTGAATGTTACGTTGTAACTAATAAATTCCCATTGGTATCCACCCAGTGAAATATAGTAGTTATAGTCTTGTATATAGGAGCAGTATTATAGTAGTTATATTCTTGTATATAGGGGCAGCATTATAGTAGTTATATTCTTGTATATAGGAGCAGTATTATAGTAGTTATATTCTTGTATATAGGAGGCAGTATTATAGTAGTTATATTCTTGTATATAGGGGGCAGTATTATAGTAGTTATATTCTTGTATATAGGGGCAGTATTATAGTAGTTATATTCTTGTATATAGGAGGCAGTATTATAGTAGTTATATTCTTGTATATAGGAGCAGTATTATAGTAGTTATATTCTTGTATATAGGGGGCAGTATTATAGTAGTTATATTCTTGTATATAGGAGCAGTATTATAGTAGTTATATTCTTGTATATAGGAGGCAGTATTATAGTAGTTATATTCTTGTATATAGGGGGTAGTATTATAGTAGTTATATTCTTGTATATAGGGGCAGTATTATAGTAGTTATATTCTTGTATATAGGAGCAGTATTATAGTAGTTATATTCTTGTATATAGGGAGCAGTATTATAGTAGTTATATACTTGTATATAGTGGGCAGTATTATAGTCGTTATATTCTTGTATATAGGGGGCAGTATTATAGTAGTAATATTCTTGTATATAGGAGCAGCATTATAGTAGTTATATTCTTGTATATAGGGGCAGTATTATAGTAGGTATATTCTTGTATATAGGGGGCAGTATTATAGTAGTTATATGCCTGTATATAGAGGCAGTATTATAGTAGTTATATTCTTGTATATAGGGGCAGTATTATAGTAGTTATATTCTTGTATATAGGAGCAGTATTATAGTAGTTATATTCTTGTATATAGGGGGCAGTATTATAGTAGTTATATTCTTGTATATAGGGGGCAGTATTATAGTAGTTATATTCTTATATATAGGGGGGCAGTATTATAGTAGTTATATTCTTGTATATAGGGGGCAGTATTATAGTAGTTATATTCTTGTATATAGGAGCAGTATTATAGTAGTTATATTCTTGTATATAGGGAACAGTATTATAGTAGATATATTCTTGTATATAGGGACAGTATTATAGTAGTTATATTCTTGTATATAGGAGCAGTATTATAATAGTTATATTCTTGTATATAGTGGCAGTATTATAGTAGATATATTCTTGTATATAGGGGCAGTATTATAGTAGATATATTCTTGTATATAGGAGCAGTATTATAGTAGTTATATTCTTGTATATAGGAGCAGTATTATAATAGTTATATTCTTGTATATAGTGGCAGTATTATAGTAGTTATATTCTTGTATATAGGGGCAGTATTATAGTAGTTATATTCATGTATATAGGGGGCAGTATTATAGTAGTTATATTCTTGTATACAGGGGGCAGTATTATAGTAGTTACATTCTTATATATAGGGGCAGTATTATAGTAGTTATATTCTTGTATATAGGGGCAGTATTATAGTAGTTATATTCTTGTATATAGGGGGCAGTATTATAGTCGTTATATTCTTGTATATAGGGGCAGTATTATAGTAGTTATATTCTTGTATATAGGGGCAGTATTATAGTCGTTATATTCTTGTATATAGGGGCAGTATTATAGTCGTTATATTCTTGTATATAGGGGCAGTATTATAGTAGTTATATTCTTGTATATAGGGGCAGTATTATAGTAGTTATATTCTTGTATATAGGGAACAGTATTATAGTAGTTATATTCTTGTATATAGGGGCAGTATTATAGTAGTTATATTCTTGTATATAGGAGCAGTATTATAGTAGATATATTCTTGTATATAGGGACAGTATTATAGTAGTTATATTCTTGTATATAGGAGCAGTATTATAGTAGTTATATTCTTGTATATAGGGGGTAGTATTATAGTAGTTATATGCTTGTATATAGGGGCAGTATTATAGTAGTTATATGCTTGTATATAGGGGCAGTATTATCGTAGTTATATTCTTGTATATAGGGGCAGTATTATAATAGTTATATTCTTGTATATAGGAGCAGTATTATAATAGTTATATTCTTGTATATAGTGGCAGTATTATAGTAGATATATTCTTGTATATAGGGGCAGTATTATAGTAGATATATTCTTGTATATAGGAGCAGTATTATAGTAGTTATATTCTTGTATATAGGGGGCAGTATTATAGTAGTTATATTCTTGTATATAGGAGCAGTATTATAGTAGTTATATTCTTGTATATAGGAGGCAGTATTATAGTAGTTATATTCTTGTATATAGGGGGTAGTATTATAGTAGTTATATTCTTGTATATAGGGGCAGTATTAAAGTAGTTATATTCTTGTATATAGGAGCAGTATTATAGTAGTTATATTCTTGTATATAGGGAGCAGTATTATAGTAGTTATATACTTGTATATAGTGGGCAGTATTATAGTCGTTATATTCTTGTATATAGGGGGCAGTATTATAGTAGTAATATTCTTGTATATAGGAGCAGCATTATAGTAGTTATATTCTTGTATATAGGGGCAGTATTATAGTAGGTATATTCTTGTATATAGGGGGCAGTATTATAGTAGTTATATGCCTGTATATAGAGGCAGTATTATAGTAGTTATATTCTTGTATATAGGGGCAGTATTATAGTAGTTATATTCTTGTATATAGGAGCAGTATTATAGTAGTTATATTCTTGTATATAGGAGCAGTATTATAGTAGTTATATTCTTGTATATAGGAGCAGTATTATAATAGTTATATTCTTGTATATAGTGGCAGTATTATAGTAGTTATATTCTTGTATATAGGGGCAGTATTATAGTAGTTATATTCATGTATATAGGGGGCAGTATTATAGTAGTTATATTCTTGTATACAGGGGGCAGTATTATAGTAGTTACATTCTTATATATAGGGGCAGTATTATAGTAGTTATATTCTTGTATATAGGGGCAGTATTATAGTAGTTATATTCTTGTATATAGGGGGCAGTATTATAGTCGTTATATTCTTGTATATAGGGGCAGTATTATAGTAGTTATATTCTTGTATATAGGGGCAGTATTATAGTCGTTATATTCTTGTATATAGGGGCAGTATTATAGTCGTTATATTCTTGTATATAGGGGCAGTATTATAGTAGTTATATTCTTGTATATAGGGGCAGTATTATAGTAGTTATATTCTTGTATATAGGGAACAGTATTATAGTAGTTATATTCTTGTATATAGGGGCAGTATTATAGTAGTTATATTCTTGTATATAGGAGCAGTATTATAGTAGATATATTCTTGTATATAGGGACAGTATTATAGTAGTTATATTCTTGTATATAGGAGCAGTATTATAGTAGTTATATTCTTGTATATAGGGGGTAGTATTATAGTAGTTATATGCTTGTATATAGGGGCAGTATTATAGTAGTTATATGCTTGTATATAGGGGCAGTATTATCGTAGTTATATTCTTGTATATAGGGGCAGTATTATAATAGTTATATTCTTGTATATAGGAGCAGTATTATAATAGTTATATTCTTGTATATAGTGGCAGTATTATAGTAGATATATTCTTGTATATAGGGGCAGTATTATAGTAGATATATTCTTGTATATAGGAGCAGTATTATAGTAGTTATATTCTTGTATATAGGGGGCAGTATTATAGTAGTTATATTCTTGTATATAGGAGCAGTATTATAGTAGTTATATTCTTGTATATAGGAGGCAGTATTATAGTAGTTATATTCTTGTATATAGGGGGTAGTATTATAGTAGTTATATTCTTGTATATAGGGGCAGTATTATAGTAGTTATATTCTTGTATATAGGAGCAGTATTATAGTAGTTATATTCTTGTATATAGGGAGCAGTATTATAGTAGTTATATACTTGTATATAGTGGGCAGTATTATAGTCGTTATATTCTTGTATATAGGGGGCAGTATTATAGTAGTAATATTCTTGTATATAGGAGCAGCATTATAGTAGTTATATTCTTGTATATAGGGGCAGTATTATAGTAGGTATATTCTTGTATATAGGGGGCAGTATTATAGTAGTTATATGCCTGTATATAGAGGCAGTATTATAGTAGTTATATTCTTGTATATAGGGGCAGTATTATAGTAGTTATATTCTTGTATATAGGAGCAGTATTATAGTAGTTATATTCTTGTATATAGGGGGCAGTATTATAGTAGTTATATTCTTGTATATAGGGGGCAGTATTATAGTAGTTATATTCTTATATATAGGGGGGCAGTATTATAGTAGTTATATTCTTGTATATAGGGGGCAGTATTATAGTAGTTATATTCTTGTATATAGGAGCAGTATTATAGTAGTTATATTCTTGTATATAGGGAACAGTATTATAGTAGATATATTCTTGTATATAGGGACAGTATTATAGTAGTTATATTCTTGTATATAGGAGCAGTATTATAATAGTTATATTCTTGTATATAGTGGCAGTATTATAGTAGATATATTCTTGTATATAGGGGCAGTATTATAGTAGATATATTCTTGTATATAGGAGCAGTATTATAGTAGTTATATTCTTGTATATAGGAGCAGTATTATAATAGTTATATTCTTGTATATAGTGGCAGTATTATAGTAGTTATATTCTTGTATATAGGGGCAGTATTATAGTAGTTATATTCATGTATATAGGGGGCAGTATTATAGTAGTTATATTCTTGTATACAGGGGGCAGTATTATAGTAGTTACATTCTTATATATAGGGGCAGTATTATAGTAGTTATATTCTTGTATATAGGGGCAGTATTATAGTAGTTATATTCTTGTATATAGGGGGCAGTATTATAGTCGTTATATTCTTGTATATAGGGGCAGTATTATAGTAGTTATATTCTTGTATATAGGGGCAGTATTATAGTCGTTATATTCTTGTATATAGGGGCAGTATTATAGTCGTTATATTCTTGTATATAGGGGCAGTATTATAGTAGTTATATTCTTGTATATAGGGGCAGTATTATAGTAGTTATATTCTTGTATATAGGGAACAGTATTATAGTAGTTATATTCTTGTATATAGGGGCAGTATTATAGTAGTTATATTCTTGTATATAGGAGCAGTATTATAGTAGATATATTCTTGTATATAGGGACAGTATTATAGTAGTTATATTCTTGTATATAGGAGCAGTATTATAGTAGTTATATTCTTGTATATAGGGGGTAGTATTATAGTAGTTATATGCTTGTATATAGGGGCAGTATTATAGTAGTTATATGCTTGTATATAGGGGCAGTATTATCGTAGTTATATTCTTGTATATAGGGGCAGTATTATAATAGTTATATTCTTGTATATAGGAGCAGTATTATAATAGTTATATTCTTGTATATAGTGGCAGTATTATAGTAGATATATTCTTGTATATAGGGGCAGTATTATAGTAGATATATTCTTGTATATAGGAGCAGTATTATAGTAGTTATATTCTTGTATATAGGAGCAGTATTATAGTAGTTATATTCATGTATATAGGGGGCAGTATTATAGTAGTTATATTCTTGTATACAGGGGGCAGTATTATAGTAGTTACATTCATGTATACAGGGGGCAGTATTATAGTAGTTATATTCTTGTATACAGGGGGCAGTATTATAGTAGTTACATTCTTATATATAGGGGCAGTATTATAGTAGATATATTCTTGTATATAGGGACAGTATTATAGTAGTTATATTCTTGTATATAGGGAGCAGTATTATAGTAGTTATATTCTTATATATAGGGGGCAGTATTATAGTAGTTATATTCTTGTATATAGGACAGTATTATAGTAGTTATATTCTTGTATATAGTGGCAGTATTATAGTAGATATATTCTTGTATATAGGGGCAGTATTATAGTAGATATATTCTTGTATATAGGGGCAGTATTATAGTAGATATATTCTTGTATATAGGAGCAGTATTATAGTAGTTATATTCTTGTATATAGGAGCAGTATTATAGTAGTTATATTCATGTATATAGGGGGCAGTATTATAGTAGTTATATTCTTGTATACAGGGGGCAGTATTATAGTAGTTACATACATGTATATAGGGGGCAGTATTATAGTAGTTATATTCTTGTATACAGGGGGCAGTATTATAGTAGTTACATTCTTATATATAGGGGCAGTATTATAGTAGTTATATTCTTGTATATAGGGGCAGTATTATAGTAGTTATATTCTTGTATATAGGGGGCAGTATTATAGTCGTTATATTCTTGTATATAGGGGCAGTATTATAGTAGTTATATTCTTGTATATAGGGGCAGTATTATAGTAGTTATATTCTTGTATATAGGGGCAGTATTATAGTAGTTATATTCTTGTATATAGGGGCAGTATTATAGTCGTTATATTCTTGTATATAGGGGCAGTATTATAGTAGTTACATTCATGTATATAGGGGGCAGTATTATAGTAGTTATAATCTTGTATACAGGGGGCAGTATTATAGTAGTTACATTCTTATATATAGGGGCAGTATTAGGGCATGACCACACATGGCGGAATTCCTCCGCAACTGTCCGCATCAATGCCGCACCTAATCCGGGTTGCGGATTACGGCTGCGGATCTGCACAAAATGTGCAGAAAATTGATGCGGACTAGCTGCTGCGGACTGCGGGAAAAGTGCTTCCCTTCTCCCTATCAGTGCAGGATAGAGAGAAGGGACAGCACTTTCCCTAGTGAAAGTAAAAGAAATTCATACTTACCGCCCGTTGTCTTTATGACGCGTCCCTCCTTCGGCATCCAGCCCGACCTCCCTGGATGACGCGCCAGTCCATGTGACCGCTGCAGCCTGTGCTTGGCCTGTGATTGGCTGCAGCCGTCACTTACACTGAAACGTCATCCTGGGAGGCCGGACTGGAGACAGAAACAGGGAGTTCTCGGTAAGTACGAACTTCATTTTTTTTTACAGATACATGTATATTGGGATCGGTAGTCACTGTCCCGGGTGCAGAAACAGTTACTGCCGATCGCTTAACTCTTTCAGCACCCTGGACAGTGACTATTTACTGACGTCTCCTAGCAACGCTCCCGTCATTACGGGAGCCCCATTGACTTCCTCAGTCTGGCTGTAGACCTAGAAATACATAGGTCCAGCCAGAATGAAGAAATGTCAAGTAAAAAAAGCAAGACGCATCCGCAGCACACATGACATGTGCATGACAGCTGCGGACTTCATTGCGGAACTTTGAATCTCCATTGAAGTCAATGGAGAAATTCCGCCATGAGTCCGCCACTGCTCCGCAACAGACAGAGCATGCTGCGGACACCAAATTCCGCTCCGCAGCCTATGCTCCGCAGCGGAATTGTACGCATCGTGTAAACGAACACTGCTAAATTAAAGTGAAAGTCAATGTAGAAACGGCTCCGCTGCGGATTAACGCTGCGGAGTGTCCGCAGCGGAATTTAAGTGCAATTCCGCCATGTGTGAACCCGCCCTTATAGTAGTTATATTCTTGTATATAGGGGCAGTATTATAGTAGTTATATTCTTGTATATAGGGGGCAGTATTATAGTCGTTATATTCTTGTATATAGGGGCAGTATTATAGTAGTTATATTCTTGTATATAGGGGCAGTATTATAGTAGTTATATTCTTGTATATAGGGGCAGTATTATAGTAGTTATATTCTTGTATATAGGGGCAGTATTATAGTCGTTATATTCTTGTATATAGGGGGCAGTATTATATTCGTTATATTCTTGTATATAGGGGGCAGTATTATAGTATTTATATTCTTGTATATAGGGGGCAGTATTATAGTAGTTATATTCTTGTATATAGGAGCAGTATTATAGTAGTTATATTCTTGTATATAGGGGCAGTATTATAGTAGTTATATTCTTGTATATAGGGGCAGTATTATAGTAGTTATATTCTTGTATATAGGGGCAGTATTATAGTCGTTATATTCTTGTATATAGGGACAGTATTATAGTAGTTATATTCTTGTATATAGGGAGCAGTATTATAGTAGTTATATTCTTGTATATATGAGCAGTATTATAGTAGTTATATTCTTGTATATAGGAGCAGTATTATAGTAGTTATATTCTTGTATATAGGGGGCAGTATTATAGTAGTTATATTCTTGTATATAGGAGCAGTATTATAGTAGTTATATTCTTTGATATAGGGAGCAGTATTATAGTAGTTATATTCTTGTATATAGGGAGAAGTATTATAGTAGTTATATTCTTGTATATAGGGAGCAGTATTATAGTAGTTATATTCTTGTATATAGGGGCAGTATTATAGTAATTATATTCTTGTATATAGGAGCAGTATTATAGTAGTTATATTCTTGTATATAGGGGGCAGTATTATAGTAGTTATATTGTTGTATATAGGAGCAGTATTATAGTAGTTATATTCTTGTATATAGGGAGCAGTATTATAGTAGTTATATTCTTGCATATAGGGAGAAGTATTATAGTAGTTATATTCTTGTATATAGGGAGCAGTATTATTGTAGTTATATTCTTGTATCTAGGGGCAGTATTATAGTAGATATATTCTTGTATATAGGAGCAGTATTATAGTAGTTATATTCTTGTATATAGAGGGCAGTATTATAGTAGTTATATTCTTGTATATAGGGGCAGTATTATAGTAGTTATATTGTTGTATATAGGGGCAGTATTATAGTAGTTATATTCTTGTATATCGGGGGCAGTATTATAGTAGTTATATTCTTGTATATAGGGGGCAGTATTATAGTAGTTATATTCTTGTATATAGGGGCAGTATGAGGGTATGTTCACACGGCCTATTTACGGACGTAAATCGGGCGTTTTTGCCCCGAATTACGTCCGAAAATAGCGCCTCAATAGCGCTGACAAACATCTGCCCATTGAAAGCAATGGGCAGACGTTTGTCTGTTCACACGAGGCGTAATTTACGCGCCGCTGTCAAATGACGGCGCGTAAATAGACGCCCGCGTCAAAGAAGTGACCTGTCACTTCTTTGGCCGTAATTGGAGCCGTTATTCATTGACTTCAATGAATAGCAGCGCCAATTACGTCCGTAATGGACGCGGCGTTCAAGCGCCTGCACATGCCGTTACGGCTGAAATTACGGGGATGTTTTCAGGCTGAAACATCCCCGTAATTTCAGCCGTAACGGACGCCCTCGTGTGAACATACCCTTATAGTAGTTATATTCTTGTATATAGGAGCAGTATTATAGTAGTTATATTCTTGTATATAGGAGCAGTATTATAGTAGTTATATTCTTGTATATAGGGGGCAGTATTATAGTAGTTATATTCTTGTATATAGGGGCAGTATTATAGTAGTTATATTCTTGTGTATAGGGGCAGTATTATAGTAGTTATATTCTTGTATATAGGAGCAGTATTATAGTAGATCTATTCTTGTATTTAGGTGCAGTATTATAATAGTTATATTCCTGTATATAGGAGCAGTATTATAGTAGTTATATTCTTGTATATAGAAGCAGTATTATAGTAGGTATATTCTTGTATATAGGGGGCAGTATTATAGTAGTTATATTCTTGTATATAGGGGCAGTATTATAGCAGTTATATTCTTGTATATAGGAGCAGTATTATAGTAGTTATATTCTTGTATATAGGAGGCAGTATTATAGTAGTTATATTCTTGTATATAGGAGCAGTATTATAGTAGTTATATTCCTGTATATAGGGGGCAGTATTATAGTAGTTATATTCTTGCATATAGGGGGAAGTATTATAGCAGTTATATTCTTGTATATAGGGGCAGTATTATAGCAGTTATATTCTTGTATATAGGAGCAGTATTATAGTAGTTATATTCTTGTATATAGGAGGCAGTATTATAGTAGTTATATTCTTGTATATAGGAGCAGTATTATAGTAGTTATATTCTTGTATATAGGAGCAGTATTATAGTAGTTATATTCTTGTATATAGGTGCAGTATTATAGTAGTTATATTCTTGTATATAGGTGCAGTATTATAGTAGTTATATTCTTGTATATAGGAGCAGTATTATAGTAGTTATATCCTTGTATATAGGAGCAGAATTATAGTAGTTATATTCTTGTATATAGGAGGCAGTATTATAGTAGTTATATTCTTGTATATAGGAGGCAGTATTATAGTAGTTCTATTCTTGTATATAGGGGCAGTATTATAGTAGTTATATTCTTGTATATAGGGGGCAGTATTATAGTAGTTATATTCTTGTATATAGGGGGCAGTATTATAGTAGTTGTATTCTTGTATATAGGGCAGTATTATAGTAGTTTTATTCTTGTATATAGGGGCAGTATTATAGTAGTTATATTCTTGTATATAGGGGCAGTATTATAGTAGTTATGTTCTTGTATATAGGGGCCGTAGTATAGTAGTTATATTCTTGTATATAGGGGGGCAGTATTATAGTAGTTATATTCCTGTATATAGAGCCAGTATTATAGTAGTTATAGTCTTGTATATAGGGGCAGTATTATAGTAGTTATATTCTTGTATATGGGGGCAGTATTATAGTAGTTATATTATTGTATATAGGGGCAGTATTATAGTAGTTATATTCTTGTATATAGGAGGCAGTATTATAGTAATTATATTCTTGTATATAGGGGCAGTATTATAGTAGTTATATTCTTGTATATAGGGAGCAGTATTATAGTAGTTATAGTCTTGTATATAGGGGCAGTATTATAGTAGTTATATTCCTGTATATAGAGCCAGTATTATAGTAGTTATATTCTTGTATATAGGAGCAGTATTATAGTAGTTATATTCTTGTATATAGAGGGCAGTATTATAGTAGTTATATTCTTGCATATAGGGGCAGTATTATAGTAATTATATTCTTGTATCTAGGGGCAGTATTATAGTAGTTATATTCTTGTATATAGAGGGCAGTATTATAGTAGTTATATTCTTGTATATAGGAGCAGTATTATAGTAGTTATATTCTTGTATATAGGGGGCAGTATTATAGTAGTTATATTGTTGTATATAGGAGCAGTATTATAGTAGTTATATTCTTGTATATAGGGAGCAGTATTATAGTAGTTATATTCTTGCATATAGGGAGAAGTATTATAGTAGTTATATTCTTGTATATAGGGAGCAGTATTATTGTAGTTATATTCTTGTATCTAGGGGCAGTATTATAGTAGTTATATTCTTGTATATAGAGGGCAGTATTATAGTAGTTATATTCTTGTATATAGGGGCAGTATTATAGTAGTTATATTGTTGTATATAGGGGCAGTATTATAGTAGTTATATTCTTGTATATCGGGGGCAGTATTATAGTAGTTATATTCTTGTATATAGGGGGCAGTATTATAGTAGTTATATTCTTGTATATAGGGGCAGTATGAGGGTATGTTCACACGGCCTATTTACGGACGTAAATCGGGCGTTTTTGCCCCGAATTACGTCCGAAAATAGCGCCTCAATAGCGCTGACAAACATCTGCCCATTGAAAGCAATGGGCAGACGTTTGTCTGTTCACACGAGGCGTAATTTACGCGCCGCTGTCAAATGAGGCGCGTAAATAGACGCCCGCGTCAAAGAAGTGACCTGTCACTTCTTTGGCCGTAATTGGAGCCGTTATTCATTGACTTCAATGAATAGCAGCGCCAATTACGTCCGTAATGGACGCGGCGTTCAAGCGCCTGCACATGCCGTTACGGCTGAAATTACGGGGATGTTTTCAGGCTGAAACATCCCCGTAATTTCATCCGTTACGCACGCCCTCGTGTGAACATACCCTTATAGTAGTTATATTCTTGTATATTGGAGCAGTATTATAGTAGTTATATTCTTGTATATAGGGGGCAGTATTATAGTAGTTATATTCTTGTATATAGGGGCAGTATTATAGTAGTTATATTCTTGTGTATAGGGGCAGTATTATAGTAGTTATATTCTTGTATATAGGAGCAGTATTATAGTAGATCTATTCTTGTATATAGGAGCAGTATTATAGTAGTTATATTCCTGTATATAGGGGCAGTATTATAGTAGTTATATTCTTGTATATAGGTGCAGTATTATAATAGTTATATTCCTGTATATAGGAGCAGTATTATAGTAGTTATATTCTTGTATATAGAAGCAGTATTATAGTAGGTATATTCTTGTATATAGGGGGCAGTATTATAGTAGTTATATTCTTGTATATAGGGGGCAGTATTATAGTAGTTATATTCTTGTATATAGGGGCAGTATTATAGCAGTTATATTCTTGTATATAGGAGCAGTATTATAGTAGTTATATTCTTGTATATAGGAGGCAGTATTATAGTAGTTATATTCTTGTATATAGGAGCAGTATTATAGTAGTTATATTCCTGTATATAGGGGGCAGTATTATAGTAGTTATATTCTTGCATATAGGGGGCAGTATTATAGCAGTTATATTCTTGTATATAGGGGCAGTATTATAGCAGTTATATTCTTGTATATAGGAGCAGTATTATAGTAGTTATATTCTTGTATATAGGAGGCAGTATTATAGTAGTTATATTCTTGTATATAGGAGCAGTATTATAGTAGTTATATTCTTGTATATAGGAGCAGTATTATAGTAGTTATATTCTTGTATATAGGTGCAGTATTATAGTAGTTATATTCTTGTATATATAGGGGCAGTATTATAGTAGTTATATTCTTGTATATAGTGGCAGTATTATAGTAGTTATATCCTTGTATATAGGGGCAGAATTATAGTAGTTATATTCTTGTATATAGGAGCAGTATTATAGTAGTTATATTCTTGTATATAGGAGCAGTATTATAGTAGTTATATCCTTGTATATAGGAGCAGTATTATAGTAGTTATATTCTTGTATATACGAGCAGTATTATAGTAGTTATATTCTTGTATATAGGGGCAGTATTATAGTAGTTATATTCTTGTATATAGGAGCAGTATTATAGTAGTTATATTCTTGTATATAGGGGCAGAATTATAGTAGTTATATTCTTGTATATAGGGACAGTATTATAGTAGTTATATTCTTGTATATAGGGACAGTATTATAGTAGTTATATTCTTGTATATAGAGAGCAGTATTGTAGTAGTTATATTCTTGTATATAGGAGCAGTATTATAGTAGATATATTCTTGTATATAGGGGGCAGTATTATAGTAGTTATATTCTTGTATATAGGTGCAGTATTATAGTAGTTATATTCTTGTATATAGGAGCAGTATTATAGTAGTTATATCCTTGTATATAGGGAGCAATATTATAGTAGTTGTATTCTTGTATATAGGGGCAGTATTATAGTAGTTATATTCTTGTATATAGGGGGCAGTATTATAGTAGTTATATTCTTGTATATAGGGGCAGTATTATAGTAGTTATATTCTTGTATATAGGGGCAGTATTATAGTAGTTATATTCTTGTATATAGGGGCAGTATTATAGTAGTTATATTCTTGTATATAGGGGGCAGTATTATAGTAGTTATATTCTTGTATATAGGAGCAGAATTATAGTAGTTGTATTCTTGTATATAGGGCAGTATTATAGTAGTTTTATTCTTGTATATAGGGGCAGTATTATAGTAGTTATATTCTTGTATATAGGGGGGCAGTATTATAGTAGTTATATTCCTGTATATAGAGCCAGTATTATAGTAGTTATAGTCTTGTATATAGGGGCAGTATTATAGTAGTTATATTCTTGTATATGGGGGCAGTATTATAGTAGTTATATTATTGTATATAGGGGCAGTATTATAGTAGTTATATTCTTGTATATAGGAGGCAGTATTATAGTAATTATATTCTTGTATATAGGGGCAGTATTATAGTAGTTATATTCTTGTATATAGGGAGCAGTATTATAGTAGTTATAGTCTTGTATATAGGGGCAGTATTATAGTAGTTATATTCCTGTATATAGAGCCAGTATTATAGTAGTTATATTCTTGTATATAGGAGCAGTATTATAGTAGTTATATTCTTGTATATAGAGGGCAGTATTATAGTAGTTATATTCTTGTATATAGGAGCAGTATTATAGTAGGTATATTCCTGTATATAGGGGCAGTATTATAGTAGTTATATTCTTGTATATAGGGGCAGTATTATAGTAGTTATATTCTTGTATATAGGAGCAGTATTATAGTAGGTATATTCCTGTATATAGAGCCAGTATTATAGTAGTTATATTCTTGTATATAGGAGCAGTATTATAGTAGTTATATTCTTGTATATAGGAGCAGTATTATAGTAGTTATATTCTTGTATATAGGGGGCAGTATTATAGTAGTTATATTCTTGTATATAGGAGCAGTATTATAGTAGGTATATTCCTGTATATAGAGCCAGTATTATAGTAGTTATATTGTATATAGGGGCAGTATTATAGTAGTTATATTCTTGTATATAGGGGCAGTATTATAGTAGTTATATTCTTGTATATAGGGGCAGTATTATAGTAGTTATATTCTTGTATATAGGGGCAGTATTATAGTAGTTATATTCTTGTATATAGGGGCAGTATAATAGTAGTTATATTCTTGTATATAGGGAGCAGTATTATAGTAGTTATATTCTTGTATATAGGAGCAGTATTATAGTAGTTATATTCTTGTATATAGGAGCAGTATTATAGTAGTTATATTCTTGTATATAGGAGCAGTATTATAGTGGTTATATTCTTGTATATAGGAGCAGTATTATAGTAGGTATATTCCTGTATATAGGAGGCAATATTATAGCAGTTATATTCTTGTATATAGGAGCAGTATTATAGTAGTTATATTCTTGTATATAGGGAGCAGTATTATAGTAGGTATATTCCTGTATATAGAGGCAGTATTATAGTAGTTATATTCTTGTATATAGAGCCAGTATTATAGTAGTTATAATACTGCTCACTATGTACAAGAAGATTATAGATCTGACTGAACAGGAGAATGTTCATATATCGCTAGGAGCCACACAGATATAGTTGTAGCATTGTGGGGCCACTTTGTCTTCACACCAGGGGCCACACCTGCATGGAGTTTGAATGTTCTCTCTTATGCGCCATCACAGGCTTGTGGGGTAATTGGTCTCCTATAATATCTGCCCCAGTATGTGTGAGATAAGGAGATTTGATCTTGGGATCAGGGATGATGGGAGTGATACATTGTGTACGGAGTGACAGGATATGTTAGTGCTATATAATGACACAATGTTACAATAATGACGGACAGTCTGGGCACTTTGCTGGATCGGATTGGTGGAGATTTTTACATCAGAACACGGAGAAAAATGCAAAAGTAATAAAATGTAGATAAGTATTTCATGGATTTGGGGGGGTGTTTGTGAGTTCTGGGTGCAGGGCGGGGGCGATAAGGGACGTTACCCTTGAGTTGCCCGGTAACATTCCCAGAGAAGTCCAGTGCCCACGGTTGTTTTTGGAGCCGGCTCAGTGATTACGTTTTCTAGGCAGAGCTGATAAAAGGGGAGAGGTACTTTCTCCTACCTTGTCCCATAGATCCAGATCAGAGTGATCGGAGGGAGCTGCCCGACTCCTGCCCTTGCTCTTCCACTTTCCCTGTGGTATTTGCAGCCTCCACCCCTCTGCTCTGTCTCTTCTTCCTCTTTCCACCCTCAGCCAAACCCTCTCATTCCTCTCTGAAACATCCTATTATTAACCAACCGCCCCCCCCAGGTACTGGCAGTGAACAAGTTAAGTTTTGCATTGTCCAGCGAGAATGGGGTTAAAGAGGAAGGATCTCTGTGACAAGAAGGTGACAGTTTGGGCAGGTTACATCTGGTTACTCAGCAGCAAGTTCATTATTAACCTGATGAGACGTCTGCCCAGATCTACTAAGCGGTGGGAAAAAAAATCAGCATTACATGTGTAATAAACAGGATATATATATAATAAACAGGATATATATATAATAAACAAACAGGATATATATGTAATAAATGTATAAATGTCTCTGGAGTGTTATAAGAGGAGCGGCTGATATCAGTCACACATATGATGTAATGTCTCTGGAGGATATAATAGTACTGGAGTGATATAAGAGGAGCGGCTGATATCAGTCACACATATGATGTAATGTCTCTGGAGGATATAATAGTACTGGAGCGTTATAAGAGGAGCGGCTGATATCAGTCACATATGATGTAATGTCTCTGGAGGATATAATAGTACTGGAGTGATATAAGAGGAGCGGCTGATGTCAGTCACATATGATGTAATGTCTCTGGAGGATATAATAGTACTGGAGTGATATAAGAGGAGCGGCTGATATCAGTCACACATATGATGTAATGTCTCTGGGGGATATAATAGTGATGGAGTGATATAAGAGGAGCGGCTGATATCAGTCACATATGGTGTAATGTCTGGAGGATATAATAGTACTGGAGTGATATAAGAGGAGCGGCTGATATCAGTCACACATATGATGTAATGTCTCTGGAGGATATAATAGTGCTGGAGTGATATAAGAGGAGCGGCTGATATCAGTCACATATGATGTAATGTCTCTGGAGGATATAATAGTGCTGGAGTGATATAAGAGGAGCGGCTGATATCAGTCACATATATGATGTAATGTCTCTGGAGGATATAATAGTGCTGGAGTGTTATAAGAGGAGCGGCTGATATCAGTCACACATATGATGTAATGTCTCTGGAGGATATAATAGTACTGGAGTGATATAAGAGGAGCGGCTGATATCAGTCACACATGATGTAAGGTCTCTGGAGGATATAATAGTACTGGAGTGTTATAAGAGGAGCGGCTGATATCAGTCACATATGATGTAATGTCTCTGGAGGATATAATAGTACTGGAGTGATATAAGAGGAGCGGCTGATATCAGTCACATATGATGTAATGTCTTTGGAGGATAAAATAGTACTGGAGTGATATAAGAGGAGCGGCTGATATCAGTCACACATGATGTAATGTCTCTGGAGGATATAATAGTACTGGAGTGATATAAGAGGAGCGGCTGATATCAGTCACATATGATGTAATGTCTGGAGGATATAATAGTACTGGAGTGATATAAGAGGAGCGGCTGATATCAGTCACATATGATGTAATGTCTCTGGAGGATATAATAGTGCTGGAGTGTTATAAGAGGAGTGGCTGATATCAGTCACACATATGATGTAATGTCTGGAGGATATAATAGTACTGGAGTGTTATAAGAGGAGCGGCTGATATCAGTCACATATATGATGTAATGTCTCTGGAGGATATAATAGTACTGGAGTGATATAAGAGGAGCAGCTGATATCAGTCACACATATTATGTAATGTCTCTGGAGGATATAATAGTACTGGAGTGATATAAGAGGAGCGGCTGATATCAGTCACACATATGATGTAATGTCTCTGGAGGATATAATAGTACTGGAGTGATATAAGAGGAGCAGCTGATATCAATCACACATATGATGTAATGTCTCTGGAGGATATAATAGTACTGGAGTGATATAAGAGGAGCAGCTGATATCAGTCACATGTATGATGTAATGTCTCTGGAGGATATAATAGTACTGGAGTGATATAAGAGGAGCGGCTGATATCAGTCACATATATGATGTAATGTCTGGAGGATATAATAGTACTGGAGTGTTATACGAGGAGCGGCTGATATCAGTCACATATATGATGTAATGTCTCTGGAGGATATAATAGTACTGGAGTGTTATAAGAGGAGCGGCTGATATCAGTCACATATATGATGTAATGTCTCTGGAGGATATAATAGTACTGGAGTGTTATAAGAGGAGCTGCTGATATCAGTCACATATATGATGTAATGTCTCTGGAGGATATAATAGTGCTGGAGTGATATAAGAGGAGCGGCTGATATCAGTCACATATGATGTAATGTCTCTGGAGGATATAATAGTGCTGGAGTGTTATAAGAGGAGCGGCTGATATCAGTCACACATATGATGTAATGTCTCTGGGGGATATAATAGTACTGGAGTGATATAAGAGGAGCGGCTGATATCAGTCACACACATGATGTAATGTCTCTGGAGGATATAATAGTACTGGAGTGTTATAAGAGGAGCGGCTGATATCAGTCACACATATGATGTAATGTCTCTGGAGGATATAATAGTGCTGGAGTGATATAAGAGGAGCGGCTGATATCAGTCACACATATGATGTAATGTCTCTGGAGGATATAATAGTACTGTAGTACTGGAGTGATATAAGAGGAGCGGCTGATATCAGTCACATATGATGTAATGTCTCTGGAGGATATAATAGTGCTGGAGTGTTATAAGAGGAGCGGCTGATATCAGTCACACATATGATGTAATGTCTCTGGAGGATATAATAGTGCTGGAGTGTTATAAGAGGAGCGGCTGATATCAGTCACATATGATGTAATGTCTCTGGAGGATATAATAGTACTGGAGTGATATAAGAGGAGCGGCTGATATCAGTCACACACATGATGTAATGTCTCTGGAGGATATAATAGTACTGGAGTGATATAAGAGGAGCGGCTGATATCAGTCACATATGATGTAATGTCTCTGGAGGATATAATAGTACTGGAGTGTTATAAGAGGAGCGGCTGATATCAGTCACACATATGATGTAATGTCTCTGGAGGATATAATAGTGCTGGAGTGATATAAGAGGAGCGGCTGATATCAGTCACATATGATGTAATGTCTCTGGAGGATATAATAGTGCTGGAGTGTTATAAGAGGAGCGGCTGATATCAGTCACACATATGATGTAATGTCTCTGGGGGATATAATAGTACTGGAGTGATATAAGAGGAGCGGCTGATATCAGTCACACACATGATGTAATGTCTCTGGAGGATATAATAGTACTGGAGTGTTATAAGAGGAGCGGCTGATATCAGTCACACATATGATGTAATGTCTCTGGAGGATATAATAGTGCTGGAGTGATATAAGAGGAGCGGCTGATATCAGTCACACATATGATGTAATGTCTCTGGAGGATATAATAGTACTGTAGTACTGGAGTGATATAAGAGGAGCGGCTGATATCAGTCACATATGATGTAATGTCTCTGGAGGATATAATAGTACTGGAGTGATATAAGAGGAGCGGCTGATATCAGTCACACATATGATGTAATATCTCTGGAGGATATAATAGTACTGGAGTGATATAAGAGGAGCGGCTGATATCAGTCACACATATGATGTAATGTCTCTGGAGGATATAATAGTACTGGAGTGTTATAAGAGGAGCGGCTGATATCAGTCACATATATGATGTAATGTCTCTGGAGGATATAATAGTACTGGAGTGATATGAGAGGAGCGGCTGATATCAGTCACACATATGATGTAATGTCTCTGGAGGATATAATAGTGCTGGAGTGATATAAGAGGAGCGGCTGATATCAGTCATATATGATGTAATGTCTCTGGAGGATATAATAGTGCTGGAGTGTTATAAGAGGAGCGGCTGATATCAGTCACATATGATGTAATGTCTCTGGAGGATATAATAGTACTGGAGCGTTATAAGAGGAGCGGCTGATATCAGTCACATATGATGTAATGTCTCTGGAGGATATAATAGTACTGGAGTGATATAAGAGGAGCGGCTGATGTCAGTCACATATGATGTAATGTCTCTGGAGGATATAATAGTACTGGAGTGATATAAGAGGAGCGGCTGATATCAGTCACACATATGATGTAATGTCTCTGGGGGATATAATAGTGATGGAGTGATATAAGAGGAGCGGCTGATATCAGTCACATATGGTGTAATGTCTGGAGGATATAATAGTACTGGAGTGATATAAGAGGAGCGGCTGATATCAGTCACACATATGATGTAATGTCTCTGGAGGATATAATAGTGCTGGAGTGATATAAGAGGAGCGGCTGATATCAGTCACATATGATGTAATGTCTCTGGAGGATATAATAGTGCTGGAGTGATATAAGAGGAGCGGCTGATATCAGTCACATATATGATGTAATGTCTCTGGAGGATATAATAGTGCTGGAGTGTTATAAGAGGAGCGGCTGATATCAGTCACACATATGATGTAATGTCTCTGGAGGATATAATAGTACTGGAGTGATATAAGAGGAGCGGCTGATATCAGTCACACATGATGTAAGGTCTCTGGAGGATATAATAGTACTGGAGTGTTATAAGAGGAGCGGCTGATATCAGTCACATATGATGTAATGTCTCTGGAGGATATAATAGTACTGGAGTGATATAAGAGGAGCGGCTGATATCAGTCACATATGATGTAATGTCTTTGGAGGATAAAATAGTACTGGAGTGATATAAGAGGAGCGGCTGATATCAGTCACACATGATGTAATGTCTCTGGAGGATATAATAGTACTGGAGTGATATAAGAGGAGCGGCTGATATCAGTCACATATGATGTAATGTCTGGAGGATATAATAGTACTGGAGTGATATAAGAGGAGCGGCTGATATCAGTCACATATGATGTAATGTCTCTGGAGGATATAATAGTGCTGGAGTGTTATAAGAGGAGTGGCTGATATCAGTCACACATATGATGTAATGTCTGGAGGATATAATAGTACTGGAGTGTTATAAGAGGAGCGGCTGATATCAGTCACATATATGATGTAATGTCTCTGGAGGATATAATAGTACTGGAGTGATATAAGAGGAGCAGCTGATATCAGTCACACATATTATGTAATGTCTCTGGAGGATATAATAGTACTGGAGTGATATAAGAGGAGCGGCTGATATCAGTCACACATATGATGTAATGTCTCTGGAGGATATAATAGTACTGGAGTGATATAAGAGGAGCAGCTGATATCAGTCACACATATGATGTAATGTCTCTGGAGGATATAATAGTACTGGAGTGATATAAGAGGAGCAGCTGATATCAGTCACATGTATGATGTAATGTCTCTGGAGGATATAATAGTACTGGAGTGATATAAGAGGAGCGGCTGATATCAGTCACATATATGATGTAATGTCTGGAGGATATAATAGTACTGGAGTGTTATACGAGGAGCGGCTGATATCAGTCACATATATGATGTAATGTCTCTGGAGGATATAATAGTACTGGAGTGTTATAAGAGGAGCGGCTGATATCAGTCACATATATGATGTAATGTCTCTGGAGGATATAATAGTACTGGAGTGTTATAAGAGGAGCTGCTGATATCAGTCACATATATGATGTAATGTCTCTGGAGGATATAATAGTGCTGGAGTGATATAAGAGGAGCGGCTGATATCAGTCACATATGATGTAATGTCTCTGGAGGATATAATAGTGCTGGAGTGTTATAAGAGGAGCGGCTGATATCAGTCACACATATGATGTAATGTCTCTGGGGGATATAATAGTACTGGAGTGATATAAGAGGAGCGGCTGATATCAGTCACACACATGATGTAATGTCTCTGGAGGATATAATAGTACTGGAGTGTTATAAGAGGAGCGGCTGATATCAGTCACACATATGATGTAATGTCTCTGGAGGATATAATAGTGCTGGAGTGATATAAGAGGAGCGGCTGATATCAGTCACACATATGATGTAATGTCTCTGGAGGATATAATAGTACTGTAGTACTGGAGTGATATAAGAGGAGCGGCTGATATCAGTCACATATGATGTAATGTCTCTGGAGGATATAATAGTGCTGGAGTGTTATAAGAGGAGCGGCTGATATCAGTCACACATATGATGTAATGTCTCTGGAGGATATAATAGTGCTGGAGTGTTATAAGAGGAGCGGCTGATATCAGTCACATATGATGTAATGTCTCTGGAGGATATAATAGTACTGGAGTGATATAAGAGGAGCGGCTGATATCAGTCACACACATGATGTAATGTCTCTGGAGGATATAATAGTACTGGAGTGATATAAGAGGAGCGGCTGATATCAGTCACATATGATGTAATGTCTCTGGAGGATATAATAGTACTGGAGTGATATAAGAGGAGCGGCTGATATCAGTCACACATATGATGTAATGTCTCTGGAGGATATAATAGTGCTGGAGTGATATAAGAGGAGCGGCTGATATCAGTCATATATGATGTAATGTCTCTGGAGGATATAATAGTGCTGGAGTGTTATAAGAGGAGCGGCTGATATCAGTCACATATGATGTAATGTCTCTGGAGGATATAATAGTACTGGAGCGTTATAAGAGGAGCGGCTGATATCAGTCACATATGATGTAATGTCTCTGGAGGATATAATAGTACTGGAGTGATATAAGAGGAGCGGCTGATGTCAGTCACATATGATGTAATGTCTCTGGAGGATATAATAGTACTGGAGTGATATAAGAGGAGCGGCTGATATCAGTCACACATATGATGTAATGTCTCTGGGGGATATAATAGTGATGGAGTGATATAAGAGGAGCGGCTGATATCAGTCACATATGGTGTAATGTCTGGAGGATATAATAGTACTGGAGTGATATAAGAGGAGCGGCTGATATCAGTCACACATATGATGTAATGTCTCTGGAGGATATAATAGTGCTGGAGTGATATAAGAGGAGCGGCTGATATCAGTCACATATGATGTAATGTCTCTGGAGGATATAATAGTGCTGGAGTGATATAAGAGGAGCGGCTGATATCAGTCACATATATGATGTAATGTCTCTGGAGGATATAATAGTGCTGGAGTGTTATAAGAGGAGCGGCTGATATCAGTCACACATATGATGTAATGTCTCTGGAGGATATAATAGTACTGGAGTGATATAAGAGGAGCGGCTGATATCAGTCACACATGATGTAAGGTCTCTGGAGGATATAATAGTACTGGAGTGTTATAAGAGGAGCGGCTGATATCAGTCACATATGATGTAATGTCTCTGGAGGATATAATAGTACTGGAGTGATATAAGAGGAGCGGCTGATATCAGTCACATATGATGTAATGTCTTTGGAGGATAAAATAGTACTGGAGTGATATAAGAGGAGCGGCTGATATCAGTCACACATGATGTAATGTCTCTGGAGGATATAATAGTACTGGAGTGATATAAGAGGAGCGGCTGATATCAGTCACATATGATGTAATGTCTGGAGGATATAATAGTACTGGAGTGATATAAGAGGAGCGGCTGATATCAGTCACATATGATGTAATGTCTCTGGAGGATATAATAGTGCTGGAGTGTTATAAGAGGAGTGGCTGATATCAGTCACACATATGATGTAATGTCTGGAGGATATAATAGTACTGGAGTGTTATAAGAGGAGCGGCTGATATCAGTCACATATATGATGTAATGTCTCTGGAGGATATAATAGTACTGGAGTGATATAAGAGGAGCAGCTGATATCAGTCACACATATTATGTAATGTCTCTGGAGGATATAATAGTACTGGAGTGATATAAGAGGAGCGGCTGATATCAGTCACACATATGATGTAATGTCTCTGGAGGATATAATAGTACTGGAGTGATATAAGAGGAGCAGCTGATATCAGTCACACATATGATGTAATGTCTCTGGAGGATATAATAGTACTGGAGTGATATAAGAGGAGCAGCTGATATCAGTCACATGTATGATGTAATGTCTCTGGAGGATATAATAGTACTGGAGTGATATAAGAGGAGCGGCTGATATCAGTCACATATATGATGTAATGTCTGGAGGATATAATAGTACTGGAGTGTTATACGAGGAGCGGCTGATATCAGTCACATATATGATGTAATGTCTCTGGAGGATATAATAGTACTGGAGTGTTATAAGAGGAGCGGCTGATATCAGTCACATATATGATGTAATGTCTCTGGAGGATATAATAGTACTGGAGTGTTATAAGAGGAGCTGCTGATATCAGTCACATATATGATGTAATGTCTCTGGAGGATATAATAGTGCTGGAGTGATATAAGAGGAGCGGCTGATATCAGTCACATATGATGTAATGTCTCTGGAGGATATAATAGTGCTGGAGTGTTATAAGAGGAGCGGCTGATATCAGTCACACATATGATGTAATGTCTCTGGGGGATATAATAGTACTGGAGTGATATAAGAGGAGCGGCTGATATCAGTCACACACATGATGTAATGTCTCTGGAGGATATAATAGTACTGGAGTGTTATAAGAGGAGCGGCTGATATCAGTCACACATATGATGTAATGTCTCTGGAGGATATAATAGTGCTGGAGTGATATAAGAGGAGCGGCTGATATCAGTCACACATATGATGTAATGTCTCTGGAGGATATAATAGTACTGTAGTACTGGAGTGATATAAGAGGAGCGGCTGATATCAGTCACATATGATGTAATGTCTCTGGAGGATATAATAGTGCTGGAGTGTTATAAGAGGAGCGGCTGATATCAGTCACACATATGATGTAATGTCTCTGGAGGATATAATAGTGCTGGAGTGTTATAAGAGGAGCGGCTGATATCAGTCACATATGATGTAATGTCTCTGGAGGATATAATAGTACTGGAGTGATATAAGAGGAGCGGCTGATATCAGTCACACACATGATGTAATGTCTCTGGAGGATATAATAGTACTGGAGTGATATAAGATGAGCGGCTGATATCAGTCACATATGATGTAATGTCTCTGGAGGATATAATAGTACTGGAGTGTTATAAGAGGAGCGGCTGATATCAGTCACACATATGATGTAATGTCTCTGGAGGATATAATAGTGCTGGAGTGATATAAGAGGAGCGGCTGATATCAGTCACACATATGATGTAATGTCTCTGGGGGATATAATAGTACTGGAGTGATATAAGAGGAGCGGCTGATATCAGTCACACACATGATGTAATGTCTCTGGAGGATATAATAGTACTGGAGTGTTATAAGAGGAGCGGCTGATATCAGTCACACATATGATGTAATGTCTCTGGAGGATATAATAGTGCTGGAGTGATATAAGAGGAGCGGCTGATATCAGTCACACATATGATGTAATGTCTCTGGAGGATATAATAGTACTGTAGTACTGGAGTGATATAAGAGGAGCGGCTGATATCAGTCACATATGATGTAATGTCTCTGGAGGATATAATAGTACTGGAGTGATATAAGAGGAGCGGCTGATATCAGTCACACATATGATGTAATATCTCTGGAGGATATAATAGTACTGGAGTGATATAAGAGGAGCGGCTGATATCAGTCACACATATGATGTAATGTCTCTGGAGGATATAATAGTACTGGAGTGTTATAAGAGGAGCGGCTGATATCAGTCACATATATGATGTAATGTCTCTGGAGGATATAATAGTACTGGAGTGATATGAGAGGAGCGGCTGATATCAGTCACACATATGATGTAATGTCTCTGGAGGATATAATAGTGCTGGAGTGATATAAGAGGAGCGGCTGATATCAGTCATATATGATGTAATGTCTCTGGAGGATATAATAGTGCTGGAGTGATATAAGAGGAGCGGCTGATATCAGTCACATATGATGTAATGTCTCTGGAGGATATAATAGTACTGGAGTGATATAAGAGGAGCGGCTGATATCAGTCACACATATGATGTAATGTCTCTGGAGGATATAATAGTGCTGGAGTGATATAAGAGGAGCGGCTGATATCAGTCATATATGATGTAATGTCTCTGGAGGATATAATAGTGCTGGAGTGTTATAAGAGGAGCGGCTGATATCAGTCACATATGATGTAATGTCTCTGGAGGATATAATAGTGCTGGAGTGTTATAAGAGGAGCGGCTGATATCAGTCACATATGATGTAATGTCTCTGGAGGATATAATAGTGCTGGAGTGATATAAGAGGAGCGGCTGATATCAGTCACATATGATGTAATGTCTCTGGAGGATATAATAGTACTGGAGTGATATAAGAGGAGCGGCTGATATCAGTCACATATATGATGTAATGTCTCTGGAGGATATAATAGTGCTGGAGTGATATAAGAGGAGCGGCTGATATCAGTCACATATGATGTAATGTCTCTGGAGGATATAATAGTACTGGAGTGTTATAAGAGGAGCGGCTGATATCAGTCACATATGATGTAATGTCTCTGGAGGATATAATAGCGCTGGAGTGATATAAGAGGAGCGGCTGATATCAGTCACATATGATGTAATGTCTCTGGAGGATATAATAGTGCTGGAGTGATATAAGAGGAGCGGCTGATATCAGTCACATATGATGTAATGTCTCTGGAGGATATAATAGTACTGGAGTGTTATAAGAGGAGCGGCTGATATCAGTCACATATGATGTAATGTCTCTGGAGGATATAATAGTGCTGGAGTGATATAAGAGGAGCGGCTGATATCAGTCACATATGATGTAATGTCTCTGGAGGATATAATAGTGCTGGAGTGATATAAGAGGAGTGGCTGATATCAGTTACATATGATGTAATGTCTCTGGAGGATATAATAGTACTGGAGCGTTATAAGAGGAGCGGCTGATATCAGTCACACATATAATGTAATGTCTCTGGAGGATATAATAGTACTGGAGTGATATAAGATGAGCGGCTGATATCAGTCACACATATGATGTAATGTCTCTGGAGGATATAATAGTACTGGAGTGATATAAGAGGAGCGGCTGATATCAGTCACATATGATGTAATGTCTCTGGAGAATATAATAGTACTGGAGTGTTATAAGAGGAGCGGCTGATATCAGTCACATATATGATGTAATGTCTCTGGAGGATATAATAGTGCTGGAGTGATATAAGAGGAACGGCTGATATTAGTCACATATGATGTAATGTCTAGAGGTTCTCAGCACTGGAGATATGTGATATAAAGTAACGATCCGCGCTCCTGGGGGGGTCTCTGCACTTCCTGTCACTCATCCCATTGAAGAACTCTATCGTTATGGGTTCACCAGGCTGAAATGGCTGATAACAGGGAGAAATTGAGTGTATTCACCTGTCCTACAACCGGCCTCTCTGATAAAAGGGAAAAAAGACAGACTGGAGGCATAGTGACCTTTAAGAATCATATAATGCTGTGTGCAGGTCGTTAACTATTATAGGGTTATATTTGGACTCCCCTGCTGCTACAATGTCTCCTCCCTGTTATTTGTGCAGAAATTCAATGTCATGTGGGCGGGGCAAACAGTAGAGGAGGAGGAGCCAATATCCGGAACGCACCATATGAGACATGGAAATACGATAAAGTCATAAACTTATATTCCTGAATTTGCCGGGATAAGACTGACATGAGGTGTGATGAGGCTGCAGCGCCCCACCTGTGCCCTAGACCAGTGCGCCTTTTATCTGTGTTTTCAACCTGCCCCTCGCCCTGGGGTGTGTTGTGATATCACCAGTGGTTGGCGGTGGAATGTTGACATGCGGGTTGTGTGTCAATAACCTGAAAGGAGTATCCAGCTCACCCTGTACCTGCAAGACTCCATCCACAGCCCGGGGCGGCGACATCTGCAGGACAGTCATTCATTCAGTCCACCTCGAACACCACGTTACCACTCAAATCTATTCACAATTATACACAATTAATCCCCATGGACAGCAGAGTCACTATGTACATACATTACATTACTTATCCTGTACTGATCCTGTATTATACTCCAGAGCTGCACTCAATATTCTGCTGGTGGAGTCACTGTGTACATACATTACTTATCCTGTACTGATCCTGAGTTACATCCTGTATTATACTCCAGAGCTGCATTCACTATTCTGATGGTGGAGTCACTGTGTATATACATTACATTACTTATCCTGTACCTATCCTGAGTTACATCCTGTATTATACTCCAGAGCTGCACTCACTATTCTGCTGGTGGAGTCACTGTGTACATACATTACATTACTTATCCTGTACTGATCCTGAGTTACATCCTGTATTATACTCCAGAGCTGCACTCACTATTCTGCTGGTGGAGTCACTGTGTACATACATTACATTACTTCTCCTGCACTGATCCTGAGTTACATCCTGTATTATACTCCAGAGCTGCACTGACTATTCTGCTGGTGGAGTCACTGTGTACATACATTACATTACTTATCCTGTACTGATCCTGAGTTACATCCTGTATTATACTCCAGAGCTGCACTCACTATTCTGCTGGTGGAGTCACTGTGTACATACATTACTTATCCTGTACTGATCCTGAGTTACATCCTGTATTACACTCAAGAGCTGCACTCACTATTCTGCTGGTGGAGTCACTGTGTATATACATTACATTACTTATCCTGTACTGATCCTGAGTTACATCCTGTATCTCTTTATTTTATATAAATTTACAAAACATAAACGGAAAAACAAATACATAACTAATTCCATATAACCAAAAAGTCACAACCAAATTCTTATAAACAAATTTTCTTATATACATTTCTGTATATGAGAAGAGAAAACGATACCAGACCCGGCCACATACACCCCACTCTTATATACTTACATCTACACTTCATCCGAAGCTAAACAATAACTAGAATATATACAAACATCATATAAACGTAATCCAAAGTACTAACAGAAAATCCCCCGACCCGCGTCAACCAAGGGCCTAAAGAAACAACATAATAATGATAACAAATAAAATAATAATAATAACAAAAACAATCCAAAATATAATAATACTAATCCCAATTTTTTTTTTTTTTTTTTTTTAAACACACTATACACATCCTGACTTTCCCTAACCTTACCCTTCTTACCTAAACTCCACCACCCCAGCCAGCATCTCGCCTCATGTCCTCTCACGTCCGCATAGTCCAGATGCTGGCCCCCACCACCACACCCAACACCCCAGCCCAGCCCCCCGCCCCATGTCCTCCCATGTCCGCATAGTCCGGGGCTGGGTCAGGCAAACCCCCCCCCCCCCACCCGACCCCCTCCCAACCTATCTATTAACCCACTTAAGTCTATCCCTATTCTAACAACATTTCTACAATATAATACAATACACATCACCAACTTGTCCAAATACCAAACCATATACAAAATACACCGTACCCGAAAGCACCAAGTTCGGTCGCTTGTAAACCTTTTTCCTGCCATTTCAATCCTAAACAAAACAAAAATCTTCCAGTGCTTACCTAGCCCATCACCAGATAGAGAGAAGGGAAAGCCCCCCCAGCTCCCCCCCAGAGGCCAAGGTACCACGTCCACCGCTGCACCCTCCCTATCGCTTGCCCTATCTCCTTACCCTATTACTAGCCCTTTCTTGACCCTATTGAAAACTGACCCTATGCTGACCCTCACCTTTCCCTTATTCCGAGCCCTATCTCTATAATTTTTTGGTGCCTCAGCGGAACGCAGACCCCCACCTCCAGTTGAGCACCGGTGACGACCCCCCCTCCCTCATGAAGGCAGACACATTAAGGCACCCAAAAGGAAAAGCCCCTCCAAAGACGAGAGGCTTTGGATGCTCCCAATCTGCCGACCTCCAAAGAATGCACCTTCACCAGGTCACCCATGATATTGCTAACAACCTCATCCACTAGGAGGATTTTCTTCTGGGTAGAAACTAGACATCGTGCATTCCACATAAAGTGCCTGACCACTATACTGACTAGAAACAAGGTGCAATGGTCCCTACCACCGAGGTCTCCGAACACTCCATAGGCCCACCCAGCATAGGAGAGGCTGGTTAGGCCTGGCCAACCAATGGAGGCTCCCACCCTTTTGTATACCTCTGTATTGAAAGGGCAATGAAGCAGGAAATGCTCCATGCTTTCCAGCACTCCGCCACACTCCTCCCGGGGGCAATACCGATCATCAGAGCTTCTGCACTTTAGATTGTCCCTCACATACAGTCTCCCATGGAAGCAACGCCAAGCCAGATCCCAAAACTTCTGGGGAATCCTCGCTGAATTTAAAAGTTTTAATCCCACCCCGAGGTCACTACTTGGGCAGTCTTTGAGCGCCAGGGGCTTCTGGAAATGGGTCATCAGGACCCTCCTGTCAAGAAATTTTCTCGACATGGTCCTGATCTCCCACACCTCCAGACCCCACCGGCGAACAATCTTCAGCGCCAGGGTGGCATAAGCCGGGAGATGTCCGTGAGGTGTACGCAGGTCTTTCACTTGCCCTCCTCTCTCCCATTCCTGGAAGAAAGGCCGAAACCACCCCCTGCAGGAGGATATCCACCAAGGAGCCCTCTCTTGCCAGAGGTTTGCCAGGTTGATCTTACCAAAGGTGTTCACTAGGAACACCACCGGGTTAACCATACCTAACCCGCCTAGTGTCCTTGGTAGGTAAGTAACCTCCCTCTTGATTAGGTTGAGCCTGTTCCCCCATAACAGCTGGAAGAACAGGCTATAGACCCGAGTCCAGAGAGGTTCTGGCAAGATGCACACACTGCCCAGGTAAAGCAACATGGGCACCAGGTAGGCCTTGGCCAAGTGAACCCTTTCCCTCAGGGTTAAGGACCAACCCTTCCATTGGTCGACCTTCTGGGCAACTAGATTCAGCCTATCCTCCCAGTTCTTCTTGGGGTAATCACCCGGGCCAAATTCGACTCCTAAGATCTTAGCAGACCCCTGAGGCTCTGGAAGGGTGTCCGGGAGATCAAAACCAGGATCTCCTCCTCCCAGCCAGAGACTTTTGCACTTATCCCGGTTGATCTTGGACCCAGATGCCAATGAGTAACGCTCCACTTCCGACATCACCCACTCTGCTTCCCCTCTCGAGGAGACAAAAATGGAGACGTCGTCTGCGTACGCAACCACCCTCTGAGTGGCCTCCGGCCCCTCCAGGCCGGCCCTGACTCCCGCCAATGGCCCACGATCGATCCTTTTAAGAAAAGGATCAATTGCGAACGCATATAGCAAAGGGCTCAAGGGACAACCCTGGCGGACACCAGACCCAACCTCAAAGGGGGTTCCAACCCAACCGTTCACCAGCGCAAAAGTCTCAGCCCCAGTGTATAAGGTCTGTAGCCAATTGACAAACCCCCCCGGTAGGCCGTACCTCAGAAGGACCGACCAGAGGTACTCGTGGTCCACCCGGTCAAAAGCCTTGGCCTGGTCCAAGGACAGGATGTACCCCTCCCACCGACCAGAATTTCCCTGCTCCACTGCCTCTCTGACACTGAGGACAGCACTAAATGTGCTGCGGCCTGGAACAGAGCAATGCTGGACCGGCGAAAGGAGCCGGGATGCAAACTTCACCAGCCGATTAAACAGCACCTTTGCGAGAACCTTTCTGTCCGTATTGAGCAGCGCTATGGGACGCCAATTCTCAATACGGGTCGAGTCTTTACCCTTCGATAAAACGATCAAGGCCGACCTCCTCATTGACATTGGCAAAGTACCCGAGGAAAGGCACTCATTAAACACCTCAGTCAAGAGGGGAACTAGGGTTCCTTTAAAAGTCTTATAAAACTCGGATGTTAAGCCATCCGGCCCTGGCGATTTTTTGAGGGCAAGCCCATCAATCGCCAATCCCACTTCCTCTTCCTTGATCGAGTCTATCAAAACACCGAGAGAGGGGTCTACCCCTGGCTCAGGGATGGTTTCAGCCAGGAAAGCCGACATCTCGTCTCGGTTTGGATCTTGCTTCCCCAAGAGGTGCGAGTAGAAGGATCTGACGACCTCCAAGATCCCTGATTTGGATCTCTTCAGAGATCCTGTACTATCAATCAGTCCTGTCACAACCTTACGACTCACTGACATCTTACAGTTTCTGTAGGGGTCGGGCGAGCGGTACCTCCCGAAATCCCTCTCAAGAACTAAAGATGTGTGCCTATCATACTGACACCTCCTGAGCAAAGCTTTCACCACGGAGATCTCCTCCCCACTACCCCCGGTTGAGACCAGATGTTCGAGTTTCCTCCTCAGTTCCTGATATAGGCGGTACCTACTCATGGACCTGAGGCTCGAGAGCCTGCGGAAAAATCCTGCCACCCGGACTTTAAACAACTCCCACCACTCAGACTTAGTATCACTGAGATCCAACAAAGGTACCTGGCTCTGAAGAAAATCCTCAAAGTCCTGTCTTATCTCCGCTTCTTCCAAGAGAGTAGAATTCAGCCTCCATATACCTCTTCCCATCTGGAGGGACTCTGCAATGTTCAAAGAGAAAATAATCATACAGTGATCGGAGAACTCCACCTCAACAACGGACACTGGTGAAGAGATGGCTTCCTCCTTCAAAAAAAACCTGTCTATCCTAGACCTACAACTACCTCTACGACAGGTGAAACCCGAGTGGCCTGGGGTATGCCTGATGTGGATATCCACCAGGCGAGCATCGCGAACTATATTTTTTAATGCTACACTATCATAGGTCAATTTTTTATCTCCGGAACCTCCTCTATCTCGGGGCCTCACGACAGTATTGAAGTCCCCTCCAAAGATAACTTGTCGACCTGTAAAAAGGAAAGGCTTAATCCTCATGAAGAGACTTTTACGGTCCCATTTGCTCTGGGGTCCGTATATATTGATTAGTCTTAATTCCTGTCCCCTCATGAGGACATCTAAGATCAAGCACCTCCCCATTTCTAACTCAATCATCCGTCGGCATGTTACCGGTGCGGTGAAAAGGACCGCCACTCCGCTATAGGGCTCAGCCGCAATAGACCAGTAGGAGGGCCCGCGTCGCCACTCCCTCCTAGATTTAACGACGTCTGCCAAAAGTGACAGCCTGGTCTCCTGCAAAAACAAAATGTCGGCTTCAACTCGGCCAAGAAAATCAAAGGCTGCAAATCTCGCCCTATCTGACTTAATGCTGGCAACGTTAATTGATGCCAGCGTCAACGGAGTGGGTGCCGCCATCATGGATGTTTGAGTTAGACGGCTTTCTTCTTCCCACCCCCCCCCCTCTATCTGATGAGGACCCCCCTTCTTTGCCTCGCTTCTTGCAAACTGAGGAGTCCATACTCACCACCCTATTCCCATCTTCATCCCCAAGTTCCGGGTCAACCTCCCCCTCTGGGGGCAACGGCCCCTGCAGCAGGGGAGGCTCAACGACTCTGGGGTGCCCTACCATGCCCTCCCTCTTAGTATGGGAGGCTGGAACGTCCACAAGAGCATGGTATCGATCAGTAGAGCGCACCAGGGGGGTACAGGATTTACCTTCCTGGGCCAGGGCGGGGCCAGATGTATTTGGCCCTTGGGTTTTGCCCGGTGTCCCTTTTGCTGTAGGCTGAGTCCTCTCTTCCTCTCCCACACTTTCATAGTGGGAGGACTGAGAGTCCTCAGCCCTCTGCTCCCTTTGGATCCTCCTCATCTCCTCGTTCAATTCGGCCTCCCCAGGGGCATCAGCTTCAGGGGGGTCATCCAGATCCGAATCAGAGGTCGTCCCAGTTTCCTGGAGCGCCCTCTGAATCCTCTCCTTCCTTCGCTTCTCCGCCCTTCTCTGGCGAGAAGGGGGACCCTTCTTTGCATTCTTCCCTTGCCCCTGTGCCCCATCGTCCCTGCCCGCACCCTCACCCACGGAGGCCTCCCTTCTCTCATCCTCTGCAGGTTTGGAACAAGCATTGACAACAGAGCGAGGACACCGACTGAACGGGTGATCTAAGTCACCACACAGGTTGCAGCGAATCCGGTCACACGATGCGGCTAGATGACCAATCCCCCCACAATGAGCACACTTCTGCACCTTGCAGCCTGCACTCAAATGTGAGGGGTCGCCACACCGGTGACACAACTTCGGCTGCCCCTGGTAGAAGACAAGGATCCGATCTCTTCCCAGGAAAGCAGACGATGGTATGTGGGACACCGTCTGTCCCAGACGCTTTAGTTTAACCATGAACGTCCAGGCCCCTGACCAGATGCCAAACTCATCCATGTTCTTCCGTGGCATCTCTACTACCTCTCCGTACCTTCCCAACCAGGTCATGATATCAATACAAGAGAGTGACTCATTACGGGTAAGAACGGTCACTCTCTTGGGACCACTTTGGCGAGAAATTGCTTGTGCAGCAAAGTCTCGCCAGCCAGGCTCGTCCTTCATCAGCTCGTAGTTCCCCCAGAAGACCTCAAGGCCCCCTAGGTGAACAAAGCTGATGTCAAACTCGACCGAGCCATGAGGATGTATCAAGGCAAAGATGTCACTCGCCTTGAAGCCCATCCCCAGCAGCAGCTCCACCACCCTCTTTCTGGGAGGGCACGCATCATTGCCACGCCACCGGAGACGGACCACATTCCTCCTGGCTACAGCCTGCCCGGCTGTTGGGAGCGACCACTGATCTCCTCGTTGCTCTCGGAAGGCATTTAGACCATATCTGTCTATCCAGAAAGACAGGTCCTTCGGCACTCCCCCTATGGTTAGGGTTTGCTTTCCCTCTCTTAAAGCGTCCAAGAGACGTTGTTGCAAGTTACCGTCCCCGGACCTTGAGGATGAAGATGGGTGGGCCCGCTGTCCCCCCGCTGCCACACCAGCATAAGACCTGCCGGATGTCACAGCAAGAGGAGCGCCAGGCCCATTGCCCCTGGTTGATACCCCATCCCCACCACCCACCACCTCACCACCTACAGACACAGCACTCAACACCCCATTACCAGCAGACACTCCAGCAACTTTATTTACAGACACCTGCATACCCCCAGCAGTTCCCACATCCACAGCCGCAACTTTTTTATTTAACCCACCAGGTCCCCCTGCAGTCATCCTTCTGGCCAGGCCTGGTTCTATGTTATGTATTTTTTCTGTGCATTTTGTGTGGGTAGACACTGCTTCAGTCTCCGCATCATCAGGCACCTTTGCAGGGACGCCACCAGATGTTATAAGCGGTGTCCCCGCTGTGCCCTCCGCCTCATTAACCTCCATCTTTTCTATGTGCGGAACATTTTTGGGAAAGGGCCCACCGCCGCCCCCGACGCCAGCAGCCCCCTTCTCGCCTACACCACTTTTCAGTGATGCGGACGAAGGAGCCACTGATGTCACTGGAGCCGCCTCCGGCGCCGGACCACTCCCCCCTCCCACAGAGGAGTGGCCAACAGAGCCGGAGCCCCCTCTGTGACCGCCCTTGTCCGGAACGTCTGACGGCTTTACTGCGACACCGACAGACTTCCGGCTTTCAGACACCACATCCGGTTTCTGGTTTACCCGTTCTCCAGACCGCTGACTCGCATCAGAGACCAGTTTCCCGGGCTCGCCATTAACCGGACACGGGGACACACCCCCTGGCGTCACCAGGCCACCAGTACCGCCCCCTTTGCAGGGGTTGGCGTCCGGCGCCATTTTGACCACCACGTGCTCTAATGCCGGACCCGTAACACTCTCCCCGCATTCCCGCTCCAGCCCCACTGCAGAGGCTTGAGCTGGGGGTCTTGCGGGACCTGCGCCCTGATCCTGACTTGCATCTGGCTCAGAGCACAGGAAGGATCTTGCTGTGTACACCATTTTAAATGAACCTTCAGCAGATTTTTTTTCCTTTGTCTTTTTTTTCTTCTTAAATTTTTTTTTCTTTTGCTTTTCCTCCTCTGCGGGTAACTCTGCACCGAAACAAAATCCCTGGAAGGATACCGGCGACTCCACATTACGGATCTGTGTAAGTAATCCTGGAGGCCGCTCACTGTCAGTATCAAAACTCTCCTGATTTCTCCCAGCTGTGAGTCCACCCTCCTCCTCCTCACTGCTCCTGGGTGCATCAGAATCTGAGCCTTCTCTGGACTTTGCATTCTCATGCTCCATTTTCTCCCCCACAATTTCCTTTGCTGTGTCTGGGGCTCTGCTGTCTTCCTCCACACTTTCTATTTTTATAGGTTCTGCCATCTCGGCAAACCTCTCTTCATTTTTTAATTTTTCACCAAACACCCCTCCGCCTGCCAAAATCTCCTCACGTCTCTCTTCCACTTCTTTTATTTCCTCCAACAAGGATTTCACATTTAAAAGGTATCGGGACCTCTTACCTCCTGAGGCTTTTGCAGCTCTTCCTCTGGCGACCGCCAAGTCCGCACGGAGCCGTTGCAGCGACTTCCTGAGGTCCCGATACTCCTCCAACCGCATAGCCAGACGGGAGCTGAAGTTCTCCACCGTCTCTCCGGTCCTCAGCTGTCCCCATTCCTCCACACGACCGTCATCCAAATGTCCGGACGGCGCTGGTCCTTCTCCAGATGACAACACCTCGATCACCCTGCCGGACCGCGTCTCCATACCCTTATCCAGGGTTCTAGCGTCAGGGGGAGCCAGGACAGCCTTGCCCCGAGATGATCTCCTCACCCCCGCGACTGTTTGCATATTCCCAGCCAGCTGGGATGACCCTCTACCCCCCGCTGGCATGCTCCGGGAGGTAGAGGTCTGAGGCTCCATCCTAGGATGGAACCCCCCTCAGGGTACTTTCCAAGCCCAGGCAGATGGTATGAGGCCTGGGCAGATAGGATAAGGAAAGTCCCTGGATCCAAGGCCTGCACGGAAGACTCAGCAGCTCTCTCCACACGTCCTACTCCACCCACTCCAGAGCTGCACTGACTATTCTGCTGGTGGAGTCACTGTGTACATACATTACATTACTTATCCTGTACTGATCCGGAGTTACATCCTGTATTATACTCCAGAGCTGCACTCACTATTCTGCTGGTGGAGTCACTGTGTACATACATTACATTACTTATCCTGTAATGATCCTGAGTTACATCCTGTATTATACTCCAGAGCTGCACTCACTATTCTGCTGGTGGAGTCACTGTGTACATACATTACATTACTTATCCTGTACTGATCCTGAGTTACATCCTGTATTATACTCCAGAGCTGCACTCACTATTCTGCTGGTGGAGTCACTGTGTACATACATACATTACTTATCCTGTACTGATCCTGAGTTACATCCTGTATTATACTCCAGAGCTGTACTCACTATTCTGCTGGTGGAGTCACTGTGTACATACATTACTTATCCTGTACTGATCCTGAGTTACATCCTGTATTATACTCCAGAGCTGCACTCACTATTCTGCTGGTGGAGTCACTGTGTACATACATTACATTACTGATCCTGAGTTACATCCTGTATTATACTCCAGAGCTGCACTCACTATTCTGCTGGTGGAGTCACTGTGTACATAAATTACATTACTTATCCTGTACTGATCCTGAGTTACATCCTGTATTATACTCCAGAGCTGCACTCACTATTCTGCTGGTGGAGTCACTGTGTACATACATTACATTACTTATCCTGTACTGATCCTGAGTTACATCCTGTATTATACTCCAGAGCTGCACTCATTATTCTGCTGGTGGAGTCACTGTGTACATAAATTACATTACTTATCCTGTACTGATCCTGCGTTACATCCTGTATTATACTCCAGAGCTGCACTCACTATTCTGCTAGTGGAGTCACTGTGTACATACATTACATTACTTATCCTGTCCTGATCCTGAGTTACATCCTGTATTATACTCCAGAGCTGCACTCACTATTCTGCTGGTGGAGTCACTGTGTACATACTTTACATTATATACCCTGTACTGATCCTGAGTTACATCCTGTATTATACTCCAGAGCTGCACTCACTATTCTGCTAGTGGAGTCACTGTGTACATACATTACATTACTTATCCTGTCCTGATCCTGAGTTACATCCTGTATTATACTCCAGAGCTGCACTCACTATTCTGCTGGTGGAGTCACTGTGTACATTCATTACATTACTTATCCTGTCCTGATCCTGAGTTACATCCTGTATTATACTCCAGAGCTGCACTCACTATTCTGCTGGTGGAGTCACTGTGTACATTCATTACATTACTTATCCTGTACTGATCCTGAGTTACATCCTGTATTATACTCCAGAGCTGCACTCACTATTCTGCTGGTGGAGTCACTGTGTACATACATTACATTACTGATCCTGTACTGATCCTGAGTTACATCCTGTATTATACTCCAGAGCTGCACTCACTATTCTGCTGGTGGAGTCACTGTGTACATACATTACATTACTTATCCTGTACTGACCCCGAGTTACATCCTGTATTATACTCCAGAGCTGCACTCACTATTCTGCTGGTGGAGTCACTGTGTACATACATTACATTACTTATCCTGTACTGATCCTGAGTTACATCCTGTATTATACTCCAGAGCTGCACTCACTATTCTGCTGGTGGAGTCACTGTGTACATACATTACATTACTTATCCTGTACTGATCCTGAGTTATATCCTGTATTATACTCCAGAGCTGCACTCACTATTTTTCTGGTAGGGTGTCTGTGTACTTAAATGCATATATTCCAGAGTTGTACAATATTCTGCAGACTTCACAGCTGAAATCTCCCAGTTTATATCATCTATCGCTGTGGTGATTTGCATTCTGGGTAGTGTTGTCTTTGCACCAGGTAATCACTAACTGCCCCACTGCATTATAGGAGCTCTTCTAAACTGTTAACAGGTTTTGGAGGGGGGAGGGGTCTGTTTACAAGCTTCCTGACTGTTTCCACCTGACAACCAGCAGTATTGCTGTGTAGGAGTAAAACCTCAGTCGTTCCTCAGATAATTCACCTGGAGGAGAAATCTACAAGTTTTTTGGGGGAGGAGGAAGACTCCACCTGGTACTGAGTTGCGTCCCACGTCTCCCCTCCCCCGTACTGACGCTGAGAAATAACCCAGAGATTCTTCTCATTTCTAATCCATTCAATTTTGTAATTCTGAACAAGTCACTAACTCTGGTTGCTGTCATTTGCGGTCTTTAGTATCGGCTTCAATTGAGTTCAGCTTCATTAGGACAGATCAGTGACTCCGGCTCAGCTGCATTGTGTGTTGGAGTCTGAGGTAGTCTGGAAATCCACCTCCTGTCTCATCAGCGGCTCAGGCTGCTGCTCTGTCCCACCCTCATGCTTTATACTGCAGTTCTGTTTTTTTTAGATTAGCCTATATCTCCTGGCAGATACATAGTGATATATCCTGCAGATTATTACACCACTGACCTCTCTCCAGATCTGCAGGACATTGCTCCTCCACCTCCTGACAGATACATAGTGATATATCCTGCAGATTATTACACCACTGACCTCTCTACAGATCTGCAGAACATCGCTCCTCTATCTCCTGACAGATACATAGTGATATATCTTGCAGATTATTACACCACTGACCTCTCTACAGATCTGCAGAACATCGCTCCTCTATCTCCTGACAGATACATTCGGATATATCCTGCAGATTATTACACCACTGACCTCTCTACAGATCTGCAGAACATCGCTCCTCTACCTCCTGACAGATACATAGTGATATATTCTGCAGATTATTACACCACTGACCTCTCTAGAGATCTGCAGAACATTGCTCCTCCACCTCCTGACAGATACATAGTGATATATCCTGCAGATTATTACACCACTGACCTCTCTACAGATCTGCAGAACATTGCTCCTCTACCTCCTGACAGATACATAGTGATATATCCTGCAGATTATTACACCACTGACCTCTCTATAGATCTGCAGAACATTGCTCCTCTACCTCCTGACAGATACATAGTGATATATCCTGCAGATTATTACACCACTGACATCTCTAGTGATCTGCAGAACATTGCTCCTCTACCTCCTGACAGATACAGTGATATATCCTGCAGATTATTACAGCACTGACCTCTCTAGAGATCTGCAGAACATTGCTCCTCTACCTCCTGACAGATACATAGTGATATATCCTGCAGATTATTACACCACTGACCTCTCTATAGATCTGCAGAACATTGCTCCTCTACCTCCTGACAGATACATAGTGATATATCCTGCAGATTATTACACCACTGACCTCTCTAGTGATCTGCAGAACATTGCTCCTCTACCTCCTGACAGATACAGTGATATATCCTGCAGATTATTACACCACTGCCCTCTCTAGAGATCTGCAGAACATTGCTCCTCTACCTCCTGACAGATACATAGTGATATATCCTGCAGATTATTACACCACTGACCTCTCTATAGATCTGCAGAACATCGCTCCTCTATCTCCTGACAGATACATAGTGATATATCTTGCAGATTATTACACCACTGACCTCTCTACAGATCTGCAGAACATCGCTCCTCTACCCCCTGACAGATACATAGTGATATATCCTGCAGATTATTACACCACTGACCTCTCTAGTGATCTGCAGAACATTGCTCCTCTACCTCCTGACAGATACAGTGATATATCCTGCAGATTATTACACCACTGACCTCTCTAGAGATCTGCAGAACATTGCTCCTCTACCTCCTGACAGATACATAGTGATATATCCTGCAGATTATTACACCACTGACCTCTCTATAGATCTGCAGAATATTGCTCCTCTACCTCCTGACAGATACATAGTGATATATCCTGCAGATTATTACACCACTGACCTCTCTAGTGATCTGCAGAACATTGCTCCTCTACCTCCTGACAGATACATAGTGATATATCCTGCAGATTATTACACCACTGACCTCTCTAGAGATCTGCAGAACATCGCTCCTCTACCTCCTGACAGATACATAGTGATATTACTAAATTGATGGAATGTCGCTGTTTATTGGACACAATCCTTGTAGTTTGCTTCCCTCTGGTGGTGAAATAGTAGAATGCAGTGACCAGGACCTGGAGTCATATTTGCAGACCGTCAGTAGTTATTACCCTACCCCCATTTCTAACACACCCTCGTGTGGCGTCAATAATAAAGCGGATCTTAAGAAACTGGGTTTTAACCCCTGTGCCGAATAATTATAGAAGTGTCCTGGGATCTCGGGGGCGACCGCTCCTATCTGGACTTGACTGTCACTATTAGGGTATGTTCACACGGCAGCGTCCATTACGGCTGAAATCACGGAGCTGTTTTCAGGAGAAAACAGCTCCTGAATTTCAGACGTAATGGCATGTGCAGGCGTTTTTCGCTGCGTCCATTACGGACGTAATCGGAGCTGTTTTTCTATGGAGTCAATGGAAAACGGCTCCAATTACATCCCAAGAAGTGACAGGCACTTCTTTGATGCGGGCGTCTTTTTTACGCTCCGTCTTTTGACAGCGGCGCAAAAAAAAATGACCGTCTGCACAGAACATCGTAAAGCCCATTCTAATGAATGGACAGATGTTTGCCGGCTCATTGGAGCCGTATTTTCGGACGTAATTCGAGGTTAAAACGCCCGAATTACATCCGTAAATAGGGTGTGTGAACCCAGCCTTACTGTGTGGGGCACAATGGTGGAGGCACTATTACTGTGTGGGGCACAATGGTGGAGGCACTATTACTGTGTGGGGCACAATGGTGGAGGCACTATTACTGTGTGGGGCACAATGGTGGAGGCACTATTACTGTGTGGGGCACAATGGTGGAGGCACTATTACTGTGTGGGGCACAATGGTGGAGGCACTATTACTGTGTTGCAGCGATATCTGTTTACTTCTGTATACTGTATACTCTCTGTATACCTTCACTCCTGTATATATATAAGGGCCGCATTGCTGTTTTATTGCCGCCTCCTGCTCACGGTTTTTCCTGCAGTGACACCAGATTGTGCAGAATATGACGCGGAAGGACAGGGAATGGGCGGGGTTAGAGATTTGTCGCGATGCGCTGTGTGCGGCACATGAGTTCTCTCTGTTTCCGTTCTTTGAAAGCTGGGAGGTTTGCGCTGTGCCCGAGAGGCTCTGATTGGTTCGTAGGGGAGGCAGGGTCCGTGGTGTTCGGGAGGCAGGGTCCGCTTTGGGAGGCAAGGTCTGTGGTGCTCGGAGGCGGGGTCTGCTGTGTTTGGTAGGCAGGGTCCGCTGTGTTTGGTAGGCGGGGTCCGCAGTGTTTGGGAGGCGGGGTCTGTGGTGCTCGGAGGCGGGGTCTGCTGTGTTTGGGAGGCGGGGTCCGCTGTGTTTGGGAGGCGGGGTCCGCTGTGTTTGGGAGGCGGGGTCCGCTGTGTTTGGGAGGCGGGGTCCGCTGTGTTTGGGAGGCGGGGTCCGCTGTGTTTGGGAGGCGGGGTCTGTGGTGCTCGGAGGCGGAGTCCGCGGTGTTTGCGCCGTAGACTTTTTCTGTTCCTGCTCCAGGGGTCGGCGGGGGTCTCAGCGTCACTCAGGCTTTTATGGGAATAATCTTCACGTGGTTCTTGAGTTTTATTTTCCCCTCCTCAGAGAAGAGAATGAGGACGGGACTAAGGACCACAAGACACGGGACAGTCCATGATGGCTGGGAGGCGGCTGCTGTTTACGTCAGATGTCGTCTAGTGATCTCAGCCTGACAATCAGTGACCTCAATCTCCGGGGGCGACAGCCACAAGACCGTCCACACGCCGGGGTCACCATGAAGGAATTGTCATCGTGTTCACTGTAGAGCGGTCAGAGCGACTTCCTGTCTGTGCCCGGCAAATGATAGTAATTAACGTATACAAAGGCCGACCGGAAACACATGGAAACAAAAGATATTTCCCGTTAATGTTTATAAGTTATAATATGTCACTAAGATCCCGAACGAAAAAATATTCCTGCATCCGCTGACTGTACAGAGCCTGGCGTAAAGCATAGTGAGTGCAGCTCTGGAGTATAATACAGGATATAACTCAGGATCAGTACAGGAGAAGTAATGTAATGTATGTACACAGTGACTCCACCAGCAGAATAGTGAGTGCAGCTCTGGAGAATAATACAGGATGTAACTCAGGATCAGTACAGGAGAAGTAATGTAATGTATGTACACAGTGACTCCACCAGCAGAATAGTGAGTGCAGCTCTGGAGTATAATACAGGATATAACTCAGGATCAGTACAGGATAAGTAATGTAATGTATGTACAGTGACTCCACCAGCAGAATAGTGAGTGCAGCTCTGGAGTATAATACAGGATATAACTCAGGATCAGTGCAGGATAAGTAATGTAATGTATGTACAGTGACTCCACCGGGAGAATAGTGAGTGCAGCTCTGGAGTATAATACAGGATATAACTCAGGATCAGTACAGGATAAGTAATGTAATGTATGTACACAGTGACTCCACCAGCAGAATAGTGAGTGCAGCTCTGGAGTATAATACAGGATGTAACTCAGGATCAGTACAGGATAAGTAATGTAATGTATGTACACAGTGACTCCACCAGCAGAATAGTGAGCGCAGCTCTGGAGTATAATACAGGATATAAATCAGGATCAGTACAGGATAAGTAGTGTATGTACACAGTGACTCCACCAGCAGAATAGTGAGTACAGCTCTGGAGTATAATACAGGATATAACTCAGGATCAGTACAGGATAAGTAATGTAATGTATGTACACAGTGACTGCACCAGCAGAATAGTGAGTGTAGCTCTGGAGTATAATACAGGATGTAACTCAGGATCAGTACAGGATAAGTAATGTAATGTATGTACACAGTGACTCCACCAGCAGAATAGTGAGTGCAGCTCTGGAGTATAACACAGGATATAACGCAGGATCAGTACAGGAGAAGTAATGTAATGTATGTACACAGTGACTGCACCAGCAGAATAGTGAGTGCAGCTCTGGAGTATAATACAGGATATAACTCAGGATCAGTACAGGATAAGTAATGTAATGTATGTACACAGTGACTCCACCAGCAGAATAGTGAGTGCAGCTCTGGTATATAATACAGGATGTAACTCAGGATCAGTACAGGATAAGTAATGTAATGTATGTACACAGTGACTCCACCAGCAGAATAGTGAGTGCAGCTCTGGAGTATAATACAGGATGTAACTCAGGATCAGTACAGGATAAGTAATGTAATATATGTACACAGTGACTCCACCAGCAGAATAGTGAGTGCAGGTCTGGAGTATAATACAGGATATAACTCAGGATCAGCACAGGATAAGTAATGTATGTACACAGTGACTCCACCAGCAGAATAGTGAGTGCAGCTCTGGAGTATAACACAGGATATAACTCAGGATCAGTACAGGATAAGTAATGTAATATATGTACACAGTGACTACACCAGCAGAATAGTGAGTGCAGCTCTGGAGTATAATACAGGATATAACTCAGGATCAGTACAGGATAAGTAATGTCTCCGCTGCCCAAAACCTTCCCTTACGGAGAATTCTTGTCATCTGTTTCCTGCGATTTGTTGACGTCTTTTTCTGGTGTCCAAAATATTTCAAACCTATAAAAAAATAAATTGATTAAACAGAATTGTTACAAAGTGTGAAAAACTAAAAGTTACATAAAGAGAAAGTCTTAGGCCTTATTCACACGCACGTCGCACGGACCTATGTTAGTGAATGGGGCCATTCAGACTGTCAGTGAATTTCACGCAGCGTATGTCCTATACTTGCCCGTGTTTCGCGCAGCACGCACTCATTGAAGTCAATGGGTGCGTGCAAATCGGGCTCGGCTCACGGAAGCACTTCCGTGGGACGCGCATGATTTGCGCAACAGCAGTAAAAACTATGAATGAAAACAGAAAAGCACCACATGCTACAAACATACAGAGTGTCATAATGATGGCGGCTGCGCGAAAATCACACAGCCACGCATCATACGCTGATGACACGCGGACCTTTGCGCGCGCAAAACGGACACGTCCGTGTGAATAAGGCCTTAGGGTATGTTCACACGCCCCTAATACGCCTCCAGACATCTGCCCGTTGCTTTCAATGGGTTTTACGATGTTCTGTTCCCACGAGCCTTTAGTTTACGCGTCGCTGTCAAAATACGGCACATAAAATGACGGCTCGTCAAAAGAAGTGCATGTCACTTCTTGGGACGTTTTTGGAGGCGTTTTTCATTGACTCCATTGAAAAACAGCTCCAAAAACGGCCGTAAAAAACGCAGCGAAAAACGCGAGTTGTTAAAAAAACTTCTTAAAATCAGGAGCTGTTTTCGCCTGAGCTCCGTATTTCCAGACGTTTTTGGTCGCTGCGTGTGAACAGAGCCTAAGAATTCACCTCATTTCAGTATTATTTTTATATTTTATTACATGACACTTAGAAATCTCCGTGAAGGCGACGTCTCCGTTATGTCGGTGGGTGAAGTTTGTCATTGGGGTCCATTCATCACCGTTATGTGGGTTTATGTGCAGCGGCGGCTCTGGGGGGGGGGGACATATGGTTTTCTGCGCCAGATGAAACGGTCTGAGCCCACAGGGTGGGGAATGAGGCCCGTGCTCTGATTCACCCCCACCGCCCCCCCCCCCCCTCATGATTCCGGCATCTCCAAAATCTCTCCACACCGGGCGTTGCGCTCCCAGTGTAATCTGCGGCTCGGGATGTGGGGGCCGGAGGATGTTTGCAGAGTAATTGATGGAAAGCCATTAAACAGTGTTATAGGGGGGGGGGGGGGCATCATAATCAGAAAATAATGTCAGCGACCGTGAAGCGGTGAACACGAGGCAGAAATTCACCGCAGCCGCTTTGTCTGCGATGTTTCCTGGCAGATTTGCGCCATATCTTGGTGCCGATCTGTAAATTCTGCGGTGCTACTTATTTAGGGGGTCTGGTCTGGGGTCTCTATTCATTTTGGGGTGTGATGAGGGGCGGTCTCATGCACTATTTCTGATTACAATGCCATAGGTGAGGGGTTTACAGAAAAATGTGCGGTCCGTGCGGCGCTTTATAACGCGCTTTTATGAATCCCCGTAATATCCGTTGTGCGGAGGAGGCGGCTTTCTGCTGTGTCCGTGTTTACGTCTGCGGCAGGCTGTGAGGAGGGGGTAACGAGGAAATAATTAGGGATATGAGGCCGGCGCGTCCCCCTGTCCTGGATGTGACGCTGTCGGGATAATTGGCCGCTATTGTCATGCAGGTGAACGGTGTTGATGACACGACGCCCCCTGACCGGTCACATCCCTGGATAGAGCGCCGCTCAGGATGTTATTACACTTCAGGGATTTCCATATAAAAGGTTTGTAGGGACATCGCAGGTGACGCCTCACATCCCACCCTTAATTCCCACAGGTCCCTGAGTCGTCCTCTTCTGTCACACTGATACAACTTACATTAGAATGTTTTTAGTGATATCTGTGTCTGGGAAAGCTGGGTGACAACCAATATGGCTGCCATAACTCATCCCGCAGGTTTATCAACCAACTTCCTGGAATGACAAATCTTCCTTATTACACCGCAGGACCCGTGTCACTGCATTAGTAGCAGTTTTGGAGATCAGGAGTCAGGGAAAGCTGGGTGACAATCACGAGGGTTCCGATAACGGCTCTGGCAGCGGTTGTCACTCTGCAGTAAAGCAGCAATAGGGCGACAATTAGTGCAGAGTAACCACCGGGAAAGTTGGGTTACAACAGTCTCAGATTTTGTTACTCAGCTTTCCTAGAACACCGAAGGGCAAATCTGCAGCTTTGCAACAAAAACCAACGTGTCGTGCAAAATGTGACCTTGTGTATGGGCGGCTGTAGGACCCCCGGCCCCCCGACCCCTCCTCATCCTCAGGGGTCGTTTACATATGAACAAAGCGTCCATTGTGCCGGACAAACATCGTGCGTTTATCACTCACAAGCGCAAACGAGATTAAACGGCCGCCTGCTGGGAGGAAGGGACGAGTCTTTGTGTCGCCCTTTACACCCGACACTTCCACTGAGTGTGTAATAAACACCCGGCAGATTCATTATAATCGCCCCCCCCCCCTCACACCGGATAATCCCCATGAACGATTTGTATCCGATAAATCCGAAACGATCCCTGATCTGAGGTCGAGATCCCGCCGGACGCTGACGATGAGAATTAATAGGGGGTCTCCGCGACACTCACATCTACGTTTTTCCACTCAAAAATATTTACACATGGCGGCTACGGGGCGTTTTTTGCAGCGAATTTTATCGCGTTGCTTCGCATTGCGTGAGATTTGCCTCAGGCAGACAACGGCCCTTTTATCAGTCTCCTCCTCCGCTCCTGAATGTGGGGGCTACGTCGGCGGTATATCCAGCTGCTGAGGGTATGTTCACGCGAGGGCGTCCGTAACGGCTGAAATTACGGGGATGTTTCCGCCTGAAAATATCCCTGTAATTTCAGCCGTACCGGCATGTGCAGGCGCTTGAACGCCGCGTCCTTTACGGACGTAATTGGCGCTGCTATTCATTGGAGTCAATGAGTAACGGCTCCAAATACGGCCAAAGTAGTGACAGGTCACTTCTTTGGCGCGGGCGTCTATTTACGCGCCGTCATTTGACAGCGGCGCGTAAATAACGCCTCGTGTGAACAGACAAACGTCTGCCCATTGCTTTCAATGGGCAGATGTTTGTCAACGCTATTGAGGCGCTATTTTCGGACGTAATTCGGGGCTAAAACGCCCGAATTACGTCCGTAATTAGTGCGTGTGAACATACCCTGAATGTGAGGGTCTCCGCCGCTCTTCCCTCTGTAATCTCCCGCCAGCGCTAATTTCACACCTGACGTAGTTCTGACGTTCATAGGGCGGCAAAAGAGAAATATCCAGTCTGAATAGGAAGTCACCTGACTGCGCGCGCTCCGTCCTATTATGTAGAAATAACGGCACCGGCAAAAATATTTTACTTTCACCAGTTGGGCCTGAGTTGCCCTTTTATCACCCACACTGGAAACAGCGCAGGACACAACGTGACGTTTAGGGCTCATTCAGACGAGCGTATATGTAGTCCTTTAAAACCACGGCCGTCACACGGACTCATGTACTTCAATGGGGCCGTTCACACCACCGTTCCGTTTTTTTCATGGACCCTTCACAACGGAGCGTGTGGAGGGTCCATGAAGAAATAGGACTATTTGTTTTGCGCATCACACATCATAGGCTCTAGTCTATGGAGGATGCGTGATAATGCGTCCCGCACGCGTGCACCTCGGACATGAAGAACAGTCTGCAGTTGTTCACGTCGCGGTGGCCACGCTGGTCTGAATGTCGCCTTATGCAAAGAAACTTCCCAGGCCCCAGTTCACATTGTGGGCTTTTCTGTTACTCTCGCTTTTCTCTTTCACTTCCCTTCCTAATGTCTCAGACACGACAGGTCCGCGCCCCGGCAGCTGAAATCTCCCGTCTGCCATCAAGATTTCCAAAGGTTGAGAAAAACAGAGCTTTATCTGAAACAGATTATTTTGTAAAAACCAAGAGGTCATGCACTAGTTATATCTGTCAATTAGTTATATCTGTCAATTAGTTATATCTGTCAATTAGTTATATCTGTGTACTAGTTATATCTGTCAATTAGTTATATCTGTGTACTAGTTATATCTGTCTACTAGTCATCTTTGGTTCTGGGAAAGCTGGGTGACAACCAGCAATTGTTATCCAACTTTCCTGGGCTCCTGAATGTTAAATCCTGGTTATGCAGCAATATGGGAGCAGGGGAGTGGAGAACTACATAACAAAGTTAGTGTTTGGGACCCCACAGCCAGTCGTCATCTCTAGGGGAACCACGGTTGGATGGTAAAGAACATAAAACTGCCCCCATCAAAATGAATGTGCGACTATTGTTTTATATGGACGCTGCCGTCCGTCTGATATGTGGATCCTCGTCATATGACCCTGTACAGTTGCCCCAAAGGGTCAGCAAGAGGTTCATGAACTATAATAACTGTATCCAGCAGGGGGAGGTAATGAGACAACAATAATCTGTGCGTTATTTCTTGACTCCTCCGCCGCTCTCCCCTCATTCATGAACGCAGGACCCCCCCTTCCCCCCTCCTCTGATTATTTAGGGATTTTCCAAACCAGACAAACTGTTCACACACAAAGGAATTCATGGTCTGAAATCCGGTGCAAAATCAGAAAAGAATCAGTGACAGATGGAGCAGGCGGAGAGGGGAATATGCAGACCGCCCTCCATCCACCCTCCATCCGCCCTCCATCCGCCCTCCATCCGCCCTCCATCCACGCGCCATCCGCCCTCCATCCGCCCTCCATCCACCCGCCATCCGCCCTCCATCCGCCCTCCATCCGCCCTCCATCCGCCCTCCATCCACCCGCCATCCGCCCTCCATCCGCCCTCCATCCACCCGCCATCCGCTCTCCATCCACCCTCCATCCACCCTCCTTCCGCCCTCCATCCGCCCTCCATCCGCCCTCCATCCACCCTCCACCCTCCATCCGCCCTCCATCCGCCCTCCGCCCTCCATCCGCCCTCCACCCTCCATCCGCCCTCCATCCACCCTCCACCCTCCATCCACCCTCCACCCGCCATCCGCCCTCCATCCACCCTCCATCCACCCTCCATCCACCCTCCACCCTCCATCCGCCCTCCATCCGCCCTCCATCCGCCCTCCATCCGCCCTCCATCCGCCCTCCATCCACCCTCCGCCCTCCATCCGCCCTCCATCCGCCCTCCATCCGCCCTCCATCCACCCTCCATCCATCCGCCCTCCATCCGCCCTCCATCCGCCCTCCATCCGCCCTCCAACCGCCCTCCATCCGCCCTCCATCCGCCCTCCATCCACCCTCCGCCCTCCATCCGCCCTCCATCCGCCCTCCATCCGCCCTCCATCCGCCCTCCATCCACCCTCCATCCACCCTCCATCCACCCTCCATCCGTCCTCCATCCGCCCTCCATCCGCCCTCCATCCGCCCTCCATCCACCCTCCATGCTCGGCAGTTTTGTTCTGTTAGACCCCATTCACACACGTATAGTCGCGCCACCTGTAGAATTGAGTTGTGCTTTTTTCTGCAGATTTTTGAGTTCATCCTCGCCCTGCGCCCGGTTCTCGTCTGATCAGATTTTCCCTCCTGTGACCTCCACTGGTGCCCCCCGTCGTCCCCAGACACACACAGCTCTGCTTCATCTCCCCTTATTCAGAGACTGAAACAAATGAAAGGAAATTCCCTTTTAAAACAATAATAAAAAAAAAAAAGTCCATGAATCGTCGTCTTTCAAATATTTATTTTTTTAAATTCTATTAAAGTTTTTTTTTTCTGGGAAAAATGGGGGAGAAATAATGGGGATCGTCATCAGCTTTCCTCAGGTCCTCGTTATGCCGGGATAGGGAAGCAACGCTCAAGATCTGATGAACACCCCCAGAACATGAGTCAATGTAGCGGAGAAGCCCCATGTGGTGATCGGACAGAAATCAGGACCCCGAGGATGGGTAGAAGTCTGAGGAGCAAAAGTGGCCCCTGGGAGCGGCCCTAAAAGCCACTAGACGAGGCAGCCCAGTGATGGCTCGAACATTCGAGCACATTCCCCGTTATGTTGCCTGGGTCTGATTGTAGGGTACGGGGTCCCTATAGGTCCTGCCCCGGTGTAGAGGTCCCTCATCCCTTTCTGCCCCGGTGTAGAGGTCCCTCATCCCTTTCTGCCCCCTTGGCTGCTCCACATGCAGTGACATCTTGTTTAGACCCCCGGTGGGAGATTTGGTATGAACCCGGGCGCGGATGGTCCTACGCTTCGGCATTCAGATGTTAAAGGTGCGGCATTTTTCGCTGCGTTTTTTGCTGCTGTTTTTTAAGCTGTTTTCAATAGAGTCAATGAAAAACATCCAAAAACGTCACAAGAAGTGACAGGCACTTCTTTTTCGCGGACGTTTTTTTATGCGGCCGTTTTTCATAACAGCCGCCTAATAATAAATGGCCCGTCGGAAACAGAACACCGTTTTTCCCATTGAAATCAATGGTAGATGTTTGGAGGCGATTTTTCTGCCGTTTTTCGGGCGTTCGCGGCCCGTGTGAACAAACCCTACGTCTTGAGCAGTTTGATAAAATATTTTTCTTCTTTAATTAACTCACCTTGAATGTAAAAAAGGTTCGAGGAGGCGACAAGGACAGAACAAGATGAGGCCCCGACACGTTGTATCGTTATAATGAAGGTATTTAGTAACATTTTCACCTGCAGCTCTAAAGACTTTCCTATTGAGGCGAATCCTTTCATCTAAAAGCAAATATGTCAGTTCACAGATGACGGGCGGCGGCGGCGGCGGGAGATACAAGGAGTCCATAGAGATTTCCCAGGATGTTTGCAGGATGAGGTTATGGGATTGTCTCTGCAGTGATTTATTGGTCACATTCTTCTTCTGCTGCTTCCTGATGTCTCCGTCTGACTGATCACAACCAGAAGGGTTAACGCCGCGCAGGCGGCCCATATAATATATATATATACCCTACCTTGGAAAGCACCACCAATAAATGGCCAGATGGAGACGACTTTGTACTTTCCTGAAAACTCACGACCAATTTTAACAAATCAGATTCACCCGTCATGAAGATTTCAGAAATGTCAGGTGACCAGAAGCAACGAGTTATCGCCGCCATAAGGCCAGGGTCACACACGCAGTTTTTGACTCAAAACCACATTAAGGGTTAATGCACATGATGCGTATTACGTGCTGTTGTGCGTGCGGCAAATCCGCTACGTATTACAGCACCAGGATAGTCAATGAGATTCCAGGAAATCTCATGTCCACGCTGCAGGTTTTTTCCGGACAAACTCACCTGTGGTGCGTTTTTTAGAATCCGCAGCTCGTCAATTTATCTTGCGTTTCCGCTTGCAAATTCTATCTGCCCAGTGCAGGGCAAAATCGCACCAAAATCTGTAGGCGTGAGAACGCACCAAAAAAAACGCACCATTAGGTGTGGTTTTAGCTACAGAATTCCGTGCGTACACCTGCGGTTTTTCCGCAGCAGGAATGGACATGTACGAAAAATACGCACGGCCGGTCAATCTCTGCTCTGAATATTTACGCAGCGAGGGGATGAGGTTTGTTAAATGTCGCCCACTTTTCTGCTACTGTGTTATGCTGCAGATTTTCTGTCCACAATTCCAGATTGAAAATACGCAGCAATTCCGCTACGCGTGGACGATCCCCTAGGGTCAGTTCACATGTTGCAACAACAGATTTCGTTGCGGAAAATCCGCAGCAAATCCAGTAGCAGCAAAGAGGATGCGATAAAACAAGTCTCCTCCACACGCGGCGGAAATACTGAGCGGAAAAACGCAACTCAGAAATTGACCTGCGGTGCGGAATTTTATTCCGCTGCATGTCAGTCGTATTTGCGTAATCGCTGCTTATTTTTATTATTTTTTAAACTCGTTTTATTGAACTCAAAGCTGGCAATAAAGAATATACAATGTTACATTATATCAGACATTCATGAATTTGGAATTGTTACATATTAGTCAGGTCGTCGTTCGTACAGCACAGAGTACATTTCAGGCAGTGAGTCCGACCCGCACGTCGACAATTATTTATATGACATGAGTCGAGTTAAGTCCATGTACAGACACGCATAAGAAAGGGGCAGAAAGAATACAGCACAATATGCAAACATGTCTCCCTCCCCCGTCAGTCTATGTAATAGGGAGTGCATAGTCTGAGGTCGTAGAGGAGGAGAGACGATCATCCCAAACTTGTGGCAACATTTCCTATTTCTATAAACCACTTTCTCAAATGGGATGACGTTATTAAGCAGAGATTTCCATTGTGTAAGCGTGGGGGGGGGGGGGTCCGCCATCCATCTCAATGGCCAACTCTCCTCCCGCATCAATCCCAACAGACAAATCTCCGGTGTCTTGGGTTTAGGCACCGATACAATCCTATTCAAGACCTCAAGTACCCCGGCCCAGAAGGAGCTAATACACGGGCAGCCCCAAATAAGATGTATAAAGTTTTCCCCTGAAGAGTGACATCTATGACATCCTGTATGTGACAGCCGACCCATACGGTACAGACGAGTTGGTGTGATGTAACACTGGTGTATTATGTACAGTTGGGACAGTCTATTATTGACGGAAGGAGATACCAATACACGAGACTCCAGGGCCTCTGAGCAATCCTCCTCGGACAAATTGGGGATAACTGTTTTCCATGCCGCCTGCACAGGGAGGGGACTCGACTCAGTTTTTGCATTCAGGAGATGAGTGTATATTGCCGAAATATGTGTCTTCAGAACCCCTATCAACGGGAACTTCGAAAGAGACGGGGACTGCGTTCTAAATTGTGAGGTTAACGCATGTCGTAGTTGCAAATACCTGAAGAGTTGGGTACGATGTAAATGATAGCCCTCCATCATCTGAGCGAATGATAATAACACATTTTCCTTATAAACATCTCCAAGACACAAAACCCCATTGGACTTCCAAAACTCTGACCCCTCCAACATGTGTAGGTGCGGGAACATGGGGTTTCCCCACAACGGTGTCCCCTCCTCCAGATCCCCAAAACCACACATCAGCTTAGCCGCCGTCCACACCTGATGTGCCAGTCTATGAAGTAGAAGTAATTTCCCTCTGAACAGAGTGGGGTTGTCCAGCACAGGCCACAGGACAGATAGTCCCAGCACCTGACCCAGAGCATAGTCCCAGCACCTGACCCAGAGCATAGTCCCAGCACCTGACCCAGAGCATAGTCCCAGCACCTGACCCAGGGCATAGTCCCAGCACCTGACCCAGAGCATAGTCCCAGCACCTGACCCAGAGCATAGTCCCAGCACCTGACCCAGAGCATAGTCCCAGCACCTGACCCAGAGCATAGTCCCAGCACCTGACCCAGAGCATAGTCCCAGCATCTGACCCAGAGCATAGTCCCAGCACCTGACCCAGAGCATAGTCCCAGCACCTGACCGAGAGCATAGTCCCAGCACCTGACCCAGAGCATAGTCCCAGCACCTGACCCAGAGCATAGTCCCAGCACCTGACCCAGAGCATAGTCCCAGCACCTGACCCAGAGCATAGTCCCAGCACCTGACCCAGAGCATAGTCCCAGCACCTGACCCAGAGCATAGTCCCAGCACCTGACCCAGAGCATAGTCCCAGCACCTGACCCAGAGCATAGTCCCAGCACCTGACCCAGGGCATAGTCCCAGCACCTGACCCAGAGCATAGTCCCAGCACCTGACCCAGAGCATAGTCCCAGCACCTGACCCAGAGCATAGTCCCAGCACCTGACCCAGAGCATAGTCCCAGCACCTGACCCAGAGCATAGTCCCAGCATCTGACCCAGAGCATAGTCCCAGCACCTGACCCAGAGCATAGTCCCAGCACCTGACCGAGAGCATAGTCCCAGCACCTGACCCAGAGCATAGTCCCAGCACCTGACCCAGAGCATAGTCCCAGCATCTGACCCAGAGCATAGTCCCAGCACCTGACCCAGAGCATAGTCCCAGCACCTGACCCAGAGCATAGTCCCAGCACCTGACCCAGAGCATAGTCCCAGCACCTGACCCAGAGCATAGTCCCAGCACCTGACCCAGAGCATAGTCCCAGCACCTGACCCAGAGCATAGTCCCAGCACCTGACCCAGAGCATAGTCGGGGAAAGATTCCGTGCTCTGATCAATCCATTCCTTCAAGTAGCGCAGTTGACCACTCAAAAAGTAAATGTAAGGGTATGTTCACACACACTAATTACGGACGTAATTCGGGCGTTTTTGCCCCGAATTACGACCAAAAAATGCGGCTTGAAAGCGTTGACAAACATCTGCCCATTGAAAGCAATGGGCTGACGTTTGTCTGTTCACACGAGGTGTATATTTACGCGCCGCTGTCAAATGACGGCGCGTAAATAGACGCCCGCGTCAAAGAAGTGACCTGTCACTTCTTGGGGCGTAATTGGATCCGTTATTCATTGACTCCAATAAAAAGCAGCGCCAATTACGTCCGTAATGGACGCGGCGTTCAAGCGCCTGCACATGCCGTTACGGCTGAAATTATGGGGATGTTTTCTCCTGAAAACATCCCCGTAATTTCAGCAGTTACGGACCCCCGCCGTGTGAACATACCCTAAAAATCAGGCAATGCCAGTCCACCTCTGACTTTTGGACGCTGGAGTTTGTACAGAGCAAGTTTCCTACGAGATTTCCCCCAAACAAAACTAGCCACCAATGAATGCAACCTCTCAAAGAAAGATCTCGGGATAGGACCATCTGCTTGTTCCAGTAAATATAATCCCTTTGGTAAGAGGATCATCTTTACCAAGTTTACCCGTCCCGCCACTGACAACGGCAAAGTTTTCCATGATCTAAATTTCTCTACAGAAAGATTCTCTAGGGGGTATATATTCTTATCATGAGACTCAGCAGGAAGTTTCGTGATATATATGTCTAGATATTTAAAGCTAGTAACCACAGGCAGATTATAATACACATCTGGCCAGTCCACCTCCCACAAGGCATCAGAGCCGACTTAGCCCAGTTGATCAGGCCAGAATAACGGCCAAAACGGTTCACAATATCAATAGCCCTAGGAAGAGTATCATGAACATCGGACATGTAGAGAACGAAATCATCCGCATACAGGCTGTAATGACGGGGGTAGGGAAACAGACAAGTGAGCCCTAATCTACCCGCCACTCAGTCCCTGCCTACTTGCAACGACCCGCCCTAGGCGACGGGGTACAACTGGGCGACGGTCCCTACGCTCAATAAGTGAACGACAGACAAACAGACAAGGGAACCCAGAACAAAGGGAAACGGGGCAGTTGCCCACGGCAACACCGTGAGCAACAAGAGTTGTGAACAAGCCAAGTAAAACCAGGAGAGCACGAGGTACCAAACACAGAGCAGGAGAGTAGTCAGTAAGCCGGGGTCAATACGAAGCAGGGACAAATAGTACAAGAAGCTGCAGCAGGGCCAGGAAACCAACAGAGAAGAATCACAAGCAAAGGAGGAACAGGAAAGGCAGGTATAAATAGACAGAGGGCGGGAGCTAGCTCCGTCTGGCCAGGCTGTGATAGGCTCCCCCACTCCTAAGCCTGCCATCCTGGGTGGTGGAAGATGGAGTCAGTCTCACAGACATAGAAGCAGGTGCAGACTGATTACCTATGGGCGTGGATACAGAAGCTGTGCCTGGCAGATCCTTTACACAGGCCTATTCTGCTTTCTCTATTACCAATTAGCACTCCCCGAAATATGTGATCCTGACGGATGTGAATGTCAAGAGGTTCTATGGCTAAAGCAAATAGAAGAGGGGATAGCGGACATCCCTGCCCAGTGCCCCGACTTAGATCAAAAAAGGCTGTACCCATACCGTTAACCAATAGATTTGCCCTGGGGTGCTTATATAAAATGGATATCCATTTGGAAAATCCAAATCCAAATTGAGACAAGACCGCTTGCAGATATCTCCACTCCACGAGTCAAAGGCCTTGGCCGTATCAAGAGACGCCAACGCCCATTGTCGGTTTAAATTTCCCCCTACCTGTGAAACCGCCTGGACCCTGCGAATATTCCACGAAGTGGACCTCCCAGGAATAAAGCCAGATTGATCCTCAGGTATTAAGGAGGTGATAATAGGATTAAGTCGATTTGCCAAAATTTTAGTCAGAATTTTATAATCTAAATTGAGTAAAGAGATAGGTCTATATGATCCACACTCCATGGGATTTTTGTCAGGTTTCAGCAAAATGATAATAGTAGCCTCGTATAAAGAAGTGGGCAGAGTTCCCAATTCAGAAGCCGCTGCATATATCTGGAGCAATTCGGGACCAATCTCCAAATATCTGGAATATACCTCCAAAGGGAACCCCATCAGGTCCAGGCGATTTCCCATTAGCCAAATCCTTCACAGCCGTCTGTAATTCTTCCAGAGTAACAGCCTCGTCCAAGCGATCTCTATGCTCCACCGACAACTGCGGAAAAGTAATCCCTTCCAAATAGCCAAACAATGATTCATCTGAGCACTCACTCTGGGATGGATATAATTCAATATAAAACCGACAGAACCTGTCCCCAATCTGTTCAGCATCACTAAGTGTTTGACGTCCCTCATCCAGAATTTGCAGAATGGCAGGAGACGACTGATTAGAGTGCACGACATGCGACAATAATCGAAGGCATTTTGTTTAAGAAAAAATAATTTCCTATCCCCCTTCTCTTTAAGATGTAGCAGGTATAATCTGCCCGCCTGTTGCCAGTGCAATCTATTCTCCTCAGAAGGCTCATCAACAAAAGCCCTTTCCAGGTCTTTGCAAGTCATGGCCAATCTATCCTCCTCTGTCCGCGATGTTTTTTTAATAAAAGAAATAGTGGACCTCAAACACCCCCTCAAATATGCCTTAAACGTATCCCACTGGAGTGAAGTGTCAGTCTCCTCACCATGAATGTCAAAAAATTGGGTTAACTGATCAGGAATGCGGTCATTGGGTCCAATTAGGGACAACCAAAATGGATGAACTCTCTAATTCAGTTTACTGGCCTGTCGATCACATAAACTAAATATCGCCCGCAGGGGCGCGTGATCCGAGGCGCTAGGCGGAGCGTAGTCAATGTCAGACACCCTAGGACCTAAAGAGATTGAGCCAAACATATAATCAATTCTGGATATCGCCCCCTAGAGGAGTAAAGCAGGAGAACTATAAAGATTGGGGATGTCTCAGTCTCCGCAACTCCACCCATCTCGTCTGCCAATCGTTGCAGGTTCGAAGATGAATTCAGCTCCACATCACCGTTCTGGGATATAAACTTATCGAGAGCCGGGTTCAGTAAAAGATTCAAATCTCCCATAAACAAAACCTTGGCCTCAGGGGAGTCAGAGACAAAATGAACTGCTGAAGGCGGATTATATATCCCATGATCACAAAGGACACACAGATAATATAGGCATGAACAGAGACACATGTACCCTCCGTGTCCGTCACCGTCTTACTCGCATTCCATCTCACTGACCGGTGAACTAGTATAGGGACACCGCGAGAATATGACGTGTGCCACGAAGGCTCCGCCCATTGAAGCCACGTTTTTTTCAAACAATTACCAGTATCGGCCGTTAGATGGGTCTCCTGAAGACACAAGATGTGTGGGCCAAATTCCCTCACGTGTGCAAATACCGTAATTCTCTTACAAGGGGTACCCATGCCTCTAATGTTCCATGACATCACTCTCAGATCAGCCATGGCAGCCCACCCACATATGTATTACAGGAATCATCCCCACATATCCCCTGCATTAAAGGGAAGGTGTCACGGAAAACATTTTTTTTATATGTTATTGCGTTTAGTATGTTATTAAAATACATTTTATTTGTGTTTTTGTGTTGTACTATTTTCTTTCTTTTACTTCTCTATGGGGGCTGCCATTTTTTTTTTCATCCCTGTATGTGTCGATTAACGACACATACAGAGATGGAATACGGCACATACATCCCCATAGAGAATGCGAACGGGAGCCGTTCCATTCACTATAGCGTACGCCGTCTGTGTGGGAACGGCGAAGTCCAAAAGGAAGGTCTTCGGCAGAGCTAAATCCGGCGCCATTTTCATGTGGATCGGAAGCCGCGGACGGACAGTAAGATGACTACTTCCGGTCGCAGCTTTCGTCCATATGTTCAGAAGCAAGGACTAGGAGCGGAGGCAGCGGAGGCGGCGGCAGGAGCAGGTAAGTTATGTTTGTGTATGTTCGTGTTATACTGTGTGATTACCACTGTATCTAATCCTCCTACACTGTGCATTCGCTCAAAAAATGGCGGCACAGTGTAGGAGGTTTGAACATTCAAACCCCTCCTTTCTCCTGACACTAGCCAGGATAAAGGAGGGGGGGATTGTGTGAGGACACTAGAGCGAGTGTGTCTTCTCCAATTTTGCAGCATAAAGCAATGAGGTTGCTTTACAACATGCCAATGCTGCAATTTTGGGAATTGCTCCCTCTAGTGACCAGCACATGGAAATGTTATAAATTACAATCTAATTTATAATATTTCCTGACTTGTGAAAAAATTAGAACAATGTTTAATCATTTATAGTAGTTTAGGAGTAGGAAAAACGGGACCACCGGCGCTGCTTAAATCTTTAGGCGATACACAATACACAACCAACGTAGTGGATTAAGTGTATAGAGTTTTAATGTTGATAGGCTACGCGTTTCGACGTCGAACTGACGTCTTCCTCAGGCCAATACAGACTGTGCGGTTCCTGCCTTATTTATACATCAGGGCTAGGAAAAAAGGCCGCCAGATATAATGGGTCAAAGGTCACATGAAATACAGAAATATAAAAAACAGAAGGAAGAAGCAGTATTAAAAACAATTACGAGTGTCATAATACGATAAGAATGAACGGGATTAACAACATGTTTAAAAGCTGTTTTAAAACTCTTAGTTACACTGACAGATCAGTACCGTGTCTTCAAAGAGAGATTTTTATGACAGCCAAAACCTCTATTTATGTATAGGACTGTGGGTGAATGAACGATCATATATTAAATATTTGATTATGTCTGAGTTTTATTGTGTTTTGACTAATGTTAGCGGAAAAAACAAATGTAGCCCAAGAACTGCTGAGTCATCCTTAGAATAAAAATAAAAATAAGTAAATAACCAAACAGCAAACATAGCCTCAACTATAAGAGGTTCTTTAACTATCTACCTTTGACATCCATGATTAGAATAACCCTAGCCCCTAATACTAATGAGCTTGAACCCCCGTTCCCCAGTTTATGTACAAATTTTCTTAATATTTTATTTATTAAAAAAAAGAATTTTTCAGTCCTTCTACAAACTTTTACAAATATATATGTTATCGGCATACAAAATCAATTTGATCGATATCAATCCAGGCCCATTTGTTAACTTTTTAACTTTTTAGGTTGTTTTTAAGAAATAACCATTTACCTACTTTGATATTCATGAAAGAGATCCATAGTAATCCATAATAACCAATGTCCCATTATCATGACGTTCTGTCACTCACCAGTTCCGATGCAGGTGCCTCTTTTAGATTTCTTGGCGCGGAGTCCCGCGACCTTATGCAGTTTACTGTGCGATCCAGCGTAAGTCTTTTTTTCCCCCGTGTCATTTTTGTGTTCTTGACTACCAGTAACCAAGGACGCTCCCAACCATTATTGTATACCTGTGCGGTCCAAACATGCGGTCCACTGCAACCTTTTTGTTCCCCCACGGCTCCCGGAGTTTTTTTGACTCCTAGTAACCAAGGACGCTCTGACTCAGCAGTTCTTGGGCTACATTTGTTTTTTCCGCTAACATTAGTCAAAACACAATAAAACTCAGACATAATCAAATATTTAATATATGATCGTTCATTCACCCACAGTCCTATACATAAATAGAGGTTTTGGCTGTCATAAAAATCTCTCTTTGAAGACACGGTACTGATCTGTCAGTGTAACTAAGAGTTTTAAAACAGCTTTTAAACATGTTGTTAATCCCGTTCATTCTTATCGTATTATGACACTCGTAATTGTTTTTAATACTGCTTCTTCCTTCTGTTTTTTATATTTCTGTATTTCATGTGACCTTTGACCCATTATATCTGGCGGCCTTTTTTCCTAGCCCTGATGTATAAATAAGGCAGGAACCGCACAGTCTGTATTGGCCTGAGGAAGACGTCAGTTCGACGTCGAAACGCGTAGCCTATCAACATTAAAACTCTATACACTTAATCCACTACGTTGGTTGTGTATTGTGTATCGCCTAAAGATTTAAGCAGCGCCGGTGGTCCCGTTTTTCCTACTCCTAAACTACTACAAACCGACAGCAAACTTCGTTTGGCTGTGATGTGGACATGGCTGCAGCTTCCCAAGCTTTGTTGACACCTCCTTGGTGTCCACCACCCGAGGTGAGCGGAATTGTCTCATCGACCCATTTTTATTACTATTGTATCAGATTCTGATTTGCGGCGCCGTGTTCTTTTTCTACCTCACCTTTAATCATGTATATAATAACTGTTTAACAAAAAAATAATAATTCTAGCGACACATTCCCTTCAAGTACAAGGCATCTATTAATAATGTACAACGTAGACATTGCATTGAGCATTTAGCAAGCATTTTAACTCTTATCCAACAGAACAGAACTTCCCCCTGCGGGGGCTTCCATGTGAGGTACCCCCTCCCATGTGTAAACTTATCAGTATAGGTGTAACTGGTATATCAGGGCTGATGGTTATGGGGTATCTGTGCGTACAATTAAAGATGGTAAATGTAAGCTACACAGAAATAAAACAGCAGCATAAGTGTCCCCCCCCCCCCCCCCCCGCTATCACACATCAGACCTCGTCACATGCTAGACAGGAGATACCGGACAGTCCATAGGATGAATAATGCAGCGACCTCCCGGTGACGGGGCGATGAGTATAAAGTCTAGAATGTCTAGGCAAAAAAAAAATCAAGCTGCCAGTCCGCTCACCCGGGGGTGACTTGTTCTGCATACCTGGACATGAGATACCACGGCACAAGCTGCAGGTTATAGGCGGCCATTGTCAATCATGTGGATCTCCTGGTCGCATAGACAGCCATTCCTCAGCTTCCCTCGGGTCTCCAAAGAAAACCGCCTTCCCTCCATCAGTTATACGAAGACGAGCCGGATAGGCCATCGAATAGGATATGTTCAGATCCCGCATCTTCCTTTTAACAGATATAAATGGGACACGTTTTTTCTGTAGTTCAGCCGAAAAATCTGTGAACAAGAGCACCCGAGAATTCTCATACTGGATATTGGGGTGCTGACGAGCCATCTGCAATATCAGATCCCGATCCTTCCAATTGAGTAAACATGCCAATAAAGGCCTTGGCGGCGTGCCGGGCTGAGGTGGTCGCGCCGGCACTCTGTGTGCTCGTTCCACCGCAAATGCTGCTGAGAAATGTGCCTCTGGGAAGGTGGTCCGGGACCACCGCTCAATAAACGTGCCAGGTGTAGATCCTTCTACTCGTTCCGGCAAGCCAATAATTCTGACATTATTCCTACGCGATCGATTTTCCAAATCGCTGCATTTCTGCTGCCATATTTCCACTTTGGCCTCCACAGCCGATAATCTTGCAGGGATACGTAGATTAGCATCTTCAATGGCGGAGATTCTATGTTCCGTCTCCTTCACCCTCTCCCTGAGCTTCTGTACATCATGGCGCAGCAGGCCGAGATCCACCCTCACCTCCTCTATCTTCCCGGTCAGCGAGGTAGTAGACAGATTTATAGCCTGCAGCAGTTGTTCGTATACCTGTTGCAGAGTCAGGTCTGGGCCGGGCTCTGTCTCCTCAGGCTGTGTCATGCTGGCACTCTGACCGCGTGGTGGCCTGGAGCGCTGTGCCGGAGATGCTGTGCCGGAGATGCTGCGGCGCCATTTTGAGAACTGTCCCATGCGAAATCCTTCAATTTCTCCGCCGCTGACGTCCCTTTCGTGGGACCCATCGGTGCCATTACTCAGTACCCCTCCGGTAAGCTGTCAAGAGGTCTGGTAGTCGCATGATAATAGACAGGATAACGATTATAGCGGGTTACCCGACGGAGCTCTCACTCCGCACGTCCGCTCATGTTACCTGCTGGCCACGCCCCCAATCGCTGCTTATTTGTTGCGGGTTTTCCCTTTTGAATTCACTGGGATGTAAAACCTGCAACAAATAGCAGTTGTTGCTTTTTTTTGCGGGGGGTTCGCAGGGATTTAGCTGCAAAAAACCCAACTGAGAAAAAAAAACTTATACTTACCCAGGAGTCTGTGTTCCTTCCTCCAGCGCGGCCTCCTGGGGTGACGCTACATCCCATGTGACTGCTGCAGCCAATCACAGGCCAATCACAGGCTGCAGAGGTCTCCAGGGATGAAAAGTTCCTGAAGGAATTCTGAGGAAGATTGTTTTGCAAAAAAAACCTCAGTGTGAACACGGCCTAACTGCCGCTTAGGTAACCGCGCCACCGTACAAGTGATGTCATTCTCCCACATCCTTTTAATGATGAATCATTCAGCTCGGAGGAATAAATTCCCAGCCGTCCTCCGCCCGACCTGCAGCCCTGCCCTTTATTGGATGATGTCGAATTTCAGTGAAGCTTTATGATTATAATAGGGAATCGCTCAACAGACAATTCCCATAGAATATAATTGTAGGAATCCCTTCATTTACAAGCAGGAGATGTCCGGTTATAACCCCACAGGGCAGGGGGAGAATGCGGACTCTATGTCACTGCCCTACAGGCTCTCTGAGGGGACGTCTATGGCGGCACCACAGGCATCAATATGGTGGCAGCAGCGCAGTAACGGCTCACGCAGCGACTTTACGGTACCGCCAGGAATCATCAGCAAACGCCGTCTCTCTGAAGTGGAAGTGTTAATTCTGCATTTTCATGATACAATAACTGAAGTGACTCCAAACCAGAGATTCTGTTATTATCCTCATTATTTAAAGGGGCGTCTCCTGCCGGTCCTGGCGATCGTCTGCCCGTCATATACATTACATGCAGCAATACCGCTGCAAGAAAAAGTAAGTGAACCCCCTGGAATGACCTGGATTTCTGCATTGATTGCTGATAAAATGTCGTCCTCCTGTTATCTCAGTCCCAATTCTAGACAAACACAATCCAACCAATCTACACAAACACTTGTCCTGTCCCGTCTTGTCCCGTCTTGTCCTGTCCTTGTCCCGTTCTGTCCTGTCCTTTATTGAGTAAATATCCAAAGTGCAGGAAGAAAAAGTAAGACTGTGCCGACATCACCGTCCATTTCCGCTGAGCGGTTCCGTCGCAGGTTTCCGTCCGTCACCGTTGTGAGAGGGTTCCCTTGTTCTTGATGGAACCAATATCTATTGGTTTCCGTCAAAATGACGAAGCCCTGTCACAACGGTGAGGGAAGCGGTAGCTGAGTTTTACGTTTGATTTTCCGCTGAGGAATTAACCTGACGGAAACCTCAGCGGAAATGAACGGTGATGTGAACAGGCCCTAAATGATCCCTTGAACGTAATAACCTGTAGATCCCGGCTCAGCAGCGATCACCTGCACCAAATGTTTCCTGTCGCTGCAAAAAAGATTTACACAGTGTTGAGGAGGAATTTTGGATATTTCCTCCCTGCAAACGTGTTGCCATATATGAATATTTCTGGGGGGTCTTGTGCGCTCAGCTCTTCAGATCTCCATAGGGTGAAGGTCGGGACCCGGCCATTCCAAGATACAAATCTCCTCCTTTCTTTACCATTCTTTAGTGGGTTTACCTGTGTGCTCTGGGTCATTGTCTTATCACATCCCCCAACATCTCTTCAGCTTGAGGTCAGGGACTGCTGCCCTTACATTCTCCTGCAACATCTTCTCATACACCGGGGAATTTATTGTGCCCTCAATGATCGCAAGGCGTCCAGGCCCTAAGGGCTCATTCACACGGACCCGTGTATTTCAATGGGGCCGTTCACACGACCGTTGTTTCAAAATATGACATGTCCTATTTTATTGCATGTCACGCATCCCTCCATAGACTGTAGACTGTGCGGGATCCGTGACATCGCGGCCTGCACGGGTCCACCTCGGACGGGGAAAACTGCACACCATGACGCTCCACCATGTCCCTTCCACCGGGCTCCTTCTACAATGTTCCTTCCACCAGGCTCCCTCCACCATGCTCCCTCCACCATGCTCCCTCCACCATGCCCCCTCCACCATGCCCCCTCCACCATGCCCCCTCCACCAGGCTCCCCTCCATCATGCTCCCTCCACCAGGCTCCCCTCCACCAGGCTCCCCTCCATCATGCTCCCTCCACCAGGCTCCCCTCCACCAGGCTCCCCTCCACCAGGCTCCCCTCCATCATGCTCCCTCCACCAGGCTCCCCTCCACCAGGCTCCCCTCCACCAGGCTCCCCTCCATCATGCTCCCTCCACCAGGCTCCCCTCCACCATGTGTTCTTTTTCCTCCATAGTATTATGCATTTGCGCTACAAGGTTCCACTTTTGTCTCATTTGTCTTCTCGAGGCGTAGTTCACACTAACCAATCTTTCTTGAGAGGAACATATTTCTCAGTAACCAGTCTGTGTGCCTTTTTATAATTTACAAAGCACCTGTGAGACCCACACATCCAATCTCATCTCATTGAAACACCTTTTGCTAGTTAGCTCTTGGAGAAGTCAGCAGAGGTTCACTTAGGGCCTGTTCACATCACCGTTCGCTTTCCGTTCCGGGGTTCCGTCGGAGGTTTCCGTCGCGTGAACCCCGCAACGGAAAGTGAAAGTGAAACCACAGCTTGCGTTTCAGTCACCATTCCGGCAGGTTTCCGGTTTTCCGACGGAATCAATAGCGGAGTCGACTACGCTTATGATTCCGTCGGAAAACTGGAAACCTGCCGGAATAGAGACGAACGAAAACCATTAGCGATGTTTCCGTCACCATTGAGATCAATGGTGACTGAAACAGAAGCTGTGGTTTCACTTTCACTTTCTGTTGCGGGGTTCACCCGACGGAAACCTCCGACGGAACCCCGGAATGGAAAGCCAACGCTGATGTGAACAGGCCCTTAAGGGGGTTTTACACGCGGTGATTATCGGGCAGATCATTAGTTCATACAACGCTCTTTCCCGATAATTCTCCTGTGTAATCAGATCAGCGATCAGCAGATGAACGAGCAAACGCCGGATCATCTGCCGGTCGTATCGTCTAAAAAAAGTGAAATATTCTGGTTGTCGGCAGCGCATCTTGGTGTAAACAGGAGACGCGCCGCCGACATGATGATAACGGATGGGGACGAGCAGTCGGGGTAACGCCCGCTCCTCCCCATCCATAGCTCCGTGTGACAGGAGACGTTCACCGAGCCGTCCCGGTTTTGGCCGCTGTAATATCCTGCTTATGTTACAGCCTTTACTTTTTCTCCCGGCTCTGCGGATATTTACTCAATGTGCTCAATATAAGACATAAACGGTACAACTCAGAGAACGAGCAGATTACACTCTATTAGTGACTCCCTGTCATCTCCTAACAGTACGTGGCTCTCTTGTGATATTTGGACAGGCCGGGTCCGCTGCAGCAGTTCTAAAAGAGCGACCCCCGTTCTGCCTCATAGAGGGGGGTGCTGAGCAGAGGACAACACACTATGAAGTCCATACGCCATAATTAAGTATAGGCTGGTATATTATAGACTGGTGTATTATAGGACTGGTGTCTTATAGGCTGGTGTATTATAGGCTGGTATATTATAGGACTGGTGTATTATAGACCGGTGTATTATAGGCTGGTATATTATAGACTGGTGTATTATAGGCTGGTGTATTATAGGACTGGTGTATTATAGACTGGTGTATTATAGGACTGGTGTATTATAGGCTGGTGTATTATAGACTGGTGTATTATAGGACTGGTGCATTATAGACTGGTGCATTATAGACTGGTGTATTATAGACTGGTGTATTATAGGCTGGTGTATTATAGACTGGTGTATTATAGGCTGGTGTATCATTAGACTGGTGTATTATAGGACTGGTGTCTTATAGGCTGGTGTATTATAGGACTGGTGTATTATAGGCTGGTGTATTATAGGACTGGTGTATTATGGGACTGGTGTATTATAGGACTGGTGTATTATGGGACTGGTGTATTATAGACTGGTGCATTATAGGCTGGTGCATTATAGGCTGGTGTATTATAGACTGGTGTATCATTAGACTGGTGTATTATAGGACTGGTGTATTATAGGACTGGTGTATTATAGGCTGGTGTATTATAGGACTGGTGTATTATGGGACTGGTGTATTATAGGACTGGTGTATTATAGGCTGGTGTATTATGGGACTGGTGTATTATCGGACTGGTGTATTATAGGACTGGTGTATTATAGGCTGGTGTATTATAGGCTGGTGTATTATAGGCTGGTGTACTATAGGACTGGTGTATTATGGGACTGGTGTATTATAGGACTGGTGTATTATAGGCTGGTGTATTATAGACTGGTGTATCATTAGACTGGTGTATTATAGGACTGGTGTATTATAGGACTGGTGTATTATAGGCTGGTGTATTATAGGACTGGTGTATTATAGGACTGGTGTATTATGGGACTGGTGTATTATAGGACTGGTGTATTATGGGACTGGTGTATTATAGGACTGGTGTATTATGGGACTGGTGTATTATAGGACTGGTGTATTATAGGACTGGTGTATTATGGGACTGGTGTATTATAGGACTGGTGTATTATGGGACTGGTGTATTATAGGACTGGTGTATTATAGGACTGGTGTATTATAGGACTGGTGTATTATGGGACTGGTGTATTATAGACTGGTGTATTATGGGACTGGTGTATCATTAGACTGGTGTATTATAGGACTGGTGTATCATTAGACTGGTGTATTATAGGACTGGTGTATTATAGGCTGGTGTATTATGGGACTGGTGTATTATGGGACTGGTGTATTATGGGACTGGTGTATTATAGGACTGGTGTATTATGGGACTGGTGTATTATGGGACTGGTGTATTATGGGACTGGTGTATTATGGGACTGGTGTATTATGGGACTGGTGTATTATAGGACTGGACTGGTGTATTATAGGACTGGTGTATTATAGGACTGGTGTATTATGGGACTGGTGTATTATGGGACTGGTGTATTATGGGACTGGTGTATTATGGGACTGGTGTATTATGGGACTGGTGTATTATGGGACTGGTGTATTATGGGACTGGTGTATTATGGGACTGGTGTATTATAGGACTGGACTGGTGTATTATAGGACTGGTGTATTATAGGACTGGTGTATTATGGGACTGGTGTATTATAGGCTTGTAGACGGGGGCGTGGCCTGATTATTCACCTCTCTTCTGACTGGAATACGGAGCAGGACAGGAGGAGTAGAGGAGACACGTGGCTCTCGTTCGGACCCGCCCCTCAACGACAGCACGCATGCGCATGACGTCACGTCTTTCTCATTCATAAAAGCTGCTGCCGGGCGGCCGTGACTAATGAGCTGCGGAGGAGAAGAGCAGCATGGAGGCCGCCGGTTACATCCAGTCACACCCCGCCACCCTGCTGACTGTCCCCAAACCGGAGACCCCCCGGCCTGGACAGCAGACTACCTGCAAGCTCATCACTGACCCCCTGACTGGAAGGAGCTACGCGAGGGGCAGGACGCTGGGCAAGGTGAGGAGCACCCGGGATGTGACCTCAATGTACAGCAAGGGGGGCACCCCGAGATGTGACCTCAATGTACAGGAAGGGGGCACCTCAATGTACAGGAAGGGGGGCACCCCGAGATGTGACCTCAATGTACAGGAAGGGGGCACCTCAATGTACAGGAAGGGGGACACCCTGAGATGTGACCTCAATGTATAGGAAGGGGGCACCCCGAGATGTGACCTCAATGTATAGGAAGGGGGCACCCCGAGATGTGACCTCAATGTACAGGAAGGGGGGCACCCAGAGATGTGTCCGCAGTGTGATTGTTTGTGCCCTTCTCTCTATTGTGGGGGGGGGGGGGGGGGGGTTATATTTGTTACTTGTACCCTTTCCCCCCCCCCCCTATTTTCTGTTAGAGGTCAGGAGCTGCTGATGGTTGTGACCCCCCCCCCCCCATCACCCCCTATTGCATGTGACTCACTGTTGCTAGACTACAACTCTCAGCGTGTTCTGATGGGGCTAGATATATCCACCAGGCCCTGAAATTTGTTTTCTGTACCTTTAAATATGGGGGAGGGGGGTCGCTGATTCATAACTGGTATATTATATGTAGTGCCCCCTCCCGTCGTGTACACATTATATACGTGTTCTGCGCGCCGGTGTCGTCCCTGGCCGCAGCTCCATCCAGTGGTGACGGGTCTGGAATATCAATGTCCCTGCAGGAGCCTCTGGAGCCCCCGCTGCCTGTCACCCCCCCCCCCCCAACCCTGCAGTGTGGCGGCTCCTGTGTATTATTGGGTTATCAGTTTCCATGTCGGGGTGATGCCTGACACCCTAATAATCCTGGAAGTTACTCATCCTGTCCTCGTGGTGCAGTAATATTGCTGCAGCCTGCGCCCCTCCTCCGGATGATAGTGTCAACCCCCCCTCTCCTCTGGATTAGATGGTCACCCCCCCCCCCCTCTCCTCTGGATTAGATGGTCACCCCCCCCCCTCTCCTCTGGATTAGATGGTCACCCCCCTCTCCTCTGGATTAGATGGTCACCCCCCTCTCCTCTGGATTAGATGGTCACCCCCCTCTCCTCTGGATTAGATGGTCACCCCCCTCTCCTCTGGATTAGATGGTGTCACCCCCCCCCCCCCCATCTCTGGTTTATAGATTTCTGGGCAGCAGATGGCACGTTCCTCTGTGCTGCCCCCAGCCTGGCATTGTCCTGCAGTAAGGTTAGAGCAGGGTGACTGGCACAGTTGGCATGTAGCTGGCAGGATCTGGCACTTGTGTTGACAGAGGGTGAAGTTGTGAGTCAGACGTCCTCTGTTGTGGATGATGAGGGTTGTACTAGCTCTGGTGTCATGATCTGGGTGTTGTCGCTGAGGTCCGGGCTGGTTACATTGTTACATCTGATAAAGGAAACAATGTATCAGATCTCCAGCCAGTAATGAGGTGATCGCTGGACCCCCTCAACCCCGGCCGCTGGACCCCCTCAACCCCGGCCGCTGGACCCCCTCAACCCCGGCCGCTGGACTCCTGGGCTTTGCTTTGGCACCGGTTGTGAACTGTAATGAATGAGGCCGGAGTGTCGGGTGACGTCTCCCTGATGATGATGATTCTAAATCCTTGACCGCTTTTTGCATCTGACCCAGTGCCCCCTCCCCCGATCATCCCGTGTTGTATTGTTTGTACTTTCCGCTTCTGGTCATTAAAGGGACAGACACGGCAATAGATCTGTAGTGCTTTTCCATTTTAACTCTTTGCACTCCTGCGTCCCGTCTGCTGTAATCTGCGCTCTGCGGCAAGTAATGGATTGAGCAGCTCTTGTTAATCTGGGCGCGTTGTCTGCAGCCCTCGCCATAATTGCAGCTGCAGACGCTGAACGATCGTTTTATGGGGGGGGGGTCGTCAAACTTCTCGGGCAGCGTAAGTTCTTGGATCAGTTATTTTAAGCCCGGTCATTGATTCTGTCAGCGCAGGACGGATCTGTAGACGCCGCGGCTTCCTGCAGTGACCGGCGCGGTAACTCCACGTCCTCAGGGCTGTAAGGAGCTCCGCGCTTCAGGATCCTAAAATAAAGCCGATTCATTGAAACAAAAGTAATGGAAAGTTGCAGGACTTGACATTTTACAAATGATCCCAATTTACAGGATCTCTGCTTGCTGTCAGTTAATGGAACTTTCTTGCATGCCTTTTATGATTCACTGAACCAAACCCATCAGCTCTGAGCTAGACTAGGTCAGGAAAGGTTTTCAGCTTCTAAAGACCGTTCACTGAGCTAAACACAGCCGCTGACTCCAGGTATAGCTCTTATCTGCGCTGATACATTGTAACAAGTCCACCCGATGTAAGCAGAACTAGGTCTGGGGATGTTCTAAGCCTCAATGTAAACAAGAAGGTTCAGTTACTGACACCAAGCAGAGGTCTTGACAATGAATAGTAATTCTAGATCGACTGTTGCGGTTCTTTGTATTAACCCTTTTCTGTATAAATCTTTTATCCCTCAGGGAGGATTCGCTCGATGCTATGAAATGACTGAGATTTCCACCAATAAAACCTATGCTGTGAAAGTCATTCCGCACAGTCGCGTGGCTAAACCTCATCAGCGTGAAAAGGTGAGTGACCCGACACTGCAGCGTGCCAACATGGATGCCCGGTGCCAACATGGCTGCCGGGTGCCAACGACGGACGCCAAGAGTAAGCCTGTAGAGCCACCTCCTGCGAGGGGTTAATAACTATGACTAAAATGCTGGGCCCGGCCTGGTTTCACGGCTTGAGGAGCCGGACGTTCCCAGTGACGGCAATTACCGGACAGAAGACTTTTGTTTTCTTGGGATGTTCAAAGGAGTCGGTCGGCTTCAAACATCGTAATTCTCCTCCCGGGATTGGACGCTCCTGCGACGCTCCTAGGTCATCCGCGTTCTGCTGAAAAGCGTTGAATACATTAATGTGTGCGCGGTTGCCCTCCGGTCCTCTGCAGAAAACTAAATGTCCTTTAATCTGGCATCTAAAGTGAAATGATCACGTAGTCCGGATTATTGGATGTTCTAGATGATCAGCTCTTCTGTGGCGGGTCCTCCGCTCAGTCTTCAGAAACGCGTGATCTTGCCGTTCTGTGCGGTAGACGAGCGCCGGATTCTTATTTCCGGATATAGCCGGTGCCGGATTAAAGGAATATTTATCATATTGAAAGTTTCTCCTTTTCCCCCCTCAGATCGTGAATGAAATCGACCTTCACCAGCAGCTTCATCACAAACATGTCGTCAAGTTCTCCCACCATTTTGAAGATTCCGAGAACATTTACATCTTCCTCGAGATCTGCAGCTGCAAAGTAAGTCCGTTTTACGGGAAGAAAGTTGTCGCCGCCCCATTACTGATCCTGGAGTAACGCGGTTGTGCTGTAATGAATGCCCCGTGCCCCTTCCGCCCCGCCGCTGCTTTGTGCACCGTCATGGAGGGTTTATCCAGCGCTGTCGTCTTTCATTCATTTGCATTGAGGCAGCTGTCAGCTTTGTATAGAGGAGTCTGACGTCTGGGAGGGACCGGTCCAGAATTGCCCCTTTGTGCAGGTCATATTTACACCCCCCTCCCCCTCCACCCCTATAGAAAATATGTAACCTAACCCGAGCTCGTCACATGCAGCGGCTGTTCTACTACAAAGGGGCTCCACAGCAGCTGCAGTCAGACTCCACATAAATCACCGCTCCTCCCTGTGGCCCCTGGGCTGTCACTGGACAGATGTTACAGAGTACAGACTCCTGCTGTAGACGCTGATTCATGGCCCCGGCCGCTGCTGCTGTCTAAAGTCTGAACACGAGTCCAATGTGCAAATCATGATATGGGGGGGGCGCACTGGTTCTCCAGCTTATAAAAGTTATATGGCGAGGAAATATCATTGCCAGATGCTGAATCCCCCCCCCCATAATAACCCAGATCAGACACCAAGCAGCTGCAGCAGCGTTACTGTGTAACAGGAGATGTTGACTGTTTCCAGGCGCTGTCTCTTACAAGTCATTGTTTCCGTTGTTTGCACGGGCTGCGGGATTGTTTGCCTCCGGCCTGGAGATTTTGAGGTTTAGTTACTACAATGTTTCCTGTGTATTTTGCAGTCTCTTGCACATATCTGGAAGGCGCGGCACACGCTGCTGGAACCCGAGGTCAGGTATTATCTGAAACAAATCATCTCCGGCCTCAAGTATCTGCACCTGAGAGGGATCATTCACCGGGACCTGAAGCTGGGTGAGTCCCGGCCCGCGGTCCCTCCAGCGGCTCCGCGCCCCGTCCGCGGGTTGTGCTGATCTAATGTCTCTCATTCTGCAGGTAACTTCTTCATCAGTGAGAACATGGAACTGAAAGTCGGTGATTTTGGGCTGGCGGCGCGGCTGGAGCCTCCGGAACAGCGGAAGAAGTGAGTAGAAGAGACTTCATCCTGCCTCACCCCAATCCCTCAGCCCCTGACACTGGGGGAGGACACAGGATGCGAGATCCCACCATGGGGAGGGGATTTGAGTAATGAGACCCCCTCCCGTGTCTGGTGGGGGAGGGTAACTGACGGTGCTGTGTATTTATTTGGTAACATTTCTCTGGTTTCCCCTTAGAACGATCTGCGGGACCCCAAATTACTTGGCCCCTGAAGTCCTTTACAGACACGGTCACGGCCCAGAGTCGGATGTCTGGTCCCTGGGATGCGTCATGTAGGTTCAGTTCCTGATTTGTTTATTTGCGTCGCTTGTGACTGTGGCGTCCTGTGCAGATCACGTGGCTGCAGCCGCCCGGCTGTGGTGGAACATCTTGTTTGTCTCCAGATGCAGCTCGTGGTTGTCGCACAGGAAACCTGTGGCATTAACGTATTACGCTGAAACGTCTGTCATATTCCATGCCCGTTCTGTGCCCGGCTCCTCCCTGGCATGAGGCTGGTCCTGGGAGCGTCACTGCTGTCCCTTACGTGGAGATCAGTCCCCTCCGGGGGATAAATGTTCCTCACGTCAATCTCTCCTGTGGTTAATTGACCTGTTTATCTGCTGCAGGTTTAGGGAATTCTCCCCGATATGTTTAGTGTTTCCAGGGACTGAATATTCCACCCTGCGGCCGCCTCGTCACATGGCGGAGGGTAGAAGTCGTTTTGTTAAAGATGGCCCTTGTTCCCTCCAGGTACACGCTGCTCTGTGGTACTCCACCCTTCGAGACTTCCGATTTAAAGGAGACCTACCGCTGTATCAAGCAGGTGAAATACAACTTACCCGCCTGCCTCTCGTCCCCCGCCAAGCAGCTGATCATGGGGATCCTGAAGCGCAGTCCCGGTGAGCGGCTGACGCTCGACCAGATCACTGAACACGAATTCTTCACCAAGGTGCGTTCCGTCCCCCCCCCCCCCTCTCGGTCTCTCTGCAGCCTGAGATTAACCCTTGTGTTCCCCCTACAGGGTTACACTCCAGATAAGCTGCCTCCGAGCAGTTGTGTGATGGTCCCGGATCTGCACCCACCTCACCCCGCCAGGAGCCTCTTCACCAAAGTCGCCAAGAGTTTGTTTGGCAAGGGAAAGTCAAAAGGTAATGAAAGTGAAACGTGACCCGGCGGCGCCGCCTGTGCGATCAGAGCGATGACGCTGCGGCTTTACTGATTTATGTCCGAGCGACGCGAAGAAGCGCCGGCATCTCCTCACTGCACGTCTGATGCTGCGGATCTGGAGCGCGAGTCACGAGACCGGAGTCAGTTGTAGATTTGCTTTTAGATGCCAAATGTAACATTTGGTAATTGTCGCACTTGTATCCAGAACCCTCAATGTGGCGGCTCACAGATGTGACCAACCACCAGCTCGTCTGATGCTCTGACTTTACACCCCCCCCCCCCCCCCTCTTGCAGATATCTGCCGGGGTCTCATCCAGTATGAGATGCTTCCTGACCGGTCACTGAGGCACTTTTTTTCCAATATTTTTTATTTTTTTTAAAAAAAACCAAAGTCCTCAATACCACGTAACAGAAAAAAAGTAGTATCAAAATTACCATTATATTCCAGCAAAGTGAGATTATATATATATTCACATTACCCCCCCCCCCCCCCCCTAGGGATTTATTGCCATTTAATCCCTGAGATCCCAGTCAAACAACTCAGACTAGGTGGTTCATGGGGAAGATTGTCATGTGACCTCCTCAATATTCCGAGATCGCACCAATGACTGCGCTAAAATGTCCGATTTACTAACTATTATTAAATAAACTTCCATATGAAGTAAAGAGCCGAGCGCCGGCCTCAGGTCTACTAGACACAACTAGAGACTAATAGATAAATGACCCCCCAATAACACCCTAGAATCTAGCCCGGGGGAGGGGGGATAAGAGGTGGGCTTTGTTAATCAGTGCATTGTACGGATCTCAATCATCCGCTTCTCTTTGCAGCAAAGAAGGGCTCCGCAGAGAAGGACGACATCTCTAAGCTGGTGACGGGTCTGGTAAAAACTTCCATCTGCCGGCAGTTCAGTTATAAAACCGTGGATGGCAACGAGGTGAGTCTTGTCAGAACAGGAGAATCCCTTTAAGGCCAAGATCACACACAAACCTTTGCTGCAGGTTAAAAGCCTAAAACGGGAGGACAAATCTGTATCGGCCTTTTCTTTACACCTTTCCCTCCTTATGGATCCACTTCTTGGCTCAGCTCAAACCTCAGCCAAAAACTGATCCAGGCCTAAGACTCTGCAGAGGAACTGAAGTAACTCCTAATGTCCCGTCTGTGCGGAGATCTGATCGTCCAGTGTTGCAGGATCGACGGTCGCCAGAGGCCACGTGTAGAGCCACGTCCATGTCTGCATTAGTGGCGGGTGTGTCATTTTATTAGGACCTCTTGAAGGGTCTCTTGGATGTTACACCTGGAGGTTTCTGTCTCTCGTCGTCACCGCAGACTGACGTGGTTATTACTGGTAATTTTGTGTTTTCCAGGCTCCTCCAGTCACTGGTCACGCTCTCAGCGGCAGCCCGGTAGAAACCCTAACAGAAGAGGCTTCTGGGAAGTCTGTGTCCAGGTCGATCCGCGGGAGTCTGGTCAGCAGTGACGGTAAGAGACCAGTGTCCTGTCCGGCGGATGAGGTCTGGGATTTGTTGTCCGCCACTGATCGCTCCTTTCTCGTTTCTTGCTGACAGGTTTTGAGGATTGTATCACTGCGTCCGGAGTAATGGAGAACGCTCTAGAAGTTCTTAAGGACTGTCTGTCTTCTATGCCTCTAGGTGACGGTCTCAGGGTTGTCCTCTTGTTGGTCCCCAATTTATCGCTGTCACTTGTTAGTTACCTTTTCTTGTCTCCTCCGCAGGTGAAGGGAAGCCCACCCCTCTCTCCAGACACGAAGACTTCATGTGGGTGTCCAAGTGGGTGGATTATTCCAACAAGTATGGATTTGGGTACCAGTTGTCCAATCGCAGTATTGGGGTTCTCTTTAACAATGGCACCCACATGGTTCTACCAGCCAGTCGCAGGTGAGGTTCCGACTCTGCTACATAATCCCTATTGATTTGGCTTTGTGGATAATCCCTTTCCTTGCCCCCCCACATCTATTTGCTAAGGAGCGGTCCTGGTGGTCCTGATGCGATGGGTTCTGTGTACACGTCTGCAGGCCATGGACTCCCTTCCTTCCAGGCGCAATGAGCAGTGATTGTGGGGTCCCCGCACCAGGACTTTGTGATCATCTCATTACTGGGGGGTTGTCTCCTGCTCTGTATTGGGCTGTACTGCCCGGACATCCCACCTTAAATACCAACTCATATGTTGTTGTATCTGGAAACATTTACTCCTCTGCTTTCCTTCTGCAGAAATGTCCATTACAACCTGACGAACAGCCGCCACTTTGTGTTCCCGGCCGCCGCCGTCCCGGAGCAGCTCCGGGGACAAATGAGCATCTTGCAGTATTTTGCGACGTACATGGAGAAGAACCTCATGAAGGTGCGTGTTTTGGGGCTCCGCTCACTTTGGGTGTGATTAGACTTTGTTCTCTGCTTAGTCCTAGAGTCGCCCTCGTCTTCGCGCCTCTCGTGATCACACAAGTCACATTTGAATTCTCTGCATTTGCATCTCAAATTGTAAGATTTACATCACCAGGGGCAGAAATGCAAAACTCTCCATCTGGGCTTTATTCCGCTGCGCCACTTTGTCGTTTCATCTTTGGACGTCTCTCACCCTCTTGTGTTTTTTTTTTTTTTTTTTGTTTTTTTTTTAGTGACTGTTGCTAAATTTCCAACAATCACATTGGTTTTTAGGGTCTTGATTTCATTTTTGGGTTATTAGTGTAGGCCCCCTCTGCACTTGCCATGTACTATGGTCTTCCCTTTGCTGCTGGCAGTTTCCTTCCTGTTGATGGATCCACTGAAGTTTCCCGCTACTGAGGGCACCTGATAATTTCACTGACTGCAGTTTAATCGCTTCCTTAATATTAGCGGGTCGGTGTCTACAGTATAAGGCATCTGGCGGTGTTTCGGGGTGCGGTCAGCGGTTGAAGTCGCTGGTTCTGGTTAGCAGTTTCTTGTTCATAGGTCAGGAATGTGATAGAACCAGTTCTGAGGATCCGGTGGAAGTGGTGGGAAGTGCGGCTTGTATGTGGAAGTCCCTCTCCTCCCTACACTTGGATCGCTGCCATTCACTCCCTCAGTCTTCTGGCTGTAACACAATTCCTTACAAACTCCAAAAACTTCACATGTGACTAACAAATTCCCGTGTCCGCAGGGAGGGGACCTGCCGTGTCAGGATGAGGGGAGCCGGCCGCTGCTGCTGCTCCTACAGTGGGTGAAAACGGAACATGCGCTGCTGATGCTCTTCAACAACGGGACCCTCCAGGTGAGGAGACGAGCGCCCTTGTGAAATACAGTAGAAGTCTCGCTATACACCTGCCCTCCAGGGGGCGCCACTGTCATGATCTGACTTTCTGCTTGTCTTCCAGGTGAACTTCTACAACGATCACACGAAGCTCATCCTCAGCAAACCTCAGGACGTCTACCTGCTCACCTACATCAACCGCGACCGCAGCTCCCAGACGTTCCTGCTCAGCTCCCTGGGGCAGAGCGGCTGCACCTCTGATATGTACCACCGCCTAAAGTACACCCTGAAACTGCTCGAGCAGAAGGCCGAATCCTAGACTCCTGCGCCCCGTCCTGCAAGCCGGTCCCAGTCTTACACCGCCTCCTGACAGCCACTGGCATTGTAGACTGGCAGGGCGGCGGCTGGACTCCTGCCAGGGATATGGGCAGGGTCTTAGCTGGAAACTTTATCTGGAGGGGTCTGGACCCGGTGACTGGACAATCGAGGCTCCTGGGGGCTTTTTGGTGCTTGAAATTCCAAATCTCGGTCTGTAGCAGAATTCTTGAAGTTGCCTTCACTTTACTCACATAAACCGCCACGGTCTGGTGCCACGTGTGACAATATAAGGTTATGGGATATACACGGTTACCGGTTTGCTGCAACGTTTAGGTGGTCATGTGACTGGATTGTGTTCTGGATATGTGATGCTCCTTCGTCATGACTGATCTGGAATTTTTTTTTTTTTTTTTTTTTGTTTTGTTTAAGGCCAAACATGAGGATTAATCTGATCGCCCGGGGACGGTTCAGCTGACTCCAGTTTCTGTGAAGTTTGTTTTACTTTTAAACAACCGCAATAAAACAGTCGCCCTTCCCCCGCCCCATTCATCAGGGTGTCATTGACACAACAGAACCAGCTGTCGGGGGGGGGGGGGGGCGGCCGCCCTGTTCAGACCAGCCCAAGTTCATAGACTGGGTGAAGCTGCCCACCAGCTGCTCCAATGTGAACAGTCGACCTGATCGGAGTTTTGTTTTCCTTTGTGTAGATTGCTACAATGTATCGCCTTTGATGTTAAATGACTTGAATTTCTTAAGGAATCTGAACATTGTGTCCAATACATTGAGCGGGGGTCTTCCATAGTTCCCTCCATGCTGGGACCTCCGCCTTATTCCACCAGATCTACGCTCATCTAGTCTGGTCTCACTGACCCGCCGTCACATGTTGGGGGTAATCTGTTCCATGATCAGCCGTCTCCGGTCCGTCATGCACCTGGTTTGCCCACCTGTAGCGCCACCCTGTTCTACTATGCAAATTGGGCAATTGCTTAAATATCAAATCCCCAGATTTCGTAGAACTTTTTCTACAGGAGCGTTTCAAACCTACTGCATGGGGAATGAATGGCCTGAGGGGTCCTGGAGACCCCACAATACAGGGCAGAGCTACACTAATGTCACCGGGTCCCCTCCCCCACTCACTGCACTACGTTTATTACCAAAGCCTTGTTTTATTTTTGTTGACTTTGCTGTTATAAGCAAAAAATCATTTTTCTCACTAAAATGTAACACGACCGTCGTCTTGGTTTCTTCTGACTTCTACCAAAGACCCTTCAGAGACTTGGGGTTGAATCTGTGACCCCTGAGATCTGTGTAAATGGAGCTCAAAATCACAGCACTTTAATGCCCCCAACCCCCTCCACGCTTCTTATACGCTGCGTATAGTCTGGCTCCTCCTCCTGCGACGTGCAGACTCCATCCGGCTTTGCTGAGAAGATTGCAGAGTTCTGGCTGCTACTTGAAATTTTGTCTTTGTTTCCTGGTACGGGCCCCGTGAGGGCCCCACATTTATCTGTTTTTGTTCTTCCATTGCATAATAACATTTATTTATGTTTTATTTATAAAGTGTATTTATTTTTAAGGTTTTTTTTTTTTCTTAGCTTCACCTTAATCAGAGGGAAAGTCAAATAAAGTTTTATACAAAAACAAATAAACTTTGATCTGAAAACTGCAAAAATCTGTTATGGTTCATTGAGAATGGGGACAATGGGGGAGCTTTTCCAGAGTCCATAGGTCTGGCCCCAACCACCAAAAACATGGCTGCTCAAGAAAACACCAGTACAATGGGGAATGGGGCAGATCAGGAGCGAATGGGCAGATTCACAGACATCAGATTGTCAGCACATCCTGTGAGTATTGGGACAAACCTTTTTATATGGCAAAGATGTCAGGAGCCATGTCCCCAATTATCTGGTCACTGGTTCTGTCTAGATTGTCTTCCAGTAGATCGGGGGGAAAAAACATTACCAACATCAAGTGCATGCTTCTGGTGACTACCAGCAGAATAGTGAGTGCAGCTCTGGAGTATAATACAGGATATGTAATGTATGTACACAGTGACTCCACCAGCAGAATAGTGAGTGCAGCTCTGGAGTATAATACAGGATGTAACTCAGGATCAGTACAGGATAAGTAATGTAATGTATATACACAGTGACTCCACCAGCAGAATAGTGAGTGCAGCTCTGGAGTATAATACAGGATGTAACTCAGGATCAGTACAGGATAAGTAATGTAATGTATGTACACAGTGACTCCACCAGCAGAATAGTGAGTGCAGCTCTGGAGTATAATACAGGATATAACTCAGGATCAGTACAGGATAAGTAATGTAATGTATGTACACAGTGACTCCACCAGCAGAATAGTGAGTGCAGCTCTGGAGTATAATACAGGATATAACTCAGGATCAGTACAGGATAAGTAATGTATGTACACTGTGACTCCACCAGCAGAATAGTGAGTGCAGCTCTGGAGTATAATACAGGATATAACTCAGGATCAGTACAGGATAAGTAATGTAATGTATGTACACAGTGACTCCACCAGCAGAATAGTGAGTGCAGCTCTGGAGTATAATACAGGATATAACTCAGGATAAGTACAGGATAAGTAATGTAATGTATGTACACAGTGACTCCACCAGCAGAATAGTGAGTGCAGCTCTGGAGTATAATACAGGATATAACGCAGGATCAGTACAGGATAAGTAATGTAATGTATGTACACAGTGACTCCACCAGCAGAATAGTGAGTGCAGCTCTGGAGTATAATACAGGATATAACTCAGGATAAGTACAGGATAAGTAATGTAATGTATGTACACAGTGACTCCACCAGCAGAATAGTGAGTGCAGCTCTGGAGTATAATACAGGATATAACGCAGGATCAGTACAGGATAAGTAATGTATGTACACAATGACCCAACCCCCCTCAGACTGCATAAATTAGGACTCTTGGTTTGATCTTGGCTTTCATAGACTGTTGGTTTTCTGGCTGGACTTCTAGTTCTTCTCATATGAAGAGATAATTGATCTAGACATTGAGGGTTCACTTGCATTCATTCGTTTTGTCTAATTGGTAAGATATTAATCTGAGTTCACAACGGCTTTTGTTGCGGTTCTGAAGCAGATTCTCCCTTTTGTATTACAAAGGGTAAAATCTGTGCTGGATTCTGTGTCGAACCTGTGAACGTGTCCTTTCCTGGAACTCTTGAGAAATATCTGCAATGAGAAAATCCTGGATGTCACTCAGTTCACGCAGCAGAGACACCAGGATGAGAAGATCTCACGTCCGCTGTATTGGCTGCACCTAAAAGGGAACTCCACTCACTTATTATGCAACAATTTTGCTTTCTAAACACTTTCCTTATCTTGTGCTGGTTTTGAGGTATTTGCCATTTTCTCCTCCAACCCCACCCAAAGTAAAGGTGTAAATTCCTCCTGGCAGGCGGTCAGGTGACAGCTTAGTGCTGTCACTGTCGTGAGCTCCCACAATGCACTGCGCTCAGGTCACTGGTATAGAGCAGAGTTTATCTTTCTGTGTGAACAGAGAATATATCATTGAACTGAATCAGTACAAGAGAAGTAAAGCAAAGTATCTGAGAAGAGATGTAACATTTTATATGGGTTTAAACTGGAGTGTTAGTAAAAAAAAAAAATGGTTCAAGTGGGGTTTTAACTCAGGTGCCCACACAGGGCGTTACCCCTGCCTGCCCAATGGATGTGAGGAAAAGTCGCTACAAACATCCGCATTGTATGTAACGGGTCTGGTCAGATTTATGCTTTGCAGTGAAGGACATGAGACAGAATTACAAAGTATCTATAATGTAGAAGAGTAGTCCTTCACCTGTGGGGGGGATGCTGAGAGTTGTTGTTTTGGAGAGCCACTGGTTGGAGCTGGAGGCTGCTGCTATGGGGCACATGGATATGGGGGCTCCGGCTCAGGTTGATCTCATCCCAATGGGGTGGTGAGAAGTTTAACTGATAAGAAAATAATAAGTGAGAAGCATCCAAGAGCCATGATGAACTTCTCTCCTATAAGGGGTGACCTCCAGCTCAGTCCACCCCAGACCATATACACCGTGTATAACATCATGAATTTATTACATGGAGTCAATTATAGACATGGAAATGCCCCGTCATTCATAGTAAAGCCCGTGCACCATGGCTACAGCAAACAACGTGGCGTTAGAATACGAGGCGGAGGCAAAATTATCATTTTGGGGGTCCCACAGAGAGCGGCTGGAGACCTTCACCCCCTGGTGGCCCATCTGGCCCAGGAAGACGCTGCTGACCACTTTGTACCGGGCAGGGCTGAATTCCTTGAGCTTGCTGCGGATGAGGTCGGACAGGTTCTGGGCCAGCTGCCCGCTGGTGAGGGGGTTGTACTTGGTGTCCACCAGGTAGTTTCTCAGAATGGTCTCCAGGGCTTTTTGGGCTCTGCAGGGGTTAAATCTGCAGTCCTGGTCGGGCTCCATCTTGTACGTGTTTTCATACTGAATTTCTTTAATGGGCTGAAAGAGGGGGAGACCCGAAAAACTGACCCGTCCATAATGCGCCCAGGGCCCCAGGGATAAGCGCTTGTTTAGGCTCATTGCGCACAGCGAGTTCCTGCGGGAGAATGGGACGTTCATGTTGCTGACAACCGAGCTCCGGCGCGAATACGCAGTGGGACGCTCATCGATGCTTCTCAACCGCGTGAGCTGACGTGGCGGCAGTTCAATGGAGTGAGAGTGGCGGCGGCTGGAGAGAAGACCCGAGTTAGAATGAGCATCTCCAGCAGCCGCCAGGTGTAACTGCCCCGCGCGGTCCTCCGGAGGGTTCTCAGCCATTGTCCTGCCCTGAGGAACGGTACAGAGAAAACGTGTCATAAATGGCGCGGTCATCCCGTCCTATGTGAATCAACCTTAATCATTGTATAAGGAACAGTTCAGAAACTTCCCAATAGACTTTAGGGGAATTTCTCAATTGATTTGTGCCAATATATTGTCATAGAAAACGTGCAAATTATGGTGCACACAGCTGATGAGCTTGCTGCAATGTACCAGTGCAGGTAAGGCTGGGTTCACATGACCTATTTTCAGACGTAATGGAGGCGTTTTACGCCTTGAATTACGTCTGAAAAAACGGCTCCAATACGTCGGCAAACATCTGCCCATTGCTTTCAATGGGCTTTACGATGTTCTGTGCCGACGAGCTGTACGCGTCGCGGTCGAAATACGACGCGTAAAATTACAGCCTCGTCAAAAGAAGTGCAAGACACTTCTTGGGACGTTTTTGGAGCCGTTTTCTCATAGACTCCAATGAAAACAGCTCCAAAAACGTATGTAAAAAACGCCGCAAAAACGTGAGTTGCTCAAAAAACGTCTGAAAATCAGGGGCTGTTCCCTTGAAAACAGCTCCGTATTTTGAGACGTTTTTGACTCGTGTAAACATGGCCTAAGACTTACCAGGAGGATGAACTGCTACAATGTCACGACGAGTCCGCCACCAACTCTCTATGGAAAAAACCAAAACCTCATTAGCACCTTCTCATACCTGCCGGAGACATTTATCAGCCAATGAACCTCAGTACCTGTGTGGTGGGGGGTGGTATATGGCGGCAGGGGTGTATATGGTGGTGGGGGGGGGGGGTGTATATGGCGGCGGGGGGGGTATATGGTGGCGGGGGGGTATATGGTGGCGGGGGGGTATATGGTGGCGGGTACAGGACAGGTTCACTTGTTACAGATGTAGAAGGAGAAAAATCTCATATAACTCCCCCCACGTATGTAACAATGGCAGCAGCTCTCAAAGTATCCGAGCCCGCCATCAGGAGTAACCGGAGATAAGAGGCGCCCGCAGAAATTACATGTTCATTATTTGTAGAGAAGATCCGATACTTATAGGATTAAACCGAAGGAGTTACATTTATCTACAGAATTGTCCTCTGTGCGATTTTCCCCCAAAAAAATAAGCTTAGTGTCTAGGAAAACTTTCATTCTAAAGTCAGTTCTCCCACAAACTCCACTCACGCAACACCGAAAATCTGTAACACATCTGCTGAGCTGTGTATCTAATCCTATCATGTGTGATACTGTCTGCTGAGCCCTGTATCTAATCCTATCATGTGTGATACTGTCTGCTGAGCGGTGTATCTAATCCTATCATGTGTGATACTGTCTGCTGAGCGGTGTATCTAATCCTATCATGTGTGATACTGTCTGCTGAGCCGTGTATCTAATCCTATCATGTGTAATACTGTCTGCTGAGCCGTATATCTAATCCTATCATGTGTGATACTGTCTGCTGAGCCGTATATCTAATCCTATCATGTGTGATACTGTCTGCTGAGCCGTATATCTAATCCTATCATGTGTGATACAGTCTGCTGAGCTGTGTATCTAATCCTATCATGTGTGATACTGTCTGCTGAGCTGTGTATCTAATCATATCCTGTGTGATACTGTCTGCTGAGCTGTGTATCTAATCCTGTCATGTGTGATACTGTCTGCTGAGCTGTGTATCTAATCCTATCATGTGTGATACTGTCTTCTGAGCTGAGTATCTAATCCTATCATGTGTGATACTGTCTGCTGAGCAGTGTATCTAATCCTGTCATGTGTGATACTGTCTGCTGAGCTGTGTATCTAATCCTATCATGTGTGATACTGTCTGCTGAGCAGTGTATCTAATCCTGTCATGTGTGATACTGTCTGCTGAGCTGTGTATCTAATCCTATCATGTGTGATACTGTCTGCTGTATCTAATCCTATCATGTGTGATACTGTCTGCTGAGCTGTGTCTCTAATCCTATCATGTGTGATACTGTCTTCTGAGCTGAGTATCTAATCCTATCATGTGTGATACTGTCTGCTGGGCCACTGTATCTAATCCTATCATCTGCATGTCATTATTATAATCTCGTGCGGACAGGTGAGCAGATACAATGTTACACTAAAGTCTTCTTACAGATTCCGGACATGTCACAGTAACCCGGAAAGTATCACCTCTGGTTGTGGAATGTTTCGGTTGGTTCCCAAAGTGCAGATTTTTCATGCATTTGATAAGGCCAGACGAGGAGAACAGACCTAGGACACGTTTCTTTACATATTTCTTCAGTTTAGAGTCCATTCCTGTTTTTAGCTTAAAAAATGCATGTAAAATCTGCACTGTGTGAACTCAACCTTAATGGCTGTAGACGCTGAGAAATGATACCGACTGTATACAAGTCACGTGTCAGGACTTAACACGTAACACATAAGTTACTATATTATATGTTACTATGTTACATATTATGTGTTATATGTTATGTGTTACTATGTTATATGTTACTATGTTACATATTATGTGTTATATGTTATGTGTTACTATGTTGTGTGTTACATGTTATGTGTTACTATGTTATATGTTACTATGTTATATTTTATATGTTACTATGTTATATGTTACTATGTTACTATGTTATATGTTATATTTTTACTATGTTATGTGTTACATGTTATGTGTTACTATGTTATATGTTACTATGTTATATTTTTACTGTTATATGTTACTATGTTATGTGTTACTATGTTATGTGTTACTATGTTATGTTTTACTATGTTATGTGTTACTGTTATGTGTTACATGTTATAAATTACTATATGTTACTATGTTATGTGTTACATGTTACTATGTTATATGTTACTATGTTATATGTTACTATGTTACATATTATGTGTTATATGTTATGTGTTACTATGTTATATGTTACTATGTTGTGTTACTATGTTATGTGTTATATGTTATGTGTTACTATGTTATATGTTACTATGTTATGTGTTACATGTTATGTGTTACTATGTTATATTTTATATGTTACTATGTTATATGTTACTATGTTATATTTTTACTATGTTATATGTTACTATGTTATGTGTTACTATGTTATGTGTTACTATGTTATGTGTTACTATGTTATGTGTTACTATGTTATGTGTTACTATGTTATGTGTTACTATGTTATGTGTTACATGTTATAAATTACTATATGTTACTATGTTATGTGTTACATGTTACTATGTTATGTGTTACATGTTACTATGTTACTATGTTATGTGTTACTATGTTATGTGTTACTATGTTATGTGTTACTATGTTGTGTGTTACTATGTTATGTCTTACTATGTTATGTTTTACTATGTTATGTGTTACTGTTATGTGTTACATGTTATAAATTACTATATGTTACTATGTTATGTGTTACATGTTACTATGTTATGTGTTACATGTTACTATGTTATGTGTTACATGTTACTATGTTATGTGTTACTGTTATGTGTTACATGTTATAAATTACTATATTATATGTTACTATGTTACATGTTACGTGTTACATGTTATGCGTTACCGTGTTATGCGTTACCGTGTTATGCGTTACCGTGTTATGCGTTACCGTGTTATGCGTTACCGTGTTATGCGTTACCGTGTTATGCGTTACCGTGTTATGCGTTACCGTGTTATGCGTTACCGTGTTACCATGTTGTGTGTTACCATGTTGTGTTACCATGTTATGCGTTACATGTTATGCGTTACATGTTATGTGTTACATGTTACTATGTTATGTTACTATGTTACATGTTATGTGTTACTATGTTATGTGTTACTATGTTATGTGTTACTATGTTATGTGTTACTATGTTGTGTTACATGTTATATTTTTACTATGTTATATGTTACTATGTTATGTGTTACTATGTTGTGTGTTACTATGTTGTGTGTTACTATGTTGTGTGTTACTATGTTGTGTGTTACTATGTTATGTTTTACTATGTTATGTTTTACTATGTTATGTGTTACATGTTATAAATTACTATATGTTACTATGTTATGTGTTACATGTTACTATGTTATGTGTTACATGTTACTATGTTATGTGTTACTGTTATGTGTTACATGTTATAAATTACTATATTATATGTTACTATGTTACATGTTACGTGTTACGTGTTATGCGTTACCGTGTTATGCGTTACCGTGTTATGCGTTACCGTGTTATGCGTTACCGTGTTATGCGTTACCGTGTTATGCGTTACCGTGTTATGCGTTACCGTGTTACCATGTTGTGTGTTACCATGTTGTGTGTTACCATGTTGTGTTACCATGTTATGCGTTACGTGTTACTATGTTATATGTTACTATGTTACATGTTATGTGTTATATGTTATATGTTATGTGTTACTATGTTATGTGTTACTATGTTATGTGTTACTATGTTATGTGTTACTATGTTACTATGTTATGTGTTACTATGTTATGTGTTACTATGTTATGTGTTACTATGTTATGTGTTACTATGTTATGTGTTACTATGTTATGTGTTACTATGTTATGTGTTACTATGTTATGTGTTACTATGTTATGTTTTACTATGTTATGTGTTACTGTTATGTGTTACATGTTATAAATTACTATATGTTACTATGTTATGTGTTACTATGTTGTGTTACTATGTTATGTGTTACTATGTTATGTGTTATATGTTACTATGTTATATTTTACTATGTTATGTGTTACTATGTTATGTGTTACTATGTTATGTGTTACTATGTTATGTGTTACTATGTTATGTGTTACTGTTATGTGTTACATGTTATAAATTACTATATGTTACTATGTTATGTGTTACTATGTTATGTGTTATTATGTTATGTGTTACTATGTTATGTGTTACTATGTTATGTGTTACTATGTTATGTGTTACTATGTTATATGTTACTATGTTATATTTTATATGTTACTATGTTATATTTTTACTATGTTATATGTTACTATGTTATGTGTTACTATGTTATGTGTTACTATGCTATGTGTTACTATGTTATGTGTTACTATGCTATGTGTTACTATGTTATGTGTTACTGTTATGTGTTACTGTTATGTGTTACATGTTATAAATTACTATATGTTACTATGTTATGTGTTACATGTTACTATGTTATGTGTTACATGTTACTATGTTATGTGTTACTATGATGTGTTACATGTTATAAATTACTATGTTACATGTTACTATGTTACATGTTACGTGTTACTAGGTTATGTGTTACTGTTATGTGTTACTGTTATGTGTTACTATGTTATATGTTACTATGTTATATGTTACTATGTTATATTTTTACTATGTTATGTGTTACTATGTTATGTGTTACTATGTTATGTGTTACTGTTATGTGTTACTGTTATGTGTTACATGTTATAAATTACTATATGTTACTATGTTATGTGTTACTATGTTATGTGTTACTATGTTATGTGTTACTATGTTATGTGTTACTATGTTATGTGTTACTATGTTCTGTGTTACTATGTTATATGTTATATGTTATGTGTTACTATGTTATATGTTACTATGTTATATTTTATATGTTACTATGTTATATGTTACTATGTTATATGTTACTATGTTATATGTTACTATGTTATATGTTACTGTTATGTGTTACTATGTTATGTGTTACTATGTTATGTGTTACTATGTTATGTGTTACTATGTTATGTGTTACTATGTTATGTGTTACTGTTATGTGTTACATGTTATAAATTACTATATGTTACTATGTTATGTGTTACTATGATGTGTTACATGTTATAAATTACTATATTATATGTTACTATGTTACATGTTACGTGTTACATGTCACCATGTTATGCGCTACCATGTTACGCGTTACCATGTTACCATGTTATGTGTTACCATGTTATGCGTTACATGTTATGTGTTACGTGTTACTATGTTATGTGTTACTAAGTTATGTGTTACTATGTTATGTTACCATGTTATGTGTTACTATGTTACTGTGTTACCATGTTACTGTGTTACCATGTTACATGTTGTGTTACTATGTTATGTGTTACATGCTACGTGTTACATGCTACGTGTTACTATGTTACGTGTTACTATGTTACGTGTTACTATGTTACTATGTTACTATGTTGTGTTACATGTTATATGTTACTATGTTATGTTACATGTTACGTGTTACATGTTACCATGTTACGTGTTACCATGTTACGTGTTACCATGTTACGTGTTACCATGTTACGCGTTACCATGTTACGCGTTACCATGTTACGCGTTACTGTTATGCGTTACGTGTTACCAAGTTATGTGTTACTATGTTACGTGTTACTATGTTACGTGTTACTATGTTACGTGTTACCGTGTTACTATGTTACGTGTTACTGTGTTACGTGTTACTATGTTACATGTTACTATGTTACGTGTTACTATGTTACGTGTTACTATGTTACTATGTTATGTGTTACTATGTTATGTATTACTATATGTTACTATGTTATGTGTTACTATGTTACGTGTTACGTGTTAACATGTTACGTGTTACCATGTTACGTGTTACCATGTTACGTGTTACCATGTTACGTGTTACCATGTTACGTGTTACCATGTTACGTGTTACCATGTTACGTGTTACCATGTTACGTGTTACCATGTTACGTGTTACCATGTTACGTGTTACGTGTTACATGTTATAAATTACTATATGTTACTATGTTATGTGTTACATGTTACTATGTTATGTGTTACATGTTACGTGTAAGGGTATGTGCACACACACTAATTACGTCCGTAATTGACGGACGTATTTCGGCCGCAAGTACCGGACCGAACACAGTGCAGGGAGCCGGGCTCCTAGCATCATACTTATGTACGATGCTAGGAGTCCCTGCTACTCCGTGGAACTGCTGTCCCGTACTGAAAACATGATTACAGTACGGGACAGTTGTCCTGCAGAAAGGCAGGGACTTCTAGCATCGTACATAAGTATGATGCTAGGAGCCCGGCTCCTTGCACTGTGTTCGGTCCGGGACTTGCGGCCGAAAATACGTCCGTCAATTACGGACGTAATTAGTGTGTGTGCACATACCCTTACATGTTACGTGTTACATGTTACCATGTTATGTGTTACTATGTTATGCGTTACATGTTGTTATGTGTTACTAAGTTATGTGTTACTAAGTTACGTGTTACCATGTTACGTGTTACCATGTTACGTGTTACCATGTTACGTGTTACCATGTTACGTGTTACCATGTTACGTGTTACCATGTTACGTGTTACCATGTTACGTGTTACCATGTTACGTGTTACCAGGTTACGTGTTACCAGGTTACGTGTTACCAGGTTACGTGTTACCATGTTACGTGTTACCATGTTACGTGTTACCATGTTACGTGTTACCATGTTACGTGTTACCATGTTACGTGTTACCATGTTACGCGTTACCATGTTACGCGTTACCATGTTACGCGTTACCATGTTACGTGTTATGTGTTACGTGTTACCATGTTATGCGTTACGTGTTCTGTGTTACGTGTTACTAAGTTGTGTTACTATGTTACGTGTTACTATGTTACGTGTTACTATGTTACGTGTTACTATGTTACGTGTTACTATGTTACGTGTTACCATGTTACGTGTTACTATGTTGTTACCATGTTATGTGTTACTATGTTACTGTGTTACTATGTTATGTGTTACTATGTTATGTGTTACTATGTTATGTGTTACTATGTTATGTGTTACCATGTTATGCGTTACGTGTTACCGTGTTACCATGTTATGTTACCATGTTATGTTACCATGTTATGTTACCATGTTATGTGTTACCATGTTACGTGTTACCATGTTACGTGTTACCATGTTACGTGTTACCATGTTACGTGTTACTATGTTACGTGTTACTATGTTACGTGTTACTGTGTTACCATGTTACGTGTTACTGTGTTACCATGTTACGTGTTACCGTGTTACCGTGTTACGTGTTACCGTGTTACCGTGTTACGTGTTACCGTGTTACGGTGTTACCGTGTTACGGTGTTACCGTGTTACCGTGTTACCGTGTTACGTGTTACCGTGTTACGTGTTACCGTGTTACGTGTTACCGTGTTACGTGTTACCGTGTTACGTGTTACCGTGTTACGTGTTACCGTGTTACGTGTTACCGTGTTACGTGTTACCATGTTACGTGTTACCATGTTACGTGTTACCATGTTACGTGTTACCATGTTACGTGTTACCATGTTACGTGTTACCATGTTACGTGTTACCATGTTACGTGTTACCATGTTACGTGTTACCATGTTACGTGTTACCATGTTACGTGTTACCATGTTACGTGTTACCATGTTACGTGTTACCATGTTACGTGTTACCATGTTACGTGTTACCATGTTACGTGTTACTATGTTGTGTTTCATGTTATAACATAATATGGTAACATAACATAACATAATATAGTAACACATAACATATAATATATTAACATGTAATATGACTGGACGCGTTTTCGCGCCACTCCCTGGAATCGTCCTGCTCGTTGCCCAATACAGCAGAATTGACGTTTCTGTTGCTTGACATAGAAAGTCGCAGCGACACTGACCGCGGATTTTTAAGTGGCGTAAATTGTGCGACCGATGGAACAGGTTCTGGTAAGGCACATTTTTGTCACCACGGACGCCCCGACCTCCGGTTCAGTCTTCTCCTCCTTTCGATGGTCACCTGTAGGGTTAATAGGGATGGTTAGGATTGTGGTTACCTGTGTGTCCGGCGGCTGGCGGCTCCTCTCCGGTATCACAGCGCCAGCCCACATCTTATAGGGCCTGTGGGGCCGCAGCAAGCCCGGGCTCGCCCCCTGGATGCCACACTACACTGCCCGGCTTAATCATTGCTCCGGCCACTGTAAATCATTGCCAGGGACGAGGCGCCCGCTCGGTGCCAGCGCAAACACCAGGTCACCAGGGAGACGTCGCATTCTCTCCCGGCCGCACGTTTTGACACTATTTATTACCGGGCTGTTCATTAGGAATCTGTTGACATTTCATTAACGCCTTTTGTTTCCAAAACTGCGCACTTCAGTGATTCTCGTCAGGTGTATCCGGAAAACCCCTCTGACACATTCAATTCAATGGGGCCATGCACATTTCTGTTGTTAAAAACGGAACCGCGCGGCCGTTCCGTCAAAAATAGGAAAATAGGAGATCGGTAAATAGGAGAGATCGGTCAATAGGAGAGATCGGTAATTAGGACAGCTCCTACTCCTGCCCGTTTTTGATGGAACAGTCTCGGCCTTTTCATTGATTTGGTCCGTGAAACAACGGACTGCAAACGGAAGACATCAGTTCGCGGTCCGTGTTTTACGAATTCGTCATTAGCGGCCGTACGACGGCCAACGGATGTGTGCGTGCTATGTGAATCTTTTCCAAATTGCCAATGTACCAATAACCCAGTGTGCTGGAGGACCCTACCCCACCTCCCACAAGATCAGCACAATCCTCTCCTGAAATACTCTGCACTGCTGGGAACCCTACTCCTTCCACTATGTAACTCCAAGTTTGTGCCCACCTACAAGATCAGCACACTCCTCTCCGCTCAGCAGACAGTATCACACATGATAGGATTAGATACACAGCTCAGCAGACAGTATCACACATGATAGGATTAGATACACGGCTCAGCAGACAGTATCACACGTGATAGGATTAGATACACGGCTCAGCAGACAGTATCACACGTGATAGGATTAGATACACAGCTCAGCAGACAGTATCACACATGATAGGATTAGATACACAGCTCAGCAGACAGTATCACACATGATAGGATTAGATACACAGCTCAGCAGACAGTATCACACATGATAGGATTAGATACACTGCTCAGCAGACAGTCACACATGATAGGATTAGATACAGAGCTCAGCAGACAGTATCACACATGATAGGATTAGATACACAGCTCAGCAGACAGTATCACACATGATAGGATTAGATACAGCAGCTCAGCAGACAGTATCACACATGATAGGATTAGATATAGCAGCTCAGCAGACAGTATCACACATGACAGGATTAGATACACAGCTCAGCAGACCGTATCACACATGATAGGATTAGATACACGGCTCAGCAGACAGTATCACACGTGATAGGATTAGATACACAGCTCAGCAGACAGTATCACACATGATAGGATTAGATACACAGCTCAGCAGACAGTATCACACGTGATAGGATTAGATACACGGCTCAGCAGACAGTATCACACGTGATAGGATTAGATACACAGCTCAGCAGACAGTATCACACATGATAGGCTTAGATACAGCAGCTCAGCAGACAGCATCACACATAATAGGATTAGATACACGGCTCAGCAGACAGTATCACACGTGATAGGATTAGATACACGGCTCAGCAGACAGTATCACACATGATAGGATTAGATACACAGCTCAGCAGACAGTATCACACATGATAGGATTAGATACACAGCTCAGCAGACAGTATCACACATGATAGGATTAGATACACGGCTCAGCAGACAGTATCACACGTGATAGGATTAGATACACAGCTCAGCAGACAGTATCACACATGATAGGCTTAGATACAGCAGCTCAGCAGACAGCATCACACATAATAGGATTAGATACACGGCTCAGCAGACAGTATCACACGTGATAGGATTAGATACACGGCTCAGCAGACAGTATCACACATGATAGGATTAGATACACAGCTCAGCAGACAGTATCACACATGATAGGATTAGATACACGGCTCAGCAGACAGTATCACACGTGATAGGATTAGATACACGGCTCAGCAGACAGTATCACACATGATAGGATTAGATACACGGCTCAGCAGACAGTATCACACGTGATAGGATTAGATACACAGCTCAGCAGACAGTATCACACATGATAGGATTAGATACACAGCTCAGCAGACAGTATCACAAATGATAGGATTAGATACACGGCTCAGCAGACAGTATCACACGTGATAGGATTAGATACACAGCTCAGCAGACAGTATCACACGTGATAGGATTAGATACACAGCTCAGCAGACAGTATCACACGTGATAGGATTAGATACACGGCTCAGCAGACAGTATCACACGTGATAGGATTAGATACACGGCTCAGCAGACAGTATCACACATGATAGGATTAGATACACGGCTCAGCACAGTATCACACATGATAGGATTAGATACACAGCTCAGCAGACAGTATCACACATGATAGGATTAGATACAGCAGCTCAGCAGACAGTATCACACATGATAGGATTAGATACAGCAGCTCAGCAGACAGTATCACACATGATAGGATTAGATACACAGCTCAGCAGACAGTATCACACATGATAGGATTAGATACACGGCTCAGCAGACAGTATCACACGTGATAGGATTAGATAAACAGCTCAGCAGACAGTATCACACATGATAGGATTAGATACACAGCTCAGCAGACAGTATCACACATGATAGGATTAGATACAGCAGCTCAGCAGACAGTATCACACATGATAGGATTAGATACAGCAGCTCAGCAGACAATATCACACATGATAGGATTAGATACAGCAGCTCAGCAGACAGTATCACACATGATAGGATTAGATACAGCAGCTCAGCAGACAGTATCACACATGATAGGATTAGATACAGCAGCTCAGCAGACAGTATCACACATGATAGGATTAGATACAGCAGCTCAGCAGACAGTATCACACATGATAGGATTAGATACAGCAGCTCAGCAGACAGTATCACACATGATAGGATTAGATACACGGCTCAGCAGACAGTATCACACATGATAGGATTAGATACACAGCTCAGCAGACAGTATCACACATGATAGGATTAGATACACAGCTCAGCAGACAGTATCACACATGATAGGATTAGATACACAGCTCAGCAGACAGTATCACACATGATAGGATTAGATACATGGCTCAGCAGACAGTATCACACATGATAGGATTAGATACAGCAGCTCAGCAGACAATATCACACATGATAGGATTAGATACACAGCTCAGCAGACAGTATCACACATGATAGGATTAGATACACAGCTCAGCAGACAGTATCACACATGATAGGATTAGATACAGCAGCTCAGCAGACAGTATCACACATGATAGGATTAGATACAGCGGCTCAGCAGACAGTATCACACATGATAGGATTAGATACACAGCTCAGCAGACAGTATCACACATGATAGGATTAGATACACAGCTCAGCAGACAGTATCACACATGATAGGATTAGATACAGCAGCTCAGCAGACAGTATCACACATGATAGGATTAGATACAGCGGCTCAGCAGACAGTATCACACATGATAGGATTAGATACACAGCTCAGCAGACAGTATCACACATGATAGGATTAGATACACAGCTCAGCAGACAGTATCACACATGATAGGATTAGATACAGCAGCTCAGCAGACAGTATCACATATGACAGGATTAGATACAGCAGTACACGTTAGATACCCCGCAGATGCTGCGGTTGTTTGCAGGCAGTGAGTGGAGTTCGGTGTCCGCCCCGGTTTTCCCTCCACTTCAGGCATTTCCTGCTCTGGGATTTCTGCCGGAATCTTCAGTCTTTTCTGGGCCTCTGAACATGTCACAACCTCCCGAGAAGTCCGGGGGCTCCGTCTTTATGCAGGGGGACACCTCGGCCCTCCCCGCGGCCCTCAGGGGCCTCATTAACAACACACAGTTCAGGTGAGTGCCGCTCCCGGGCTCATGTGGGGGCAGCTCGGGCCGCGGTCAGGGCCCTGACTATTATACGAGGAGGGGGAGGGAGCGCCACATAAGCGGGCAGCAGCGCCACATAAGCGGGCAGCAGCCGGAGCTGGGTATTCCTATATGGTGCACGGCGGATCCGCAGCGGGATGAGCCTCTATAATAGCTATGTTCACACGGAGTATTTTGGGGGAGGAATATCTGCCTCAAAGCTCCAAACGGAATTTTGAGGCAGATATTCCTCCCCCAAAATACTCCGTGTGAATAGCAATGATCGCGCCGTTTTTCGCCCGCGGCCATTGAGCGCCGCGGGCATAAAACACGCTTTCTCCTGCCTCCCATTGAAGTCAATGGGAGGTCGGAGGCGGAAGCGCCCGAAGATAGGGCATGTCGCTTCTTTTTCCCGCGAGGCAGTTTTACTGCTCGCGGGAAAAAGACGCCGACGCCTCCCATTGAAATCAATGGGAGGCGTTCTCGGGCCGTTTCTGCCGAGTTTTGCGACGCGGTTTCCGCGTCAAAAAACTCGGCAAAAGACCCCGTGTGAACATATCACGCAGAAATAGGACGCGTGTTACGTATCGCTGGCTGATACGGACAGAAACCTGCACTGAAATCTGAATAGGACTGTGGAAACTGCCGTATTATCCCTGGTAGACGGACTGTTGTCGGATTTTGTCATGAAATCTGCGCTGATATTCATGGTATCCAATGCTTGTGAGCAGAGCTGCCGGTAAGGTGATCGATGCCCCTAATGAGAGACTACATAACAAAGTCCGTCAGCGCTTCTACGTGGACCGAAGCTTTAGTTTTTTTTAATGAGTTTTTTTGGCGTGGAAACGGCTCCGCAAAACTCGTCAAAAACCGCCCGAAAATTCCTCCCATTGACTTCAATGGGAGGCGGACGAGTTTTTTTACCGCGAGCGGAAAAACCACCTTGTGGTAGAAAGAAGCGACATGACCCATCTTGAGGCGGTTTCCGCCTCCAAAACCCCATTTTAATCAGTCAGAAACGGGGGAAAAAACGCCTCGACGAGTGTTTTGTCAAACCACTGTGCAAAAAACGTCTGGAGCAGATTTTGCTGGAGGAATTTTCCTCCTGCAAAAAAACTCTGTGTGAACACAGCCTTAAATGCTCAAAGACGACCAGGATCTTATAAGCTGCAGAAACAATGAGATCGGCCGTCGAACGAGCGTTTACTGATCGCTGCCCTGCGGGCCAACAAACGGGATCGGTAAGCACGCTCGTGTGGCTGATACTTGAGGCCTCACGCCCATAAACGAGTTTTTGGGGCCACAATTCACCTGCAAATCTGGACCCGTTCATTTCTATGGGCCCGTGCGCACGGATGTGGTTTCCGCGGTCTGTGGATTGGCCGGGAGCTCGTACCGCAAAAAGAGGACGTGTCGTTATATGGGCCGAATTTGCGGTCTGGGCTCATTGAAATCAATGTGTGCACGGTCCGTGATTTGCAGGGGGCCCGCGGATGATACCCCGCGGCCGTATATGTCGCAATCCCGGCTACGGTCGTGTGCATGAGGCCTCCGTGGACCTTTAGGCCGTTCTAGTGTCACAAGGTATTTGACAAGTGATATGAAATGCGTTACTCAGCAGGGGGCGACAGTGAGCACAGGAGAAAGCTCCTCCCAGGGTGAAGAGAATATGAAACGTAAGACGTGACGGGAGCGACATTCAGCGGGAAATATTAGGATTTAGTGCGCGGCGGTTTATAAAATGTCTTCACCGTGTGACTCGGGAATGATTCCTGCACCCGTTGTGTTAATATCAGATGGGGCTGGACTTGTCCTTTAAGGAGTCTTAAAGGGGAGCTCCACACACAACCTATACAGTGACCATAGGGGACACTGTGGTCCCTGGGGATTTTCTTAAAAATATCCGATCTACAGGATAAAACAAAAACATGTTGTTCACCCCGTGACTGCTTGACTGGAGCTCCCCTTTAAGTTCTATCCGTTCTGCCAGCAGATACCATGTGATAAGAAAAAGGGGTCTGCCCCCCCCCCCCCAGAAACAGCGCCCCTCTAGTCCATGGCTGTGTCTGGTATTGCAGCTTATCCCCATTCATGGTAATACCGGACACGGTCTATGGTGAAGAGCGATCCTTCATGTGTGAGAGGAGAGGGTTAATCGCCTTCCTTTTGCATTGGCTCCTCCTTCTCTGACGACAGTCGTTGCGGTTTCGTTTCTGTGTCTTCTGTACCGACTTCTCATCACCAGATTTGCATGAAAGGTGGAAAGAGTTTCTGAGGGACACGGTCACAGCAGCGCTCCTCTGTACAGAGCTATGACCCAGCTTTCCTGGATTCCTGAATGGCAGATCTGCCTAGTTATACAGCGGTACATCCCCTGCTGGCGTACAGCTGCATCACTAGTCAGCAGCCATATTGGTTGTCACCCAGCTTTCCCAGAAGCAGATCACACACGGATGACGGGGTTTCTGGCGTCCCATTGCTGGAGACATGATGTTGGCTGCCCGAGTTCCTCCGTATTTGTGGCGGCCCCTGTTTGTGGGGCCGGGGGTCGTCGCCGCGCCGTCTGTCATCTTCTTCCACGTTGCAGAAAGTGAAATTCTGCTGCTGTTTGTGACGATTGTGGGGCGACCACAGGAAGGTGTTGGAGTGTGCGGGCGTAAAGATGAGGTGACGCAGATGTAGTGTCACTGATTGCCACGGTGAGAAACCAGATGGCGGCGGCGACGGCCTGCGTACTAATAATATCTCACTGAGGTGTAAATATAGCACAGCCCCTCGGTGCCCCCACAATAAGAACACCGTGCGAAACGGCATGTAACGTGTTCTGATCAGGGGGCTCACTGCAGAGGAGGACGCGTTACCTGAATCAAATGGGGCCCCTTCTTTTTTGGGGGCAATGTCACTTGTGCGGGGACTGTGGCTATCAGGGAATGTGACTGTTATGGGGGCCCTGTGGCTGTCAGTGTTATGGGGTAAATGCGGCGGTCTCTGCTATGCCAGTGTTGTGGGGGCGCAGTGGCCGTCACTGTGCTGTGTTATGGGGGCACTACTTTCATAGAATGTATAGAAGACTCGTGAATTACTGGTGACATTTCTGTAAAGTGCTCTGCGCCCCCGCATCTCTGCTCTGCGCCCCCGCATCTCTGCTCTGCGCCCCCGCATCTCTGCTCTGCGCGGGATCTCTCTTACGGACTAAAAACCTGTGATGTCATCATTCAGGGCGGGGCTGTGACTACCTCTCCTTTAAAGAATTGTTTCCCTCTTGCTTAATGTAAACGTGTGCATAATACGGGGAGCGGTGACCCTTCTGTTTTGAGTGACGCCTCTTAGGGCCCCGGTTGTCGTTTATTTCGTTACCCAATAACAATCTCCGCACCACGCGCCAGTCATGAGCTACGACCTGCCCTCCCCCGCTGTCCATAATAACCTTAGGCTATGTTCACACGGGGTATTTTGCCGAGTTTTTTGACGAGGAAACCGCGTCGCAAAACTCGGCAGAAACGGCCCGAGAACGCCTCCCATTGATTTCAATGGGAGGCGTCGGCGTCTTTTTCCCGCGAGCAGTAAAACTGCCTCGCGGGAAAAAGAAGCGACATGCCCTATCTTCGGGCGCTTCCACCTCCGACCTCCCATTGACTTCAATGGGAGGCAGGAGAAAGGGTATTTCTCGCTGTTTTATGCCCGCGGCGCTCAATGGCCGCGGGCGAAAAACGGCGCGATAATTGCCGCGAAAATCGGCGTGCAGGGAGAGGAATATCTGCCTCAAAGTTCCAAACGGAATTTTGAGGCAGATATTCCTCCCCCAAAATACTCCGTGTGAACATAGCCATATAATGCACTGTTCTCTGAGAGCTCCAGTGTCCTGATATTCATGTGTGTACAGGGCCGGATCCATCTCCGCTGCAGTCTGTGAATAGCTCTGTCTCGACAAGTTCTGTTAATATTTAATCATCAGTTGATCATATTGTATCTGAAGCCGCATCCAACCTGTGACCCGTCTAAGAATTATTAACCTCAGGCCTGTCCGTCCCCCGGGTATGACTTGTAGGGGCAGCGTCACCCCCTAGTGGTTCCTGTAGGGGCAGCGTCACCCCCTTTTGGGTCTTGTAGGGGCAGCGTCACCCCATGGTGGGTCTTGTAGGGGCAGCGTCACCCCATGGTTGGTCTTGTAGGGGCAGCGTCACCCCATGGTGGGTCTTGCAGGGGCAGGCTCACCCCATGGTGGGTCTTGTGGATTCTCTCCTGTTCTGGTATCACCCACCCCCGTGTTTTAGAAGGAGGGGGCTCTTATTTCTCGACATCAGTCTGTTTCCCATAATCTTCTGTGGTGAAGTTTTGAGGGGGAGATTTACAAAACGTGTTCAGAGGTGACGGCAGCGACCCCCGGATCTTATTTTACAACCGAAACCTTTTTCCCAAACTGCAGCTTTAATATAATGTGACACCTCACCTGTAACATGAATGGATTAGATACACAGCTCAGCAGACAGTATCACACATGATAGGATTAGATACACAGCTCAGCAGACAGTATCACACATGATAGGATTAGATACACAGCTCAGCACAGTATCACACATGATAGGATTAGATACACAGCTCAGCAGACAGTATCACACATGATAGGATTAGATACACAGCTCAGCAGACAGTATCACACATGATAGGATTAGATACAAGGCTAGGCAGAGAGTATCACACATGATAGGATTAGATACACAGCTCAGCAGACAGTATCACACATGATAGGATTAGATACACGGCTAGGCAGAGAGTATCACACATGATAGGATTAGATACACAGCTCAGCACAGTATCACACATGATAGGATTAGATACACAGCTCAGCAGACAGTATCACACATGATAGGATTAGATACACGGCTAGGCAGAGAGTATCACACATGATAGGATTAGATACAAGGCTAGGCAGAGAGTATCACACATGATCGGATTAGATACACAGCTCAGCATACAGTATCACACATGATAGGATTAGATACAAGGCTAGGCAGAGTATCACACATGATAGGATTAGATACACAGCTCAGCAGACAGTATCACACATGATAGGATTAGATACACGGCTCAGCAGACAGTATCACACATGATAGGATTAGATACTCAGCTCAGCAGACAGTATCACACGTGATAGGATTAGATACTCAGCTCAGCAGATAGTATCACACATGATAGGATTAGATACAGTGGCTCAGCAGACAGTATCACACATGATAGGATTAGATACACGGCTCAGCAGACCGTATCACACATGATAGGATTAGATACACGGCTCAGCAGACGGTATCACACATGATAGGATTAGATACACGGCTCAGCAGACCGTATCACACATGATAGGATTAGATACACAGCTCAGCAGACAGTATCACACATGATAGGATTAGATACACAGCTCAGCAGACAGTATCACACATGATAGGATTAGATACACAGCTCAGCACAGTATCACACATGATAGGATTAGATACACAGCTCAGCAGACAGTATCACACATGATAGGATTAGATACACGGCTAGGCAGAGAGTATCACACATGATAGGATTAGATACAAGGCTAGGCAGAGAGTATCACACATGATCGGATTAGATACACAGCTCAGCATACAGTATCACACATGATAGGATTAGATACAAGGCTAGGCAGAGAGTATCACACATGATAGGATTAGATACACAGCTCAGCAGACAGTATCACACATGATAGGATTAGATACACGGCTCAGCAGACAGTATCACACATGATAGGATTAGATACTCAGCTCAGCAGACAGTATCACACGTGATAGGATTAGATACTCAGCTCAGCAGATAGTATCACACATGATAGGATTAGATACAGTGGCTCAGCAGACAGTATCACACATGATAGGATTAGATACACGGCTCAGCAGACCGTATCACACATGATAGGATTAGATACACGGCTCAGCAGACGGTATCCGTTTCTCATTGGTTTCTTGTTTTCTAGTGACGTCTCGTTCGTGGTGGGGAAGGAGCGGCGGGTGGTCCACGCTCATCGCTGTATCCTGATGTGTCGCTGTAAGGTGTTCCACAGAATGTTCAGCCACCAGCTGCAGACAGCGCAGCCCCCCCAGGTGTCGGGGGTCCCCTTGGTCTTGGCAGACGTGCAGCCTGAGGTCTTCCTGGCAGTGATAGAATTCATCTACACCAACAATGTGACGCTCAGCAGTGCGATCGTGAGTGTCCGGCCAGCAATGGGTTACAGACCCCACCACTGATACTGGGGGGATTGAGGGTCTGAGCTCCATGTCCTGTTACCCACATTGATACACTGTAACAAGTCCGCACCTCAGCTGTGTGAACAGGACCAGGTCAGGACGTATTTACAGCAGGATGCGCCGCTTATCACGGATTTCTGCAGTTTGATGTGTGGCAGTGAATTTGGCGACTCCGTGTGTGGCGTTAAGTGAATAATTTCCGCCGCGGATTCCAGCGTGGAAATCTGTGTAATCCGCACCGTGTGAACAGGTCTTGCTGTATATCGTACGTTTCACGTGAGACTTGAGATCTGTTGTGTCTGCGTCCTCCGCGGTGACATGTGGCGGTCGGGATCCGGGTCATTGTTTCGCCTTTTGACCTCTGGATGGATTTCTATGGTGACGTTCTCGGGCGCGATGTCTGACGTTTATAAATCTTTTCTTCTTTAGTTGTGACGCGTTGTTCACCCCGGTGACGAGCAACAAACCTGCAGGAAGTGGCTGCAAAAACCGACACCTTGAGCGGCCGCAGTGTCGTCTCCGTCTTATTATCGCACTTCCACTTTTCAAGCCGAGTATGAAATCCGGAGACCGAAATAGATTAACGGAGGGGGGTCTCGTATCAGTCCAGTAACCGCAGGCCGCCGCCCACAAGCCGCGCTACAATAAGCCTCCATGTCGCCCTACGTGTAGTCACAGCCCCGCCCCTTTTTCTACACTCTTGTATAAGTCATATCCTTTTGTCTAGAGTCCTTGAGAGATTTATCAAAACTGGTGCAAACAAAAAGTAGAATAATTGTAAGTTGTAAATTGTAATTGGTAAATCTCCCCTAAAATGTAAAAAAAAAAAAAAAAGTTGAGGGAAAATGAGGGTGATAGTCCTAAAATAGACCTCTGTGACCTGTCCAACACGTCTACAGTCATACCATGGGGGGCTGCAGCCAGGAACCCACAGATCCCCCCCCCCTCTCCCATGCCTGTGAGCCCACCTCTCCATCATAGGCTCGGACTGTCATTATCAGGGTTCTTGGGGGGTCTCCACTGCCGCCCCCACTGATCTGAACTTCCTGACGTCATTTTGGGGCCATCTTTAAGAATTACAGGACGTTCTTTAGTCCGGTCAGCCACTGCTCGGTTATATCTGATTCTGGGAAAGCTGGGTGACGATGGGCATGACGGTCATTCTAGTTTACACTGCGAGCTGTCCTACAATCCTGTGCAGTAAATCTACCTCTGTATACATCCCCCCACTGTCCTGGGTATACTTTCAATTCTTCCATTTTCAGGATCTCTGCTTGCTGTGGTTCAATAGAAACCTTCATTATATACTCCCAGGGGATAAAAATCTGTCATGGTCACATGATGGACACACAGCTGCGCGGCTCGTTACAGTTACACTACAATCATCACGTGACCAGAGATTTTTATCCACTGGGAGTAAACAATGAAGGTTCCTATTGAATGACAGCAAGCAGAGATGTTTAAAACCATAAGGAATTGATACAGGAAGAATAATATGTATTTTCTGTGACGGATCTGCAGGTTTTTTTCTTCACCTTCCAGCTTTTTCTCACTCCTGATTGTCACGTCAATCATCTCATATTAATTAACCCTTTGTCCTCCGCAGGCGCTGGAAGTTCTCACCGCCGCTGTGGAATATGGGCTCGCAGATCTGAGAAAGGTAACGCTGAGATCTATTCTACTGGTTCCTATAACAATCGGATTACAGCTCCGCCCGGCAATGCCACGCAATAAACCGGTTCTATTGTAAGTTTTCGTCTGCTCTGCGCCTCTTATGATCCTGCAACAGTCTCATGAAAACTTGTGGTATGTGACCGTTCTATTCCATACTCCTGTATGGGGCATTGTGGTTGGCATGACTGCGGGGGGCACCGGGATTATGGGGTTAAATGCACTCGGCCTTGTGCTTTATGGTCACATAACTCCTCCGTGACTTGTAATATCCTTATAATTTACAGTAGTGGACACATCATATAATATGCTAAACTTTCTCCACCTTTGAACACCGGTTTACAGCTTATATGTAAAATCATGAAATCAATGAACTTTTTAAATACATTATTATGCTCCAGTGCTGCATTCACAATTCTGCTGTTATTGGAAATAGTCAGCAAGCTTCTTCACAGACACGTCCCTAACAGCTTAGCAAAGCTTCTATAATGCAGGGTCCAATTAGTTATTCTTACTTCAGATGACTGTACTGTACTGATACAGTGACTCCACCAGCAGAATAGCGAGTGCAGCTCTGGAGTATAATACAGGATGTGACTCAGGATCAGTACAGGATAAGTAATGTAATGTATGTACACAGTGACTCCACCAGCAGAATAGTGAGTGCAGCTCTGGAGTATAATACAGGATATAACTCAGGATCAGTACAGGATAAGTAATGTAATGTATGTACACAGTGACTCCACCAGCAGAATAGTGAGTGCAGCTCTGGAGTATAATACAGGATGTAACTCAGGATCAGTACAGGATAAGTAATGTAATGTATGTACACAGTGACTCCACCAGCAGAATAGTGAGTGCAGCTCTGGAGTATAATACAGGATGTGACTCAGGATCAGTACAGGATAAGTAATGTAATGTATGTGCACAGTGACTCCACCAGCAGAATAGTGAGTGCAGCTCTGGAGTATAATACAGGATGTAACTCAGGATCAGTACAGGATAAGTAATGTAATGTATGTACACAGTGACTCCACCAGCAGAATAGTGAGTGCAGCTCTGGAGTATAATACAGGATGTAACTCAGGATCAGTACAGGATAAGTAATGTATTGTATGTACACAGTGACCCCACCAGCAGAATAGTGAGTGCAGCTCTGGAGTATAATACAAGATGTAACTCAGGATCAGTACAGGATAAGTAATGTAATGTATGTACACAGTGACTCCACCAGCAGAATAGTGAGGCCAGCTCTGGAGTACTGTGTACTGTGCATCGTGTACACATTGATGTGGATGGTGATCGATCATTTCACCGTGGGAAGCCGCATACATGAAATAACTGACATTAGTCGGAGCCTCTCCTGGCAGCGCCCTGTGCCGGCCGCCTCCAGACCTTTCATCTCCTTCTGTATGAGGGACAGATACGGGGTTGGGATATTTCCACCTGGGTGGACTGGGGAGCGGGTGGAGTATCTGGCGTCCTGCCGCATCACATTGACCGGAGGATGAGAGGAGAATATTAATAGTGTCAGATGAAAGTGAGAAGCTGCGGAGCACGCCAGTAAATGACCCGCGCCTAGGAGTGTGATCCGGGCCGGCACCCGTGTGATGGGCGCGGGGTATAATTATCTCCAGAGCGTTCCTGCTCATTATCCAGGAGTGCAGGATAACAGCGGGACGTCCGCACTCACATACATAGAGGAGGGGGCCACAGAAACATGGGACCTCCCCTAGAGTTCAGTCACTGCACCCCCCCCTATACCAGGACAGAGGGGTCCAGGACCCGATCATCCTGCCCGCCCCGTCCTGTGTATGGGAAGGACCCTGGGGCCTTGCCCTCCCTAGACTCGCACAACCTACACTTGCGGGTCCAGGACCCCTCTTTACCGACTGTATCCAAGGCTCCTTTACTCTGTATTAGGGATTTTGGGAATGGATCCTACTGGTTCTGTTTTATAAAATGTCTCCATCGTTACACGTTGTAGCGGCGCGCGCCATTGATGGCTGAGCGGGAAATGTCCCATCCGACACCCGTCTAATATTTACCTTTTTTTGTGTTTTACATTGAAACATCATAAATGGCGCATAACATTGTGCGCCTTTTCCCTCTATCGGTCCATTAACTCCGCCATCTGTTGTTTTTTTTACATTAACGTCAATGGGACGAACGCCGGAAACGCTGATGCGACAGACGAGAACTTTCCCTGTTTCTAAACGATAAGAACGACTGATAATTCTGAGGATCTGAACTGTTTACGAAAGTCGATAACAGAGCGATCACCGTGTTGGCTCGGATCACGGGGGAGGGGCGCTCCGTGGGAATTATTCGATGTTCTCTTGATCAGAAACAGATTCTGCCTCCAAAAGCAAAAAACTGTGCAGGAAATGTCACATTCGCTTCCGTGCGCCGCGCCAAATTCCCATAACAGTGAAGAGTGTGTGTGAGAGGCTGAGGGATGTGTTACCAACCGCTGTAACCTCCGGGGGTCTGTCCATGACATCATGGGGGGGGGGGCTGGGATCTATTCCCAGCTCCGGATGTCTCCACGAGGTCAGGCCGAGAGCAGGAAGACTTTGAAGTAAAATTACATGACGAAAGGATATGGAGGGGGGGGGGGGGCTGGGGGTCTCCCTCCCATGAGATCATCGCTTCCTTTTCTCCCAGCTGCTTGTCATTAAGATGATGATCCGTTGTCCTGCCAGATACTGTAATGCTCAGTGCGGCTTCCCCCCCCCCGACTCCGCACTTGCTCATGGTAACGACACTTCTGCTAGGATTAGCACAGGGAAACCCCATTTCTAGAACCAACATCTGCCTCTGCATCTCCCTGCACTGACTCGACTCCTGGTGACCCCCGGGACGCCCCCCGTGTGATACGTTGTATATACGTTGTTTATTTCACTTTCTACTTCTTTCGCTGTAGTTCACAATTGTCGTACGAGTTTAATCAAACACCACGTGACATCGCCCCTCATTTCCAGCAGCATTGAAAGTATGGTGGGCGAGGGGGTGCGCTGGGCCCCGGTGGGCGAGGGGGTGCGCTGGGCCCCGGTGGGCGAGGGGGTGCGCTGGGCCCCGGTGGGCGAGGGGGTGCGCTGGGCCCCGGTGGGCGAGGGGGTGCGCTGGGCCCCGGTGGGCGAGGGGGTGCGCTGGGCCCCGGTGGGCGAGGGGGTGCGCTGGGCCCCGGTGGGCGAGGGGGTGCGCTGAGCCCCGGTGTGCGAGGGGGTGCGCTGGGCCCGGTGGGCGAGGGGGTGCGCTGGGCCCCGGTCGGCGAGGGGGTGCGCTGGGCCCCGGTCGGCGAGGGGGTGCGCTGGGCCCCGGTCGGCGAGGGGGTGCGCTGGGCCCCGGTCGGCGAGGGGGTGCGCTGGGCCCCGGTCGGCGAGGGGGTGCGCTGGGCCCCGGTCGGCGAGGGGGTGCTGGGCCCCGGTCGGCGAGGGGGTGCTGGGCCCCGGGTGGTGAGGGGGTGCTGGGCCCCTGGGATGCTGCAGACGTGTGTGTTTATCGCTCTCTGGAGAGAATGTGATTATGTGGGGGGCGCTGCGATCACGGGGGGACATTAATCATAACGACAACCCCTGATCCTGGGACCTGCAGATCTGATCAGTGGGGGGTGACCGATACTGTATCATGGTTCTCAGCAGAGATGTCCGCGCTTGCGGCTGTTCCCACGGTTGCTCATATCCGTCAGCGTCCAGGATGTCGTCGCGGTCTCACGGCTTGTGTCATGGAGACTTATTCTAAAGTAAACCGTAAAGGTCTAAAATGAAGCGCTGATCTACTGGACACGTCACGGGGGCGGCTCTGAATAATGGGGGGATTGGGGCAGATCATAGACTGATTATTCATCTGGAGGTCTTGAGATTCCTTAAGGGGGTTATCTGGGTTATAATAATTGATGACCTATCCACC